>NW_016107513.1:582539-666111 GCF_001604975.1 Cebus imitator | reverse complement strand
AAAAAAAAAAAAAAAAAAACTACTCTGCACTAAAAATGAATGAATTATTTATACACACAATTTGGAAGAATCTCTAGAGAATTATGAGAAATATAAAAAGCCAATACCAAGAGGTTTTACACTATGCGATCCCATTTATATAACCTTCTTGAAATGAAAAACATAGAAATAAATAACAGATTAGTGGTTGTTCAGGATGAGGAAGGGTTAGGGGTGGGAGGGAATGGATGTGACTATTAAAAGGTAACACGGGATCCTCACCACCATGGAATTGTTCTCTATCACTGTATCAATGTCAATATCTTGGTTGGGATATTGTGCTATGGCTCACCATGTGCTACAACTGAGGGTAAAGGATATGAAGGATCTTCCTCTATTATATCTTACAACTGCATGTGAATTTAAAATTATCACAAAATAGTTTAGTATTTTTAAGTATGAGTTTATTTGGTTAGTTATTTTTAGTCATATCTAAAACTTGTATCTCAGAGCCTCAAAATAGCTTATTTTTATTTCCACTGCAGGCCATAAAAAACAAAAGGGAGAGAGGAAGGGAAGAAGGAAAGAGCGCGAGAGAGGCAGAAGGAAAGTGATCATTTTATAAATATTTATCTTACACTGAATATATGCCAAGCATTGTGTTATGCAATGAGGAAGTCAGAGTTCCTGCCTTTATATATGTAATAAATATATATATATATACACACACACACACACACACACATAATATATATATATATACACACACACATACACATTCACAAATATAAACAAAACTTTATATACCATATATATTCATTTAAAAATGTTTGCATAATTGTTTTTAATAATGACCTCTCACTTCCTCAAATATGCCAGTGTTTTTACTTACATAATTAAGTTATAACTTTTTAAAAAAATTTCAAACAGTATGTTTGTAGTAATGTTTTAAAGGTTGAGGGTAAAGTTAGTGACCTTGAGAACAGATAAATCTAGGACTTTTGCTTTCTAAGGAGACTGAAAAGTCTTCAAAAAGAGCATTAGCTTAGCTGTCTTTTAGCTGTGTATTGGTCACCAGATATTATTGTCAACACCATAGGAATCTAGAGTCATTACTGCTCAGGGCCATTAGGTACTACATTGGCAGAGAATTTTGTGCAAAAGACCTAGAAAGATAGATGAAGATGGAGAAAAATGAATGTTAAAATCAATATATACATACATTTTACTTCTTTTGAATCTGTTAATCTTTGAAATGTCTATTTTATTTTAAAAACACAAACATAAATGAGCATGCTAATCTATTAAAGTGTTTGAAATTTTATGTAATAGGTTAAAAAACTCTTATTTTCTTAAACAATTAAATCTTGGAAAAAGATATAGTGAAACATTCTTGTTAAATGTGTGTGAGCTTTTTTTAAAGCACAGGAAAAGCAAAAATCTCACAACAAGAAAACTAAAGAAAGGAACAAAATAAGCAAAAAATTTATAGATAATTAATTCATTCAGAGATAATACATAAATTCAGAAAATAGAGAACTACTTATAATTAATGCCCCTCAAAAAGAACATTAACTTTGGGAGGCCAAGGTGGGCAGGTCACTTGAGGCGGGGAGTTTGAGACCAGCCTGACCTACATGGGGAAACCCCGTCTCTACTAAAGATACAAAATTAGTCAGGCGTAGTGGCACATACCTGTAATCCCAGCTACTCAGGAGGCTGAGGCAGAAGAATCACTTGAACCTGGGAGGCAGAGGTTGCGGTGAGCTGAGATCACACCATTGCCCTCCAGCCTGGGCAACAAGAGCGAAGCTCTGTCTCAAAAGAAAAAAAAAAAAAAAGAATATTAATTCTATAATTAATCACAGATGAGATGATAAAACAGCACACGGATAAAAAGATTTCAGAACTAAACATAAAGAAATTAAAGCAAGAGAAAACACTTCCATTTAAAACTAAAATATTAACAAATAAAACTAAAATAGTAACAAAACACAATATTAAGTGCCAAAAATTTCATTAATGTTATAGGGGAAGGCTTGAGAGAGTTTTAGTGAATCCACATGCTGGTGATGGCAGGAAGACGAGCTGAGAAGGCAGAGAAGAGATTAATGTACATAGAGAGAAGATAATGGAAACAGAAGACAGGGTTAGGCCTAAGGATAGTTGAGAAGGTAAGAAACCAAGATACAGAAACATGAAGGAAGAACCAAATAAAGGCATACCCTAGTCCAATAAAATTTATGTATGGAACTATATATATATATGGACTATATATATATATAATATTGACATAATATTTTCAATTTGTGATAAGTTTATTGACATAACCCCATTGTAAGTCAAGGAGCATTTATATATCTTATTATCTATCTATCTTTATATATGTAGAAGCCTCATCTTTTAAGCCTCAAAGAGACAAAAAAAGGTTTAGCTTTTATGGAAAATATCATCATCATTTAGGTTCAACTGACACTTTTAGTATATAATTAACAAAAGTAAAAATAAAAGGATAGTGAAAAACAAATTCATTTGAAATTTTACTAAGAACTTAAAGCAAAACCAAACTATTACCCTAGGTTTGAAGGCATACATACACACACATACACACACATATGTATATATCTATATACTCTATGTCCCCCCCCAAAAAAATGTACCTCTCCACACCAAAAATGGGTGGTGTAATTTGAATGCAACTAAATGAACCTGGAATATATAAATCTTGTCCATTGATTTCAGATTTCAAGTTAATTTCTCACAGGCTATACGTAATTATTATGTTTTAGTTCTTTTTCTTTCTTTCCTTTCCTTTTTTTGGGGGGGCACTTGCATTATCAAAGCACAATAATTCTAAAAACTTTGATGGTTCCTAATTTTGCTAAGCAGAAATGGACTTTTTCTTGGCTCCATAATTGCAAAATATTTTCGGTTTTAGATTTATAGGCATCATTTGGAATGCTCAATTCAATGATTTTTTTTCTCATTCCTACATTATCTAATTTCCTTTGCATAAATGTCTGCCTTGAGCATTTGTCCATTTACAAACTATATCAAGTAAATACTGCTGCACAAATTTTACAAAAGATGAAATAATTCTGACACATGTTCTTTTAGTAAAATAAAATATTGTGGATGAATTCCTTCCTGTTGAGTGTCATTTTTCCCTTTTTCCTTAGAAATAATATTGTTCACTCATTAACTCTTGAATCTGAGAAAACTCTTTCAGAGCTTCAAACCCTGAAGACTCACCGTCTGAGATTTTCATTATGGTCAATTTCAACAACGTCAGGATGCTACTATCTGTTTCAGAAGTATTTATCTTCTGCTTCATTTAGTAAGTGTGGAATATCTTCCTCTGCCAATAATTATTTTGTCATTATGGATAAAAAAATTAAAAATTCTGAATTCTCAATGGTGTTTAATGAAAGCCAAAAATAGAACTACAAAAAATCTCCTGATTTCTTTAATACATTCTTGAAACACATTTCAGTACTTTAGCAGCATAATAAAACTGCCACAGGATCATTCTAAATAACATTAAAAGTATGGGATAAAATAGCAGACTTAAGATAATATGTATATCCTCTTATAGCAGTAAGCACAGACAAATTTAGTTATTAGGAGGGGGGAAGGCACCATCAGAAGGGTTTTTTAAAACACTGTAAGGTATGTGAAAGTTATCGAGTTCTGTTTCCCGGTCATGATAACTTTGACAGCTAACAACAATTAATCAATCACTTAAACAGTGAACTCTTCGACACACCACGTACTTTATAGGTTGGTAGAAGAGGTCTGTGGACGTCCTGCATCCAACAAACAAACAAACAGGCAAGAAATGAGAATAGAGTAAAGCAGAAAGGGAGCAGCATTGAATACAGATAACCTGTGCTTCTACTTCTTAGAGCCAAGAGGAATGAAAGGGTCTAGCTAGAATATTAGGAAGAAGGTTGTAAATGGGTGAGGCAGGGCCAAAGAGGCAAGGATCAAGGTCACAGAGGCAGGGAGCCAGGCCAGACAAGCCAGGACTCACAACAACAAGGAGGCAGAGAGGCAAGGAAATCACCAGGACTGTGGGCAGCAGGGAGAGGAGGTGCCCTGAAGTCACAGAACTAAAGCAACATGAGATACTTGAACAGCTACAAGAAAGGGAAACTCGGGCTAGGCCTCTTGTTCTGAGAAGGTCAAAGTGTTGCTAGGATAGAAGCATCTCCAACTTGCCTTTGAAGAAGAGCTTCCCCAAGTTGGGACTATTGGACTAGCACAAATTAAAAGCAACTATGACCTCATAAAGTCTGCCAAACAAATGAGAAGGTAAGTTACGAATGACAGTCAAGAAAAAAACAAGGAAGGAATAAATTTAGACACTAGGACAGCAGATGTGAAAAACTGTCACATACTATATATAATTAAAGCCTGAAGAATAATAAATCAGAGATAGTAGAATAATATCTACAGGTGTTGGGAAAAAAACAATTCTCAACCTAGGATTGTGTAGTCAGCGAAAAAAAAATTTGAATATAAGATAAGACAATAAATATAAAAGCAAAAGTAACAAAAAATGTTTAAGGAAGTAATACATTGTGAAATCACAAAAACAAGTATACTCCAGGGAAAACCTGAAAGAATGAGCAGACATTTAAGGAAATGAAATATTTGGAAATATAAAATAATCATTGAAATTTTTAAAAAAACCTCGATACTTGATTAAACAGCAGATCAGATACAATTGAAAAGAGAATTAATGAGATGAAGAATATGTCTGAAAAATGTTTCCAGAAAGTAGGTAAGGTAATTAAGGAAATGGAAAATATGAAAAGAAGGTAAGCCACATTTGAGACAGAATGGTAAGACTGATCCATACCTACTCAAAGTCTCAAAAATAAAATTAGAGAACAAAGAAAAAGGCATTTAAAGAAAATTTTCCAAAATGAATACACATGATTCTACAGGTCCCAACAGAATTACGCATTTATATTTATCCCAGTGAAGTCCCAGAATATCAAAGACTCAAAGGTCAGTCAAGAAGCCAAGAAGTAAAGACAGATCACCTAAAAATCAATAATAGTTAAACCATCTCAGACATTTGACTACAGAAATGGGAACCAGAAGACAGCAAAATGTACTTCCAAGCTGTGGGAGTAAACCACTGTCAGCCTACTGTGTACCCAGCAACACTACCCTTCATAAAATAGATAATAATCCTAAAGGCAACACTTCTAAGAAATTAGAGCTGTATAAAACTGAGACATTTTGCCACCGAGTAACCTACTTTAAACATACAACAGGAAAATCTACTTCAAGAAGAATTATGCTAGAAGGATGGTCTGAGATATAAGAAATAATGGTGAAAATGGAATGATAAACAGGCATGTAAACCCAAACAAACATCATCCATATAAACAATAATGTCCAGTTTGTGGGTTTTTAAAAAGCAAATGAAATATTCAGCAAGAGTACTAACAATACCATATAAGGCATAAGGGGGAAAGACATAAGCTAAACTATTTTTAAATCTTTTAATTTTCTGGGAGAAGTATCAAGATATTATTCAACTTTAAAACTTTGTTACATTATATATATGTGATGAAACTTCAAATGTAGCCACTTGTCCTATGTGTTCAATAACAGAAGAAAAAGTGTTAAAGCATAACTGTCATTGTAACTTGCAGACACATTATTGGGAACAATAGGATAATTTAGCAAGATGGCTGCATTTAATATCAATATTAAAAAATCAGTTGGAGGCTGGGCACAGTGGCTCACTCCTGTAATCCTAGCACTTTGGGAGGCCAAGGTGGGTGGCTCACCTGAGGTCAGGAGTTCAAGATCAGCCTGGCCAACATGGCAAAACCCCATCTCTACTAAAAATACAAAAATTAGCCAGACATAGTGGTAAGTGCCTTAAATTCCGGCTGCTTGGGAGGCTGAGGCAGGAGAATCGCTTGAATCTGGAAGGTGGAAGTTGCAGTGAGCTGAGATCACTGCACTGCACTCCAGCCTGGGCGTGACAGCGAGACTCTGTCTCAAAAAAAGAAAAAATTAGTTGGAGTATTAAGCACCAGTAACAAACAGACAAAGTAATTTTAAAAGATGTCAAATAAATTAAAATGGCAACCAAAACCTCAAAGACCTTAAGAATACAACTAATAAAAATTATATGACATTAAACATAAAGTATTATAAAACATTAATAAAGGAAATTAAAGACAAAATAATAGGTACTTGTGCTTGTGAAATAGGAAGACAATGCTGTAAAAATGTAAATTCTTACCAGTCAGTCTATATATTTGAAACAACTTCTATAGAACTCTCAGGAGGATTTGTCATGAAGTCGACAAGATGATTCTAAAAACATATGGGCTTTTCTTCCTCTTCCTTTCCCTTCCCAAACAACTCAATTCTAAAGTCATTAGGTGGAGCACAGCCAGGGTGGCTTCATATGGGTGGAAGAGGGGAAGGAATACCACAGCGGTAGGGGATGGGCTCTTAGACCCCAAACGTGGTGAGGAGGGTGTGCCTGTAGTAGGGCTTTCCAGAGCAAGTAGGCAGAGCTTGGTCAGGGAGAGGAGGGTGTCCACACAAAGGGGTGGCCAAGCATGGGCATCTAGTTCACCCAGAGGTGAATGGAGGTGTCCATTTGGAAGAATGGCTCAGAGCAGAAAGTCTGACCACAAGCAGGATGAGAAGTGCGTCTTCTTAAAGGGATAGGCCTTGGGAATTTGGAGACTGTTGTGAACGGAATGTTTGCGTTCTCCCTAAATCCATATGCTGAGGTTTTAATGCCCAATGAAATAGTATTTGGAGAAAGGGCTTTTGCGAGCTAAATCAGTTTAGATGAGGTCATGATAGTAGGGTCCCCATGATGAGAGTGGCATTACACACACGCACACACACACAGACACACACACACAGACACACACATATAGTGTCAGGAAGAATGAGCACTAAGATTGCTGGGACACCTTTGAAGAAAAAGATTTTACCCACCTGCCAGCTACACTTAATGGCTCAGAGGCATACAGATTAGCCAATGTAATAGAAAAGAATGCCCAGAAAAGAATATTTACATATATGGAACTTTGATCTGTGGCACAGTTGCCTAACAAATCAGGGTGGAAAGGAGGCTTATGCAGTAAACAGCGTTTTGATAATGGAATGTTCCTGTAAGAATTCTGAAAGCCTCCGTTGCTTGTCAAATCATCCTTTCAACTCCACAGCCTGTCCAGATGCTTAGTCCTGGGATTATGGGTTACCCATGTGACCTTTTATGAATTCCCAACCAAGTATCTTTTGACATGAGATTAAAAAAAAAAAAAAATCATTGTATTTCTTAATTGGTTGCCAACATTAAAAACTAATAAGTTGATATTATATAAAACTCTAGATGGCTATTTTTCTTTTCTTGAAAAGTCTGTGACAGAAATGAGCCTATAGGCTTGCAAATGGTTACATTTGCAGCACAGTGGTGCCTGATCTAGTGGGAACACACCCTCTAGTTCATCAAAGAATTTTTCTGCAGGTTGACACTGCCTGACAAGGCCCTCTAGACAGTGGAGCTTTCTACCCGAGTCTAGTCTAATGTGTTCCACTGTCCCATAGGGCAGCCATTAGGTCTTTTTCAACTTTGAGGGTCTGAGTCAGGCATCAGTGCTCATTGCTTTCTAGTTATTTTGACTTTGTTCCTTTGAGGATTCTCCATTCTGTCTTCCAACTACTTGCTTACATTGCTTTCTTCCCTGAACTCCACTGTAAGTTCATGTATTCTCTGTAATACTTAAACAATTGCTTATATCTTTTTTTAAGTTAGCGGTAGGAGGGAAAAGGAAGGGCATCTAATAAATTTCATTAGGGTTTAATTTGTCCACTTTAAAAAATGCCCTTTTTGAGGTGTATAATTCGGGGGTTTTAGCATAGCCACAGAGTTATGGAAACACTGTCACTACCTGATTTTAGAACATTTGTATCACCCCAGAAATAAATGCTGTTTCCATGAACAGTCACTCCCCATTCTCTGGTTGTGTCTTTGAAAGCATTACTCCTGCTGGAAATATTATACTTTGGTAACTATTAAAGTCATACAATTCAAGTATCAGACAACAGATTGTAAAGGATATTGGAGGGGATGTTTGTTTATCTGGATCTGCTTGGTGTTTCTCAGCTCACCCCTTGTAGACCCATTAGTTTCTCTATCCCTCCTGTCCTCAAGGCTGTGTGGTCCGGCAGATTGACTCTAAGCAAGGTTTGCCTCTGATAGGTGGTCTTTTCATTTATAAGTCTGCTAGGATTTTCCAGGCCTTCCCCTTCATTTCTAGGTACCTAAAGCACACTCCTTATCCCATCTCCCAGAGACTTTCACTACAGGGCGCCATTCAGATATATGTTCCCTGCTTTGGAATATGCCACATTGTGAAATGCCTCCATGGTCCCACTCCCATGCCTACATCACTAGGACTTCAGTGACCTAAAGTGATTTAGGTGTTAGGAAAAAAGCAACAATGACTAACCTTATTCAAATGACAGCTATTGGCACTTTTTAAGTAAGACTTTGAAATGTGAAATTTTAGGCTTCGGGGAGAATGTTGTTTTCAATGAAGGGGTGGAATGAATAAGCACTTAGCAAGATCCTTCCCTAGTGTGAGTTACTTTACACAAGCGGTTTTTCTACATTCTTCATTCCTAAGTGCTTATGTCTATAATGCTAAATCTTTTCTGCCTTTTCTTTTCTTACCGCAACATGGTGTAGTAACAGTTCCAAGCTTTTTATTTTCTCTGTGGTGCAAAGAGAAAGAAACCACAACATTGATAAAAGCAGAATCAGACTCCTAGGGCTGCAGATGGGGTTTAGCAATGCTTCTAAATACAATTTTTTCTACTGATAAATGTGATACGTGCTAACAGTGGAAATTTTGGAAAATGCAGACAAGTACAAAATATATTTTAATCACCTTAAACCCCAACAGCTACTATTAGTGTTTTGATATGCTTCCTTCGAGTCTTTCTTACTCTCAGTATGCCAATTCCCCAAATGTTTCCTCCTCTTTAACTCATATGAGCTAAATTAAACTACCCTTGGTATAAACATTGACTCTTAGCCCTAGAATTAGATATTAAAATTTTTAATCAATTTTTAATTTTTTTGAAAAAGAAATACAAGCTCACTGAGGACATTTGGAAATTGCAAAAACTTATAAAGAACAAAATAAAAGTCATTTCTAATTCTGGTTTTCTTTTTTTTTTTGAGATGGAGTCTTACTCTGTCACCCAGGCTGGAGTGCAGTGGTGCATTTCAGCTCACCGCAACCTTGACCTCCCGGGTTCAAGGGATTCTTCCATAGCTGGGACGACAGGCACATGCCACCACGCCCAGTGAATTTTTGTATTTTTAGCGGAGACGGGGCTTCTCTATGTTGACCAGGCTGGTTTCCAACTCCTGACCTCAAATGAGCCACCCACCGTGGTCTCTCAAAGTACTGGGATTATAGGCATGAGCCACCGTGCCCAGCCAAGTCGTTTCTAATTCTACTATCAAGTGATAAACACAGGCTCCCATAATTTAAATAAATTCTTAGTTACAACAAGAAAACCTATGTCTAGTCTTCAGGCTGCTATCTAAAACAGTGCAGGTTACTAAAGCTAGTATTACTGTCTGGGCCCATGGTGGCCTTTCCCAGAGTTATGGGGAACGAGGGCTGCTTCACACACCCCAAGGCATTGGTAAGCTCCTGCCATTTCAGTTTTCTCTTAACAGAATTTGGATTGAAACAAAAGAGCACAGGAATGAAATGAAGGCATACGTACATACGACACGCTTTTCTAACCACCAAAGGCCATAGATCAATTAGGATTTTCTTTGTTAATTCACCTTGAAAACTGAAAATTGACATCCTTTCATTAATTATTTAAACTCACAACTCTCATATCCATTAGAATATATGAAAATGGCACCGTGAGAACCAATGATCCAGAGACAACAGTTACCTCCTGTTAACAGTTTTTTCTTGAAATTGATAGAAACGAAGAATTTCATAAAAATGAGAGAAAAGGTTGAAATATTTGAGAATGATTTTTCTTACAAATAGTTAACAAAAAGTATGTCCCAAATCCAGAAGGCCCAGCCAATCTTGTTGGCACACCTCACTTTTCACCTTCTTTTCCCCTAAGTAATCATGAATTCTCTTGGTCGTGCTCTGCTCTGAACGCGGAACAACTTCCAAGTACCCTTTTTGTCACTATTGCCAAGTTAGCAAGCATTCTTTAAGCCTGTCACTATACAAGGCCCCTCTGGAAATGCTGAGTAGCAGGGAGCTGAGGAGAGCAGTAGCTTCACTAAGAAAATATCCAGCAACGCAGAACCAGTTCTCATGTGCAGAGAGCTCATGGAGTTGAGTAAGGTCCTGTAATTTTTGTCTCATGTGTCCTGAAATGTTAATTTCTATAATATTTCTGTCTCTTTTAAACTACATCTTGTGAAAATAAATTGATGACATTTTCACCACATTTTGAGAGTGTATTTGGAATGATCTGATTTAAAGTGTAGACTATATACTGTGCACAATCACACAAATTACATGGGGGAGGTTGAGGGAGCATAATTTAAAAGATTTCAATTAGTCATATTGCATTAAAAATTGCTTTATGTTTGTAGGAGGAGCATTCCGAATGTTCCTGAGTTTTCTAAAATGTTCAATTTCAAAACTTTTTCAGCCACAATCACAAGAAATTAAGTCAGACAAAAGGCAAGCTCAAAAACTTGCAGATCTTAGCACCACATCATCAAAAGCCTAAAAACAAAAGTGAGGATACTGAGAGAGCCAAAGTTCGTATGAAAAGGATAACCTCTTGAGGACAATCACAAGAGGTATGTTAGTCAGGGACAACTGAGACCCATGCGCAGTGTGATGAGTGGCTGGCCCCAGGGGACAGGCAGGCAGCTTCTAGAGCAGTTGAAACTGAGGCCCAAGCAGATGCCCCTGGGACTGCAAGGCAGGACAGGTTTGCCATCAGCAGTTAGAACTGGAGCCTGAGGGAAATTTGGCCGCCAGTCAGGAGAGACACACCATGCATATTAAGATGCCATGGACAGAGAAAACAATGGCTTAAATATGAGCCTCAAATCGAGGAATTCAATATCAGTTTAATGTCTGAAATTTAGAGTACTGAAGTGGTTATTAACACTGGGGAAAGAAAATCACCAACAAACAAACAAAACCCCCCACAAGACCCCAAATATTTAAAAATTGACATCGAGATAAAAATCGCTGCATGTCCTTAGGATGCCGTAAAAGGAAAGTGGATTCCTGTAATATGTTGGGTCACACTGAGTCTCTGGCACCATCCTTCGTCTTCTAAACATCCCCAGTTACCACAGGACATGTCCTTCGCCTTAAACATTAAGAGGCCACCAGAGTGGAGGCTTGAAATTGCTGGTGCTGACTAGTGATTGAGCTGCTTCTTTACACAATGTGCCGCACAATGAGAATAGCATTCTTATGTATACCACATGTAGCAAATGTAGGTATATACGTATATCTGAAAAATATTTTTTGCAAATCTGAAAACTATTATAGGTCTATTTTAATATTATAATTATAGAAAAACATTACAGCGCTGACTTTTTTTTTATTTTTTACATTTATATTTTAAAACTATATTATATATTGCAAATACAATTACATCAGCGTCTGTCCGCCAATAATAAATTTTTTTTTCCCATTAATTTATTTTATTGCATTTTAGGTTTTGGGGTACATGTGAAGAACATGCAAGATTGTTGCATAGGTACACACGTGGCAGTGTGATTTGCTGCCTTCCTCCCCATCACCTACATCTGGCATTTCTCCCCTTGCATATCTCCCCACCTCCCCACCCCCCACCGTCCCTCCCCTATTTCCCCCCAACTGACCCCAGTGTGTAGTGTTCCCCTCCCTTTGTCCATGTGATCTCATTGTCCAACACCCACCTATGTGTGAGAACATGCGGTGTTTGATCTTCTGCTCTTCTGTCAGTTTGCTGAGAATGATGGTTTCCAGGTTCATCCATGTCCCTACAAAGGACCCAAACACATCGTTTTTGATGGCTGCATAATATTCCATGGTGTATATGTGCCACATTTTCCCTATCCAGTCTATCGTCGATGGGCATTTGGGTTGGTTCCAGGTCTTTGCTCTTGTAAACAGTGCTGCAATGAACATTCGTGTACACGTGTCCTTATAGTAGAATGATTTGTAATCCTTTGGATATATACCCAGTAATGGGATTGCTGGGTCAAATGGAATTTCTATTTCTATGTCCTTGAGGAATCGCCACACTGTCTTCCACAATGGTTGGACTAATTTACACTCCCACCAACAGTGCAAAAGTGTTCCTATTTCTCCACATCCTCTCCAGCATCTGTTGTCTCCAGATTTTTTAATGTTCACCATTCTTACCGGCGTGAGATGGTATCTCAATGTAGTTTTGATGTGCATTTCTCTGATGACCAGTGATGATGAGCATTTTTTCATATGTTTGTTGGCCTCACGTATGTCTTCTTTTGTAAAGTGTCTGTTCATATCCTTTGCCCACTTTTGAATGGGCTTGTTAGTTTTTTTCTTGTAAATCTGCTTTAGTTCTTTGTAAATTTTGGATATCAGCCCTTTGTCAGATGGGTAAACTGCAAAAATTTTTTCCCAATCTGTTGGTTGCCGATTCACTCTAATGATTGTTTCTTTTGCTGTGCAGAAGCTGTGGAGTTTGATTAGGTCCCATTTGTCTATTTTGGCTTTTATTGTCAGTGCTTTTGGTGTTTTGCTCATGAAGTCCTTGCCTACACCTACGTCCTGAATGGTTTTGCCTAGATTTTCTTCTAGGGTTTTTATGGTGTTAGGTCTTATGTTTAAGTCTTTAATCCATCTGGAGTTAATTTTAGTGTAAGGTGTCAGGAAGGGGTCCAGTTTCTGCTTTCTGCACATGGCTAGACAAGCGCTGACTTTTTAAATAAATCCTATATTACAATGATTATGGGTATGAGCTCTCTTAAGGAAAGCTGAACAATATGGCTAGCAGTGAAAGAGAGAGAAAGAAAAAAGAAGAGAAAGGAGGGAAGGGGAAAAGTGAAGTAGCACTGTGGGGATTGACCCAGCACTTAAAATTTTAAACTAAGAGAAACTAAGCTGATTTTTTTAATAAGAAGGTGAACCAGAGAGAGATTTTGGTTTATGATTGAAAGCTAGCTAGAACAGACATTCCTACTCCTGATACACTTCCCCTTTTTCTGCCAGTAGAAGAACCAGTTTCCGCACCCCCAGCCTCCCACTCTCCCATCCTTTAAAAAATCTTCTTTCCTTTTGTTTATTGTGAAACTACCAACTGCAGGCACAAACCCATTCTGATAGATGGAAACAGCACCAAAGAGCTAGTTGATTAAATTTACCTTTTGAAAAATTCAAATTAGGGAAAAAGTACTCAGGTATGGAAGGTGTTTGTAGCTGGATGAACCAGTGGAATCACCTCAAAAACAGGGCCCTCAAATTTCTGCAGCTAAGAGTCACATTTTGGCAAGCTAATCTGTATTTTGCATTTTCTTGTTTAAGTTATGTGGTTTTTTGTTTTTTGTATTTATTTTTATTTTTTTTCTTTCAATCAAAGAATTTTTAACTGTATCTCTGTGGATGCAGGGACCATATATAAATTCTCTATTTCACTCTCTGCGCTGGCTCTGTACTTAATTCTTGGTAGGCATTCAACTATTTGCAGAATGATGAAACAGAATGGGTGAATAAGTGGATCCCCCCTCCTAAAAAGGACTTCTTGCCCTTAAGATTTGAAGAGTAATTTTAATAATAATTTATATCTTAAATCTAAATAGTTGAGACTATGACAGAAATAAGTATATTAATATGAAAAGTTGGATTTACAATGGCAAAAAATTAAAACAAATTTAAAAAATTACGTCTGGGTTTTCTATTACTTGCTGTTCTATCTTATAGAAGTGAAGTGTAATTTATACCCACTTCTTATTTTCATTGGCGAATTGATATTTTAATCAATAACATTGATATTTTAACATATTTCGTCTCATTCTAACTTTTGGGCATTATTAGATTATCTGCATGAACTATTTTATTTTTTCAGAGCCATCAATTTACTCAAATGTATTGCTACTTATAATGTTTTTTGAGCATCTACACCAACAATGACTCAACTGGGTACACGTGCCTAATAAAAATTCATGGTAGTTTTCCAAGAACTTTGTAGACAGTAAAAAAATAAGAAAATCCATTTTCATTTTCTCGACTCTATTTTTTTGCTATAATTGATCTGCCTAGAATAAGTCTGTGGTCAAGGCTTTAGTTTGGTTTTCCTTTCCCTTCTCCCCATCTCACAACCAAACTTATCTCATATTACAAAAGAAAGGGTTACGTTTCACCCATCCAAACTCTTATCACAGTGCCTGACACCTTCTTTAACCAAGTCACCATAAACATTTGATAGGGCTTTTGTCTTTCCCTTTCTTATACATTTTTCCACCCTAGAAAAAGTGGGAGATTTAAAAATTGTGTATTCTGCCTGTGCTGGAATACTCTGAAGTCAGGTATATTTGTAGAGTTGGATTAGAGAAGTAGTGACAATCTCCTTTTAAAGATGTATATCTTCGTCTTTCTCCCCAATTCTCTCTAAAGAAATTACTGATGCTGAGGAAGATCCTGAGAAGAAAGAAATAAACGTGTATCCGTAGTAAGTGTTGAAGGACATCCTAGATTATGTGATCTAGGTGAGAAACATTTGGAAAAGCTTTGTGTGCGCTCTTTCTCTCTCTCGCCCCACCAATCTCAGAAATAGAAGAATAAAGATTTCTAGAAAATTCATTCTCTTTTCCCTCTCTCACTCTCTCCTTCCCTTTCTGAATAATTTAGTCCAAAAGCCAGTAGGTAGGGTAGAATGTAATAACACAAAGAGAGAAAGTAGAATGCAAGTCCAGCGCCAAGTGTGGGAGCCTAAGCAGGGTGAAGAAAGCCTCTACACAGTGGCCCTGTGCACACGCCACAGCCTAAAAGGGGTGAGGCAGTTGTAGACATGGGGTGACGGAAGGGGTGGTGATGAGCAGCTGGTATCTTCTGTGTGGGATTGATCAAGTAAGTAAACATATTGAGGGCGATGGAATTTCTCACTGTTAGAGAAAGGAGTTCTATACATGCATAGGCATGTATATATATATATATATATATATATATATATATATATATATGTGTGTGAATGTGCATTTCTAATTAAACTTTACTTTTTAGGTTTGCTTATCAATTTCTACAATATATTTAAGTTTCTTTGATAAATACTATGCCAATAATGATTGTATTATAATTCAGACAAAAGATATTAGGTCTTATGATCACAAAGAATATTTTAAAAATTCAATTTATATACATATTTTATTGCAATTTTACTATCAATAAAAGACCTTCAAGAATTAAAATATGTTAAGATAAAATTACATGGGAAAAATGGAATGGAAATATGAGGTCAAAGAGAAAATGGAACAATGTAAAATTTCTGATTATTGAAGAAGAGCTTATTCATGTATTTTTTAAATTGATGACCCTGCATGTTCTGCACATGAACCCCAGAAACTAAAGTGCAATAAAATATATTTTAAAAAAAGAAAAAAGAAAAAAAAATTGATGGTGGTGGGCATAAAGCTGCTATAGTGTTTAGATTATATTGGATACCTAAATTATAAATAATATTACCATTTTGTTATCATATGTCAATAATTAAAACAGCCCAGAAGTCGCATCTTTTGAAACTAGTTTTACTTTATGCTGAAACCATTTTATATCAGCTTAAAAATGGACAGAAGGATAAATGAATTTCCAAAAAATGTTAAAAGGCAAGCAAGCAGCCCCTAAAGGTAAATACTTTATTCACATTTATTATACAACTAGGAAAATGGAAATTCACAAAAATTAATGTTTTGCAGATCACAGTTGTTAAGTGATGAACCTGGGACAGTCTGTTTGACTATGAACGTGCAAATTTCTTTCTGGGCTTTCACTTCCCCTGCTTTTCCTTGCTCCATTCCACTTCCTGTTCAGCTTATCTTTCCAACTGTTGACCCAGCTGACCCACAGTGGCTCTAAGACCACCACTAGCTACTTGGCTGTAGACTCACAGAAACGGTAGCTGCACAGAAGCCACAGCTTCTCAGATACCTCTCTATGGGCTCCCCCTTCACAGTCTAGTTTAGCCACTGGGTATGCTGTGCTTCACAAGTTCTCTGCAAGCTTCAGCATGTCCACCTGCCATCGTGCTTCAGGTAGCCTGGTTAAAGCTTTATCTCAGATCCTCCAAATTTCCCTTCTGCACTTTCACTTCCCCAGCTTCTCCCTAAATTGGTAAAGCCTAGTTCCTATAATAAATCTTTTATTCCCATAATATGTATTAGGCCTCTGCTTCCTGACTAACACAATTATCGTTACCTAAAGTAATTCTAGAGTAACAAAATCTTATTATTAATGATTTAAAACTTTTTTCTTGCTCTGGCTAGATTGGAAGACATTTATGTTCCCATTCTAAGTAACAAATTGGGCAATGGTAGTCTATGACATTCAGTAGAAAAACACTACTTAAAGTATCACCTAGAGCCACTTGGAAAGACTTTCCATGTCCAAGTGGTTGCTACCACAGAACAATTTAGTGGCAGTAAGTAAAATTATCATGGATTGCCTGATTGTTTCTAAATGTGAGGGAGAACTTGGAAGGAAAAACATGAGATTAGGGGCTTACATTCCCAGCTCAATCTCTTGGTAAGGAAACAAAAGGCGTTTAAAATGGTCCTAAAGGTGACTTTTATCTTCTGTAACTACAGGATTGAGATTTCTAAAAACAAAATGCAAAACCTAATATTGTGGGTGGCTAACATGCAATACAAATCAAATTCATAACTTCTCAAGGGTCTCTTAAGGCATTTTGAAAGGGGAACATTTAAGGAAATTCTGATAAAGCTGAGAAATTTAAAACCTAAATTCTACAGAAATTGCCTTGACAATTAAAGCAACATTTCTACCCCTCTCTGAGATTAGTCTCCTATTGTCTGAAGTAAAATATCTCTTCAGAATACCAGCAACCTTCCTCAAGATCTACTCCCATCACCTCTCATTGCTTCTAGGTCTATGAACAGATGCAAATACCAGATGACTCTTCAGCTACGAAGTATGACCTCATGATGACGTACATACACACCAAAATAATTGCAATGTGGTGCTAAATTCTAATTGACAGAAACCTGGTGAATATGGGTGGCATTGTATTCTACAAGCATTGGATCAGGTTAAAGAAATTTAAAGTTGGAAGGGCGTAATTTACTAACATGGATGCACTAAGCAGAGGTTGTTCACTCAGTGTACTGATTTGAGGTGATGGGAATCACTCTACCTAGTTGTTTAGTTGGTTAACTAAATCTTCGACCTGAAAGTGGCTTACACTGAAAATGAATTTAAGGAACCAGAACTTCTTTTGTATATTTGCAAAATTGTAATAGCATATTTTTTAAAAAGGGACTGATATTATGTTAGGCTTCTGAGCTGTGCAGTATTTGTTACAATTATTTAATTCTTCTGTTTTAGCCTAAACTCAATCCTACACAATAAGCAAATAAATTGGCATGGAATTATGTTCCCATAAAAATTTATTTGCAAAACCAAGCAGGTCAACCTGTGGGCTATAGTTTACTGACCCCTGCTAGAGGAAAACATCCAGAGATTTAGGGAGCTCAGATTACTGGAATGAATTTATCAGGTAAGATCTGTTCACTCACATTCCAAGTCTCCTGGGAAGTTCCATTGGACTTTCTCTTCTCTGAGGGTTTGAGAAATGCACTGATGAGGGCAGCACCAGTATCCCTGAAGAGCTCTCCAGCAGCTATTTTCTGCAGATCATGACTAGCAATAAAAAAAAATGCTCTCATCAAAATTTTTTCCCCAAAAACAGATAGCACCTTGGATTCAGTAGAAATGATGGCATCTCTGACTAGCAGGGAACAAGTTGCAACAACCTTCGTACCTGGCTATGTTTCTTCCCCTTGATTCTCAGTGGGCTTTCTGAGGCTAAACGCTAAAAGATGACAGGGTATCTGTGCTGTTTTATTGGGACATCCTTCTTTGAAGCCCTACACCACCAGATGAGTATGCTAATTTCCCTGACAACACCATGCTGTGAGTAAACTCAGGTCACATGGAGAGGTCTAGTGAGGTAAGGTCTCAGCCAACAGCCAGCACCTACCATCAGACATGTGAGTAACAGAACCTTCAGGTGATTCTTGCTCCCAGCTCTTAAGTAACTGAGAGCTTCTGAGTTATCCTGAGTGAGGCCTCAGGCATCATGGAGAAGGCATACGAGCAATCCCTGATGTGTACTTTCTCTATCTCTGACCCACAGAATCTGAAACTATAACAAAATTGTTATGATTTTATATCACTGAGTTTAGGGTTTTTGTTACTGGAACAGAAGAAATGCCACAGACAAGTGGTAATCTGAATGTTTTAATGCACAGAGATCTTTGGTTTGGGGTAAGTGATCGTGGTGTTCCTAGAATGAAAATAAATAGGCAAACTACTAAAGTCTTATTTCATTTGTGTAAGCAGAAAAACTCTAAGTTTGGGCAATAGAAGTTTGACTTGATTCACCATAAATTATGGTTCCTCAACAAATTCTTTTATTTGAATCAGTTCACAGATCAAATAAAAAGAATAAGACCTCCACTGAATGATGGAGAGACCAGGCCTTCTGAAGGAAAGATATTGCCACACTGCTAAAAAGGTATACCTAGTCTTCTCCAAAGCAATGTACAGTCACTGTCCTTTGGTGAAAAAGAAATACCAGAAAGTTATAGAAATTAGGCAGTTAATATAGCTTTGGCTTAGATCCGTCTTATGGTGGGATCAGTGGTCCCTGAATACACCCAACAATTTTTACTCAGTTCCAGAACACATATGAGTAAATGATGATTTACTTAGTTGCAGAATATAGTTAGAATGAACATATTCAGCAATTGGAATAATTCTCACATTGGTTCCTTCACCTGGAGAATGAGGGCTATTGTAGGAAGAAAGATTAAATGAAAATCTCCAGAACTGCCTCTATTTAAAAAAATAAAGTAAACCAAAAGCAATGCAAAATTGATAGAGGAAATGCAGATATTAGTGCCTCATCAAGGACATAAAGAATACACATAATTCCTATCATATCCCCATTTAATTTGCCTAAATGGTTTACTCAGAAGACAGATCTTAAAGAATGACAGTAGGATATTATAAGATTAATAAGATGATGATTCAAATTGCGGCTGCTGTTCCAGATGTAGGTTATTTGCTGCAGCACATCAACACATTATCTGGCATACTATAGCTATTAATCTGGTAAGTAAAGTTTGTTTTCACCTGACAGGGCCAGTAATACACATTCACTGCCCTACACATATAAAATCTTCGGCTGTCATAATAATAATCCAGTCAAGAGACCTTTATTATTTCTTCATTCCACAAGAGAACACCTTGGTCCACTAAATTAATGTTATGATGCTGATTGGACTTTGTGAAGAGACAATTATACTTTCTTAGACACCTTGCTAGACACACATATGCCATCTTGATGAAATTTTTAGGGGTCCAGCGGGCATAGTTCAAGCAAAACAAGTTGCTGCACCCAATTTCTCCTACGTCAAGAAAGAGGCACCATGCCTGGTGGTTCTCTTTAGATTTGGGAGGCAACATGTGCCTCATTTGGGCCTGATATTCCATTTAGGCTGGATACTGATACTCATTTAGGCCTAAAACTATTTACTGAGTAAATCAGAAGGCTTACAGTTTTGGGAAGGGTCCAGAGCAAGTCCAGGTTCTGAACAAGTTTAGGCTGTTATGAAAGTCGTTCTGCTACTTTATTTATTTGACCAATCAGATGTATAGTGACTAAAGTATCTATGGAAGATAGAGATGCTGTATGGAGTCATTAAAAGGTCCCTCAATATATATCATAGAACAAAGGTTTAAGAACCACTATTTCTGTATGTAACTATTCTCCTCTTGAGAAACAACTTTTGGCTTATTTCAGGGCCCTCATGGAAACAAAACACTTGACCACAGCCACCAAATTACCTTGCAACATGAACTACCCACCATTAACTCGGTCTGATGCACCAAGCCATAAAATTGAATGTACACTGAAGCACTCTATAATTAAGTAGAACTATCATAGATCAGCCTCAAGAAAGTCCTCAAGGCATAAGTAATTTCCATGAACAAGTGTATCAGACTCTCAGGGTTTATATTCCTGCTATATTACCTCCTCCTTCTCAACCCACAACCGTTTTCTATGATCTACTGACTTAAAAAGAAAAAAAAAAATCTCAGCTTGATTTACAGAGAGTGCTGCATAAAATACTGGCACCATCCAAAAGTATTTGCAATACTACAGCCCTATGCAGAAGGGTCCCTGAAAAAGGGTTGTTAAAGGAAATCCTCTGAGTAGACATAACTTCAGTCAATGTACCTGGTGGTTTGTTCCTCCTGGAAGGAGAGATGGCCGGAAGTATGGATCTACACGGATTTATGAGTAGTGGCTAACAGTTTGATTGTATGCTGAGGTTGTGTAGAAGAAAAACAATTGGCTGAGTGTTGATAAGGAGATCTAGGGAGGAGGTATATAGATAGACCTCTCCAACTGGGCATAAAATGTAAACATATTTTTGTTCCATGTGAATTGCTGCCCAAAGAACAGCCTCAGCAGAGGAAGATCATGTTAAGTAGACTTCTTCCTTGGCTATTCCTGTTTTTGACCAATGGGCTCATGAGAAAAAAATGGACATGGTAGTAGGGATG
This sequence comes from Cebus imitator, assembly GCF_001604975.1. Taxonomy (NCBI): domain Eukaryota; kingdom Metazoa; phylum Chordata; class Mammalia; order Primates; family Cebidae; genus Cebus; species Cebus imitator. The sequence continues at coordinate 645,280 of NW_016107513.1, read as the reverse complement.
GGTATTCCACATCTGCATGTTATTAATCTTCCCAAACCTGTTTTTTTGTATGTAAAATAGAGATTACAAAAGTATCTACTCCACAGGGCTGTTGTGATGTTTAAATGAAAAAAAAAATGCATGAAAGACCTTAGAACAGTAAATGGCATACATGAAATGATTAATACATATTGAATGGTTTTACTTATTTATCTACCTTATTTATTATTGATTAATTGATCAGTTGATTGATCTACCCAAAAAATATGTGTTAAGCATATTTGTGAGGTTACAGCAGTGAAGTAGACAGGCAACATCTCTACCTTTACATGTTGGCATTCTGGTGAAGAGCAACTCATTACAATGAATTGTTATTTAATGATAATGTCATAAGTACCATCAAAATGAAGTTAGTATACTGAGTAGGCAAAGAATAGGTTGTACTGACCTAGACTGGGGAATGAGAAACTACTTTCCTAAGTAAATGATGCTTAATTTTAGTTCAGAAGGAGATTTAGAATTTAGCTAGTCCAAGGAGGTGTTGATGTCAGAAAGCAGGTGGAAGAAGGATTATCTGTAAAGATTGAAAAATAACCAGGCTCATTCACTGAACCAAATTGCAGATTATATTGGAATGAGATCAGGGTTGACAAGGAGAGATAAGGCTAGGGTCTAGTCACTGAGGACCATGTAAACTTGAAGGTTAAGGAGCTGGCATTTAATTCAAAAAACAATGTGATAGCATTGTAGGGGTTCAAAGCATTGTAGTAACTTGATTCAATTTGTATTTCTAAAAAATCATCACTATGGTTGCAGTGTGGACAGTGAATGGATGAATGAGGCAAGAGGAAATCTGAGGACATGCAGATGGCTGGTGGATGATGCTGTCTTGGACTAAGTGATGGCTGTAGAGAATAGAAGGAGACACATTTAAGATGGGTTTTAACAGAGTATTTACATGACTTAGAAGCAAAGATAGCTCCTCAGTTTTGAATATGGGCCACTGGATGGATGATGATGCTTTACGAAAAGGAGCAGATCTGGTAACTATGGTCAAAAGTTTTTGGATATGCTAAGATCCAGGTGCTTGTGAAACAATGATGTAGGCTGTTTAAAAGACATGTGATAGGGGGCTACATCTTAAAGAAATCTGGAACCAACACATTTAGGAGCTATTCCATGGACATAAGGTATAAAACACAAAGTTTACCTGTTTAGAATTTGTGGTGAAAAGAGAGGAGCCTCTGGGATTGAGCCCTTTGACATTTAGTGGCCAAGTAGAGGAAGAACTGCCCACGGAGACCAAGAAGGAACCAGAGAAGCAATAGGACATTCATAGGAGCCCAGAGAAGGAAGTATCCAAGAAAGTGAGTGTGCAGCTGAAAGGGCAAGTAGGACATGGACTGGAAAACAACAGTGAGTCCAGCACCATGGAATTGTGTTATTGCTCCTGGTTACATTGCAGAAATCTAGTTCCTTCTCCAGGCTTTGATCCCCTGGAGTCCTTTAAGGCTCCTAGGATGCTGCTTCATATAATAAGAAACATGCTCCTATCCTGCTTCTAATTACATGTGAATACACGGACCACAAAATGATGCTACCTTGTGCTTCCATTATCTTAGAGAAATTTTAGCAAAATAATTTTTTTCTTTCTTTAATAGCCATTATTTTCCAAGGTGTCAAGTTTTAAAGGAATAAAAGAGAGAAATGAGAGGTAGAATCATAGGAAAAATGAATGGCTACTCATCTAAAAATTATTGTTTCTTTCTCACACTAACTCTTTATCCTCTGAACAAGCTTATATATTTCATATGGCCCCAAATCTCTTTTCTGAGTGGACTCATGGAAGTCCCATCCTTCTTTCCCCTCAATAAACTGATAAATCCTTGCAGCAAACACAATTGAAGCTGTCAAAATGAGGTCCCTGCTAGACACAATTGAGATGATTTCTTTTGAAAATAAATACCTTTCTGATGTTTTGCATTCAGGATGTTTTCTTCAAATTAAAGCTTATACACACACACACACACACACACACACACACACACACACACACACAGATAGATAGATAGATAGATAGATAGATAGATAGATACTGACCCAACATCTAGAGATATCTTTTAGAAATGAGCTAAACTGTAAGGTAAGCTTCAATAGAAAGTATCTAGTAATGTATTATAAATAGTGAGTTATATACACACATAGAGTAGAAACATACAACTCATATTCATGCCAATAAATTAGAAATCATTTGCTTGCACTAACTAGTTCTGGAACTTGGTCAAGTTCATGTGACTACTGTTCAGATAAAATATAGATGAGAATATTTAGCTCAGTGATCGGCACGGAGTAGGTACTCAATAAATATTAATTTCATTTCATTTTTAAAATATCACTTCTCTAATTATCATTCATTCATCAAATATTTATTGATAATCTACGCAGTGCCATGAACTCTGCAAAGTATTACATATACATTGGTGAAAAGAGACAGACAGACATGGTGCCTGTTGTAACAGAGGTTACAAAAGATATGTGTAAACTGAAAATAATACTCAGCTCACTGGATTATCAAGGGGTCATGTGAGACAGCATTTGAAGCTGTCAGAAAAACTTTGCTTGTTCATTTTCAGACTTTTATTTATAAAATAATTATGTTCTGATTCCTGAGTCAGAGATGCCGAGAAAAGTAGGAGGATAGAATTCCTATCTTCACTTTAATTTCTGTGTGAGTTTCATAAGGCTCCTTACAACGTTGTGTTTGTCTTGGCATAGGGGTTGTGTAAGTGCTAGAGGGGGCTGTGAGTTTTGCTGAGCCTGGCAGTAAGAATCTAGGTAAGAAACAGATGTCCAGATTGCTTGGAACTGATAAAGAAGAAGAAAAACAAAGTGACATGGAAAAGGATAAAGGGATTTTGAGGTTTTGGCACACCCAAAAGCAAGAAGAGGAAATTTCGAATTAGCCTTTATATCTTTCTAGACCAGGAATCCAGCCTGTAAAAAGGAGAGGGGCAAGTGAAGAAAAGATACAACATGTCTAGAAATGAAAGTTTCTGAGGTGCCTGTAAATGCAGAAGGCATATGTGTTGATATCTGTCCATTCATATATGTTCTGACTGACCAGTCACTGTCATTAGAACATCTTTAAGAATAGACAGGAAGGGACACCATTCTCCTCTAATTAACCAGATGTCTACTTACATTCCTAGAAAAGAAAATGAGCCAGGAATAGTCCCAGCTGCTTAGGAGGTTGAGGTGGGAGAATCACTTGAACTCAGGAGTTGGAGACCAGCCTTGGCAACATGGAGAGAACATGTCTCTAAAAAGCAAAGAAAAGGCCGGGTGCGGTGGCTCAAGCCTGTAATCCCAGTACTTTGGGAGGCTGAGGCAGGCGGATCACGGGGTCAAGAGATTGAGACCATCCTGGCCAACATGGAGAAACCCCGTCTCCACTAAAAATACAAAAATTAGCTGGGCGTGGTGGCATGGGCCTATAGTCCCAGCTACTCGGGGGGCTGAGGCAGGAGAATTGCTTGAACCTGGAGGCGGAGGTTGCAGTGAGTGGAGATTGTGCCACGACACTCCAGCCTGGCGCCTGGCAACAGAATGAGACTTTGTCTCAAAAAAAAAAAAAAAAAAAGAAAAAGAAAAAAAATTAGATGATTTATGTCATTAATTTTTTTGTCGTTTTTGAAGATGATGACTATATTTTGAAAATATTCTATGCCTTTTTGTTCAGAAGAAAATTTTGGCAGCTAACTTAGCATGGGAAACTCCAAAGCCTGACTGAAATAAAAGATGTGAGTTGAATTGCTTTGTATTATAAAGGCAGGAGGTATTTGATGTTCGCAGAGGAAAATTCTGGAGACAGTAGAGCCAAAGAGGCTGGACTTTGTCAGAGGTATGCATAAGAAAATTCTTCTCGCCATGTGGGCCAAGAGGACTGGAGGATATAAAATGTCAAGAATTTTTTGAGTGGGATCCCACGTTCTGTACAATACGACCCCCTCTCCCCAAGAAATCTGCCACAGACATTGGTGCCTGCTATGTTTGGGTTTCTTGCAGAAACAAGTGAAGGTACAGAGTGCCGCCTTTTGGTTACCAGCCGCTGAAGGGCCAAAACAGATCGTGCACACGCAGACACAAATGTCAGGAAGCCGCTGGCTGATGTCTGGGTTAAGTGTGTGTATACCCATCTTAGTTCTATTGCAACCCTGGCAAGTAGACAATTAGAAGGTTTTTCAGAATCATTACAAATCAATTGTCTCATTCATTAGTGCTATGTTTGTTCATAAAGCAGAATATTCAAAACTCCAACATATGTATAATTAGTATTATGAATTGCTTTTATAAATGTCAAAATTTAGCAATCCTTGTTGGTGGAAAAAATGCCAGACTTCAGAGAAGAAAGCAGAAAGAGACAGAATAACCATGGAAATGTTAGAGATTAGAAAGATGCAGGAGAAAATAAATGGCCTTAGAAAATCTTGAAGGAATTAATTTGACCATTTTTCCAGTGGAGCTTTGGAGAAGAAAGCAGGGGATGGGGAGAAAGCTGGGAACACAGCTCACACAATGAGGAGTCAGATAGGAAAGGGGAGAGAAAGAGTAAGTCGTGTTTTTCTCGTCTTTAAAGAAATGTGTGGCTATGAAAGGGCCCAGTGTGAATCCAAGTGGCAACTGGCCCACGTGGAGTCCCTGCTAAGAGGATGGAGCCAACAGGCAAGGGCAGCATGATAGGCTGGGCAAGTAAAATGTTAGTGTGAAGGAAAATGGAAAAATGATCCCAACCCCCTTCTGCAGCAGATAGCTTTTGCTGAATGAAATGTATACCTACTTGATGCTTAAAAAAATGCTTTAGTAGTTTTCTGATAAAATTTTATGGGATTTAGACTTGTTTGGAGAAACTAGTTATGTACTCTCATTGTCCTCTGTCAGGCAAGAGTTTAGTGATTTTAAACTTTTCTTTTAGTTATCTGACAATGCTTAGGTAGCATTCTCTATGTTTCTAATCAGAATAAATGTTTGTATTGACCTCCTAGAGGCTTTTCTTGTGGCAATATTGCAATAAAACCTGACTCATGAAGGATTGTTTTCTTTAACACTAGAATCACCTAATAACGTGATTGCTGTATTCTGAGAAGCAGAGAGGCTAGTGTTACTATAGTATTTTGCTAATTTGCTTTTATTCATCTTGGATTGTTCTCTCTGTCATTAGCAAAACACCTATAATAACACTAGCCTCTCTGCTTCTGAGGTAATACAACTGCAAGATTAATAAATGCAAGCACCATCACCACCTATGTGCTATTTGCCTCCAGCATATTTCTGTAGCAACCCAGTGGATACTGACTGTATTTTGTCACCCAGATTCTCCACCAGTATGGAAGGACCTTTGCTCCAAGCTCTGGGATTGCCTCATCAGCTGCTTCAGAACTCACTCGCAGCTATAGAGAACCCCACCACTTGTGGACACCTCCCCTTTCCTGCAGGTAGTCCAGAACAAGTGACATTAAGACCTGAACCCTGCACCTCAGCGTGGGACAATTCTAAGGGCCCTCTGAGTTCCAGATATTCTTGAGGACTCAGCTGAGTCTTTTGGTGATACTGTGTCTCAGTTCAGCTTTTCTCTCTGCCTGTTTCCTTCCCATCAGCATCCTTTATGCTTATCCTAAGAGCCTGTCATAAAACACTATTTTATGATAATCTCCCTCTAAGAGTCTGTTTCCTGGGACTGAACTATAACAGGGGTCTTTGCTTCTCGGAGTACTGACCTAACCTAATTTTAAAAAAAAATGGTTTTGGCTGTAGAAAATATTTCTTTAGTGAACAGAGGTGGATGGGGAGTGGGGCTGGAGGAGGGAATGGTTCTCATTAAAAGGAATTCTCAGGGAGACAGTCCTGTACTTTTTGTCCCCAGAAATCTGGGGTCAGGGCTAATGGGAAAATGAAATGTTGGAAAAGCCTGTGTGAGTTAGAGACAGAGAGAGAGAGTGAATCTCAAAACTTGGCATGGGAAGTAGGGTCAGATTGTCAGAATGAGCTAAGGTTTAGCATGGGATTGTGATTTTATAAATCACAGTATTCAAAACTCAAGTGTGTATAAGCAATGCCAAGACTGTTAAACAAGAAATGACAAAACTCTCCAATCTTTTCCTTCCTCTTGGAGATAATCAGAGCCATCTGTTCCACCATTTTTGAAGCTGCTTCAAAATAATTATATTCAGGTTTTACCTAAAATTATACTTTATTAAAAAAAAAGGTTTAAATGGAACTACACTCTATTGTTGGGTGTCACTTTGCTCATTCAACAGCATTTTATTTAATAAGATTTTTGCCTGCCATGTCTATATGTGTCCTGTACCAGACTGCGAGCTAGGTCATCACTACAAACTGGCTTTATAGGAGAAAGAAGAACTAAAGCAAAGAGAAAACAACTAAAATCGTTTAAATTGTAAAGAACGACAGAATAAGTGGAAGCATTTGTGATTTAAGATATTTTTAGTCAAGTTTGGTGCCTGCATCTACGATGCCTCACTATTTACTATGTGCCAAATTAAACAATAACTTTTAGGCTTATAGCAGTCTCAGTATATGTGATTATTGCAATCTCAGCTGCAATCAGTTTGAATAGTCGCCTTAAGGAAAGAAGAAAGCAGACTATTTTATATTTTAATTGGGTGGAAGTAATATATCAATAAGCTAACACTTCAGCTGGGCTGAATTTGTCTGATCAACTTGTTTCTACTTATACCCTTTGCCAGTGGAGCAGAAGGTGCTCAACTGTGAAAAAAAAAAGAAGCCCCAGTCATTTTCCATTTTCATTTATATATATATATATATATATATATATATATATATACATACACACACACACACACTTATATATATATATATATATATATATATATACACACACACATACATTTACTCCTAACAATTTAATTCTCATAAACCTATAGGGAAGGTAGTCTTATATTTTTCAGATGGAAAACTTGACACCAGCCTCGGAGCTACACAAGGGCCATGGAGGGCCAAGGTCATGGCAGAGCCTCAATTGTCTCCACAGGGAGAAGATATGGACAACTTAAGGTAACAAGTGGATCCATGAAGATGGAAGCAAGAATGAGCAGGTAAGTAAAGGGTTAGTGAAAGGAAACTCTAAGGAGGGCAAGGTGGTAGGGGAAAAACGGTGACTTCACAGTTCGACCTAAAAGCTGAATAACCACAGGTGTTCTGGAATTCTTTTGAGTCTTGGTTTTCCTTTATGTAAAGAGGAATAATAATATCTACATCAGAGATTGGTTTTGAGGATTAGATGAAACAATGTATGTAAAACATGTAGCCTATCTTTCTTCTCCCTTCTCTTCTTTCCTTCCGCTTCTTCATAATTTTGCCCAGGGGTGGTCTTAATTCTAACTGAAGGTAATGGTAAATAAAAGTTAGTTATAATAAAACTTATGGGAAGGAAAGAGATAAACAGCAGTCAATCATTTTAGTAATAGAGGAGTTGTGCTTTGATATGATTCAAAACCTGAACCTAATCTGCATTTTATGTCAAAAGTTGATAGGACCTTTCAGTGTTGGACACTCAACTCTGACTTTACAGACTTCCTGTTACTGGAAAAAGAATGTAAAATTCCATTTGGGTATTTTTCACAGTGGTACTTTCACATGTTTCCTAACAGCTGAAGCTTCTAACCTACCCTCCCTCCAGCACATAATTTGCTCCCCAGGAGCTCACAAGATTGAGACCATATGGGTGCATATCCTTATATTCCCCCATGGCCACTCTACAATCTTCTTTGAGTGGCTTTCTTACTTCCTTTTATCCAATATTAATGTGTTTAGTCCGCTTCATCCCAGCTTTTTGAAAAAAGTGAAATCTAATTCATTTTATTAGGTCCAATAGGCCAAGTATAGTGCCATGAATATCATTTGCACTTAACAAAAGTCACTGACTAAGTAGGTAGACTTGAATGTTTCAGTCCAGTGTATTAGTAGTTTCAAAGTCTGGGCAGGAGAATTAGGATATACATGTTGAAATGCAAGAGGAAATAGTCATTATTCAGGTTTTGTTGACTTCCACAGAGAATCAAAAAATAAGGCATGGGGGGGGAGACCAAAGCCAGAGTTCAAGTCCTAATGCTACATTAGAACAAGAACAGAGAAAGAGACTGATCACTTCAGCTGCCTGGTAGATGAGGGTCACTTGGCTAGTGGAGTGAGTCACTGAAGTATTATCTGTCACCCTCTCCCTTTCTTTATTTCCTCTACTCTTTCTTTCTGTCCCCCTTTCCCTCCCCTCCTTCCCTTTTTCTTCCCTCCCTCCCTCCCTCCTTCCCTCCCTTCCTTCTTTCCTTCCTTTTCTTTCCTTCCTTTTCTTTCTTTCAAGAGAGACAGGATTTCTTGCTTTATTGCTCAGGCTGGATTGTACCGTAGTATACTGTGATGATAGCTCACGGCAGCATCTAACTCCTAGGTGGGCTCAAAGTGATCCTCCTGCCTCAGCCTCCCGATTAGCCAAGTAGCTGGGACTACAGGTGTATAACACCACACCCAGCTAACTAGAAGTAGTCCTTATGATGGACAGGCATGTGCTCAGTTAAAAATGGAGGACTCTGTTAGTGAGGAGGAAGGGGTCAATAGATATGGAGGGTCAACCAGTGATCTCTGCCAGAGAGGTGATGGGGATAATGGTAAATTTTGGCGATAAAACGGAATTGAACTGGATTGAATATAATGATGCTAATAATGAGCCACAAAAGTAAAAGAAGAATAAAAGACATCTTTAGATTGTTTTAATCAGGTTGGTTTATAGAATAGAGGTCCCTTTTAACAAAAGTGGAAAACCCAAAAGGAATATATACTTAAAATGTATTGCATATATATAATAAAGTGTACCAAGTAAGATACTGTACAGATAACACAGGAGTATGACACAGTTGCTAACCAAATGTGGTAGATAACTATGCAGCCTGCTTTATTCCACTTCTCTAAGGCAGGGCAATCAACCATGGGTTTTTGCTGTTATTAATGTGATAAAATAAAATGTTAAGTATGGTGCTTGGCAAATAACAAATGTTCAATACATAGAGTGAATTTTAGTATTTTGATTATACTTTTAAACAAAAGTCATCTAGGAGAAAACAAAAGTATAAAGGTTGAGACTTCTGGTGAAACAGTGAGTAGCTCTCTGCAGTGGTTACAGAAATGCCCCAGCATGGATACCATCCTGTAAACTGGCTCTGCTGTCCCAGCAGTGATGGAAACCACCCAATTTGCTTTCTTTTGGAAGAGACAGAGTGGCTGTCAGTTTACTACAATCTTTTGAACTTCCTGGAAAATTGAATTTATAACATGAGAAAGGAGAGGTAGGAGAAAGAACCTGGAATAGAAGTCGAAGACAAACAGCCTCGTAAACACCAAGATTCTGGGGCTACTCCAGCCATTTACAGCTTTAGAATTATGGACAGTAACACTTAAAAAATATACTATGTTCTAACCACCACAAGGTTTTTCACTCTAGCAGCTAAGCAAGCACTGGCCTCAGGATTTGCAATATTAAAAGAGTCACAGCTCATCTACCATCAGATGCTAACTGACCCTGCTATTCCACAAGCCATAACTACAGCTTTGACGGGACAAGAGTCTGGTTTCAGTAACTTTCTCCTGATTAAGAAGACCACTGACCATTGACTGGTTCTGACAGTCTACAGAGATTATACACTTATGTACCTTTGTATGTAAATGATCTTTTGATGCATAGAGCATAACTGTAACACTGAAATGTTAAGTAGCCACCCCAAAGTGAAAACGGATCATATGCTACATGCATATTTGCTCAATAGGCATGTGTCAGCACCACCTTCATGAATATTCATAGCTCCTCCTATAGCTAGTTGAATATATATGTTTAACCAACCTCTTCAGTATGAAGCTCCTACCCAAACTCTTTCCCTTTGAAGGGCTTGTCTCTGGTCTTGGCTGGATGGCCACCTTGCAGACTGTAACCCTTTGGAAGAAATAAAGTCTTCTCTCCCCTTTTCAAAATTTAAAAAGTGTGAATTTTCATTTTCACTTCATTTAACTTTTAAATTCAGGTAAACTTATATAATGGGGGTTTGTTGTACAGATTATTTCATTGCCCAGGTATTAAGCACAGTACTCATTAGTCATTTTTCCTGATCCTCTCTCTCCTCCCCACCTCTATCCTCCAGCAGGCCCTGGTGCCTGTTGTTCTCCTCTATGTGTCCATGTGTTCTCAGCATTTAGCTCCCACTTGTAAGTGAGAACATGTCGTATTTGGTTTTCTGTTGCTAAGGATAATGGCCTCCAGCTCCATCCTTCCATGTTCAGGGAAAAGAGGCTCATAAACACCAACTTGCTTCCATGTTCAAGGATGGAGCTGGAGGCCATTATCCTTAGCAACAGATAACCAAATATTTTTTATGGCTGCATAGTATTCTATGGTGTATATATACCACATTTTCTTTATCCAGTCTACCACTGATGGGCATTTAGGTTGATTCCATGTTTTTGCTATCGTGAATGGTGCTGCAATGAATATAAGTGTGCATGTGTCTTTATGAGAGTGATTTACATTCCTTTGGGTATATACCCAGTAATGGGATTGCTGGATCCTATGGTAGGTCTATCTTTGAGGAATCACCACACTGATTTCCAAAATACATGTGGCCAACAAGAATATGAAAAAAGATTGATCACTGGAGAAATGCAAATCAAAATTACAATGGATTTTTAAGTTAATAACGTGAACAGGCTGAGTATGAAGGACATGGTGGCTCACGCTTGAGTATGTATGGAACTGTGCTGGGGAGGGGAGCTGTACAATGAAGATAAATTGAGGAGGGCTTCTCATTGCAGGTGGAGGATATTACTTTATCACAAAGGCAACTATTAAGAGTAACCATTTTAAACAGTAAAAGCTGGATAGGTCTGTGTTTTAGGGAGGTAGAAATGGGGATGGACTGGAGGGGTCAAATACCAGAGTTCAGTTTTGAAGCTGTGGTACCCATTCCAGAGAAGTGTTGCATTAACAGAACACGGAAGTCCTGGAACAGACCTTGGTTAGAATGGTAAATATTTACAGTTGGAATGGTAAATACTTATCAAGTGAGCAAGCAGGACAAGTTACTTAATGAGTCTCATGTTTTCTATAAAAAACTACTTAAAAAAAAAAAGAAAGTAAAAACGTATGTAAAGTATCCAGTGGATGGTCATTACTCAGAAAAAGGTACTTAAAAAGTTCTCCCTTATTCTTTCTGAGTACCACCTGTAGTACTTGAACCACTTCGGCCCCTACCACGCTGTTGTGCAATTTCTTTTTACCTGTCTCACCCTCTTCGGGGTGCCTCATGGGGACTTCTGAAGGCTCACAGCCTAGGTCCTTGTATTCCGCGTCTCTAGCACGTGCCTCTGCACACAGTAGGCCTCAACAAAACGTGTGAGCAAATAGGATGCAAAGGGGTGAAGGAGGTGGGCGCGAAACGGGTTGGAGGTCGCGTACTCGGCGGGTTTCTGCCGCCAGCGCAACCCCGCTGGGTCGTACCTAAGAGACCGCAGGTGTCAGAGAGCAGCGGGCAACGTCTCCAGCATCTTGAGGGCCAAGCAGGGTCGCTCCTCCAGCAGCGCGCGGGCGAAAGGGTGAGGAACCCTACGGGCTCCCGTCCACCTAAAAATCGAAATCCCCTCCTCTGGGCCTTCAGGGCTGGTTCTCGGGAAATCCTCTTTCCCCTTCTTCCCCCTTCCTTGGCCTTTCTTCCTGCCCGGAAGGATCAAAGGCGCTACTTTCCAAAAGCTGCCGGGTCGGAAGCGGTGGGGAACGGGGCGGTGCACGTGGGTGGAGGATAGGCGGGGAGAGGGGAGTCCACGAACTTTTGTCACTCAGTCCGGAAGACCACGGTGGCAGTCCCTCTGCGCCGCGGGCAGGCCAGCCTCTCCGGCCCTGGCCTAGGGGGCGCTGAGGAGAGAAGCCGCCGGAGGCTGCAGAGTCGCCGACCGCGCCGCTCGCAGGGAGACCCCGGGCTGCCCACCGCGGCCTAGCGCGCGCCGAATGGCAGCAGTGTCAGCGGCCATAGGCCGCTTCTCGCTGGAGCAGTTCGGCCTCTGGAGCCTGGCCCTCGCCGCGGCCCTGCTGCTCCTGGCCCTGTGCCTGCTCCGCGGGCGCACCAGGTAAGCGCCCCGGCCGCCCGGCCACGCATGCGCCCTGGGCCCTGGGGCCCGCGCGCGACCCAGATGGCGAAGGGAGTACCCCTCCATGATTTCCAGCGCAAACAGTCAAAACTTGCTGCGGGGCACTGGCTTCCTTTGGGATTGCATGTAATAACAAAGCCTTCTTCTGTCTTTTTCCCACACATACGCATACATATTAAAGCTCTGGGACCGAATTCCATTTGCTGCTCCAGCCTAAGTTGTAGTAAGCCCTAGGTTGGTGGTATGCATTATGCATCACAGACACATTGTGTGCCTTGCCTAGAATTTTATGGATATTTTATGGCCTAGAATTCATAGAGCATTTCTGGAGGGGGATATTCTTGCATTTCATCAGTTAAAAGAGAACTATTTCAAGAAAATGCCAGTGCATGGTATGAACAATAATTCTGGGTGCTTCTCTGCCTCAGTTTACCTCACTGTACCTCATTTGGAAAGTGAAATAATAGTGCATGCCTCTTGAGATTATTGTGAGTACTTAGTTAATGGAGAGTATTTATGCAGTTCTGTCATTTTTATAAGGACAAAACAACACACACAATAATGACAAAACCTAGTTGTGTGTAACTTCTTTATCTAATTTGAAATGCAGAAGTAGAAACAGAGAAGTTCAAATAATATCATTCACTTTGAAGTTAATCTGTTTTTCGCTTCTTTCTGGATCCTATTTTCATACTGCTCTGGTCTTCATAGCTTTTGAAAACCAAGCGGATGTGTTTTGTTGGATGATAATTGACATACATATGTATATATATTTGTATACATATATATTAATGTATAGATATCTATGTGTGTGTGTGATATAGGTTGTTTCTCAATAGTTTTTGGGAAAATGACACCTTTGCACTGCATACAAATATCTATGGAGATTTCTAGAATGCCTGGGGACGAGTACTCTAGGAGTATTTGCCTTTATTCCCATGTCAGTTTTCAGAGATGTTCCTGGAATGTGGACCCTTCCGGGTTGCTTTTTCCAATGGCTGTGCTTTCGCTTTAGAGCCCAAGATGAGGACTCAGGACACTTGAACTTCAGTGGTATGTGATTCTATGTAGGTTTCACCTTCTGTATTTTCAGGGTCAGTCAAAGCGTGTTAAGATGTACCTCTAGGTAGGTCTTTAAAGAGAGGTGATGAAAGAAGGTTATTGGTTCTATTCCTGCTTTACATGCAGGGTAGAAACAGACAAGTTGACTAGGACAGTATGGATCAGTGAAGACCATTGGTGTGAGAATGTGGAATTTGAGGGACAGGAAGGTGAAAGGGCAAGGTAGGCTTTCTCTCCTAGCATTCTGAGAATAGGCTGATTTTTCTCTGTATCATGAAAAGTTATTTTACTTTGATAATACTGCATTTCAGTTTACAGAAGATAGCTTCATTTGTCCCAGTGCAGGCTCATGTTCCTTATTTCTAGTATTTGGATAATTTAATGCTCTGGAAAATGCTTTTTCTGACATCACCTCTAAGAACAGAAACCATGGTTAAGAGTCCCTTATATATTGTTACAGAGTTTTTAGAGCTTATTCTAATATGCATGAATATATGTTAATAAAAATAGTGAGAAAATATACTTTGTGTTACACCTTATATTTTCCACTTCACAATACATTTTAGAAACCTTCCTATGTCAGTTTCTAGAAGTCATTATTTGTAATAATTATATAAATATATACCACACAAAAACAAACACACACACACAAAACATGGATATCTTTGAGCTTTTGTGGAAATATTTATATAGGATGGTGGAGTTGTTATCAAAATGTATATGTTCTTTACATTTTAATAGATGTTGCCAAATTACTCTAAGTCTCAATTTATGTTACTACTAATCATCTGTGCAAGTGCCAATTTCTCCACATTCTGCCAATACTGGTATTATAAATCATTTTAATTTTGCCAATCTGATACATAAATAAAGCTTCATTTTTATCCCAAATTTTCATGTATTTACTTTTAAAGGAATTCATATGCTTTAAAAGAAAATAATTGTTTCTTCAATAATTTATTTTTCTATTGGGTTCTTTTTCTATATAATCAGCAAAGACTCTTACGTAAATAGGAATTTTCATTCTCTTTTATACCAGCTGCAATTATTTTTACTATTGTAATCTGCATTTGTTTACGAGTTTCTGGATATATGTCCTTGCTTAGAAAGCCCTTCTAGTTCCTAACATGATAAAAATATTCAGCACAGTTTTCCATCATCACATTGAGGATTTTTATACATACATAGCTTACATTTTTATTCTCATTCCATTTTCATCTTTTGAACAATTATGGCTGAAAAGTTTGTAATATTGCATAGTATAGGAATGCGGATGTTCCAAAGTAAAAATTTAAATATTACCTACAAAAATGGTAAAAATAAAATAAAATAATTAAAAATTGGTAAAAATCAATTCAGAGGTCATTTGTTGCCTTCAGACACTTATCAATTCTACCTTTTTTGGCGATAGGACTTTGATTTCCTTTTGCAAAATTATCTTTACCTTGTTGGATGTTATCTGGTGAGACTGTCAATCACAGAAGCCATTGCAGTACTTGTCAGGAGAGATGATAGTGGCTTTGCCTAGGGTTGGGACTGTGGGGTTGATGGAACATGGTTAGAAACAGGTTATATTTTTGACAGCAGAATCAACAGAATTTACTAATGGGTTGAACAAAATGTGTGAGGAAGATGGGAATCAACAATGAAGCTTAAAAGTTTTATGTTCCTTTTTTTGGTTTCTGTTTTTTGTCTGATTATTTAGTGAACAGTAATGTCATTTCCTTATATAGAAAAGGTTTGGGGGGATTGAGGAGATCAATAATTCTGTTATGGGTATGTTAAATAGGCAGTGAGGTATGTGCTTTTGGGGCTCAGGGGAGAGGTCCAGGCAGGACTTTCACATGTGAAAGTCACAAATGTGCAGAGGACATCAAAGCATGAGCAAGTTGAGATCACCTGATGAAAGGGCTTAATGGAGAAGAGGAGGGTCTGGGCCACTCTCCTTATGGAAACTGTGGAGGAAGATGAAAGTTTTTTTACACCCCTTCCAGTCAGTTCCTACCCCTGAGTTCTGAGTCAGTTTTGCCACCTGTTTAGTTTGGCATACACTTGAACAGAAAATAACTTTACTCTCAGCTGTCCACATCCTTTCCTTATATTTTGTTATAAGAAAAGGGGAAGAAACAGGGAAAATATCCACTAATAATGACAGCCTGGTTTTCTCATTCCCTGGGCAGTGGTAATGCTGTGAGGGATCTAGAGCACAAAGGATTTGCTTGAGAGTAATTAAGTAATTAGAAACAGAAATAATTGACTTATGTGATACGGTGATGTCAACAAATCAACATTTCAAAACAACTCTTATCCACATATCCTTAATGTCTTAGAACTCAAAAAAATCATTAAATTCTTACTTTGACTAAAACTTAACAGCATTTTAATCTTATTTCTTACCAATTACAGCATGGGGGGGGGTATAATGATATGCATATCGAGTAAGAGGGCTGAAAGAGAGAAAAAAAAAAACTCATACTACTTTTTTTTTTTTTTCGTCCAAATAGCAACTAAGAGGAAAGAATCTCTGGTTAGTGCCAAGGAAACCCAGTGTGCAAGCTGACTGTCCTCTAAGCTTTCAAATAGAAATAGCCCATGATATTCTGGTATTCTGAACTTTACCTCATGCCCTCAATTATAAATCACAAGATCATTCCTTCTTCCGGGCAGTGCTTTGGTCAGAGAAATGGGGACTTGACAATAGTTAAAAAGATCAGTGTTACTCAAAGTACAGGCCTGACTGGTACAAGTCACAAATAGATAAATACAAAGCCTGAGAGTAAACATTTAGAAAGTTTTAGTCCAATTTAACAGAACAATTTTAAGTCTGTTCAATCTAATAATTAAGAAAAATGCTTTTGGGTTTGTATCATTTTTAACATTTTATTTTATGAATCATTTTTCTTAATTTACCAAGGTATCAGTCCTTTACAGATGCAAATTAAAACAAATACCAAGAAAACCAGTCCTTCATCAACAGCTAGTTTGAGAAGCACCACAGATATTTTGCCCATTTTTTAAAAAATAGGTCATTTTCTTATTGTTGAATTTTAAGAGTTCTTTGTATATTTTGGATGTTTTGAACATACTGTCTCCTAGCCTTTGGCTTGTATCTTTAGTCTCTTAACAGTGTCCTTGCAGAATAGAAGTTTTAAATTTTAATCAAGTCCAACTTCTCATTTTTTTAATGGATCCTCCTTTTGGTGTTGTATGTAAGGAGTCACTGCCATACTTTTTAACTTTTTTTCTTCAAGTGTTTTCCTGTTTTGTATTGATCTTCTTGTTAGCAACTGTGGTTTTATGCTATTCGATTAGCCTACTGTAGAAAATAAGGTGTCTTGCTTAAAGTTACAGTTTCCATCTAAGAATCCAGATGATGTTAAGTGAGGACTTACTGTATAGGGTAATTTTTTGCACTTTACATCCATTTTTTAAATTTTGAGACAGTCTTACTCTGTCACCCAGGCTGGAGTGCATTGGTGTGATCTCAGCTCACCGCAACCGCTGCCTCCTGAGTTCAAGCGATTCTCCGGCCTCAGCCTCCGGAGTAGCTAGGATTACAGGCACATACTACCACGCCCAGCTATATTTTTTATTTTTATTTTTAGCAGAGACAGGGTTTCACCATGTTGGCCAGGCTTGTCTTGAACTCCTGACCTCAAGTGATGCACCCACCTTGGCATTCCAAAGTGCTAGAATTACAGGCATGAGCCACTGAGCCCAGCCATACACTCATTATTTATTTATTTATTTATTTGTAAACCTAAACTGCTCTAAGGAAAAAAAAAGTTTATTTTAAAACAAAAATATATATGATTTATAACCATACATCTCAAAAATTTGCTGTGCTCATGACTACTTTTTATGTCTATCATGAGAAATTTTGAGAATATTCCACTGTGAAGTAAAAAGCCACTCATCCATATCCAGGGTCTTGATAAGGCAATAAAAGTCCCAGTGTTTTACTTTCTCACTTATAATTTATACCTATTCCAAAGTGGGACCTTCCCTCTAACTACAAGCAGGACTTTGCACTCAGAAGGTGACTGTGGGTAGGCCCTCCACTTCTTCAATGCAGTGGTTCTCAAATGTGGGCGACTTTCCCCTTCCCTCACCCAGAGGATATTTGATAATATCCGAGGATGTTTGTTATTTTCATGGAAGGGGAGGGTGTGCAACGAGCATCCAATAGATAAAAGCAAGGAATTCTGCTAAATATTCTACTACAAAAGACAGCACCCACTGCAAGGGATCATCCAGTCCCAAATTTCCAAGTTGAGAAACCCTACTTCAGTGTAACCCACAGTGCCACGATAACCCACTGCCTTTGCAGGTGGTGAATCACCATTCTAGATGTTTGAAGAAATCCACATCTCCATTTGGGGACACAAGTGAACCTGAACTAGGTAAGAAAAGTTTCAACAAGAAAAAGATCTCAAAGACTGAACTCAGAAGAGGAAGCCTCAGCACATGACATTTCCCAGATTATCTCAGAGAGAATCCTTTCTTCAGTGTTATTCAAAAGATCCATGAACTGTGGTGACCACTGAGCAGTCTATGGAACCTAGCTGAGTCACCTTTGTCAACTAGAAAATGGACAGCTACTAAATAGATGTGAGAATCAAAGCACGTGAAAAATGCAAACACACTTTGAAAAGTGTGAGGTCCTATTGACACAAACAAGCAATAAACAAATCTTCTCTGAATAACATTAAGCCTGGAAGACCCCAAATCCTGTCATTTCTAATTTCCAATGCTTGACCTTCTGGGCCAACACCATACACTACATTTGGGATCAGTGTTCTTTCCTTATCATGATCAGTTAAGCCAAATGATAAGGAAAGTTCACTTCCACCTAAAGGCAAGCTTGAAAATCAATAGGAATAAGGCAGCCAAAGCACCCTAGGAGATTACATTTAAAATACTGAAAGAAGGAAGTCTGAAACTCATTTACTCTGAGGTGTGAGTGTCTAGTGAGAAAAGTTGAAAGCTCTTTGCCCCAAGATCAATGTGTTTTAGTAGGAATCAAAAGCTAAAGCTAAGGGAAAGGCATGCTTATCTATATGAGAGAGGAGTACTTTGAAAGATAATATGCTTTTTATTCTTTAAGCCATGTTATCTATTTTCAACTTTACATAAGGCCACATTGCCTGCCTAAATCATGAATTAATCAAAACGTTTAACTATCGCTGTTATTTCTGCAATGTGCCCAGGAGTAAGTTCGTACAATATCTGATGTTAGTAGAAATCAAAATCTTAGACTCACCTAAGAAGAATCTATTTTTTAAAATGATGCTGTTATGGGTTGAATCATGTCCCCTGAAAACTCATATGTTGAAGTCCTAACCCCTAGTACCTCAGAATGTGATTAGAATTGGAAATAGCATCATTACAGATATAATTAGTTAAGATGTTGTCATATTGCAGTAAGGTGGACCCCTAAAATAATATAACTAGTATCTATATAAAAAGGGGAAAAGTAGACACAAACACAGGGAGAATTCTATGTGAAGATAAAGGCAGAATTCAGGGTTAGGCTTCCACAAGCCACGATATAACATCACCAAAGACTGGCAAGAGGCATGGAACAGAATCTGTCAACCCACAGAAGAAAGCAACCCAGTAAACACCTTAATCTCAGACTTCTAGCCTCCACAATATGAGACAATAAATTTCTATTGCTTATGCCACCCATTGTGTGGTACTTTGTTAGAGCAGCCCTAACAAACTATTACAGGTGCCCATCAAGCAAAAGCTGCAATAAGGTCATTATTAACATCAAAAGGTGTGGTAGGGAGTATAATGGCCCTCAAGTATTCATGTCCTAATCCTTGAAGCCTGTGAATTTGGGTCATGTCAAAAGGGATTTTGCAGATGTGATTTGAATTAAGAATCTTGAGATGATTACATTGTCCTGGATTATCAACACGGGCCCAAGGCAATCACAAGAGTTCTTATAAGAAGGGAGTGGGATCTCTTGACCTCGTGATCCACCCGCCTCGGCCTCCCAAAGTGCTGGGATTATAGGCATGAGCCACCGAGACCATCCTGGTCAACATGGTGAAACCCCGTCTCTACTAAAACTACAAAAAATTAGCTGGGCATGGTGGTGCGTGCCTGTAATCCCAGCTACTCAGGAGGCTGAGGCAGGAGAATTGCCTGAACCCAGGAGGCGGAGGTTGCGGTGAGCCGAGATCGCGCCATTGCACTCCAGCCTGGGTAACAAGAGCGAAACTCTGTCTCAAAAAAAAAAAAAAAAAAAGGGAGTGGGAACGTCAGCCTACTAATGAGATTGGAGATGCCATGCTGCTGCCTTGAAGATGGGCGAAGGGTCCATGACCTAGGTGTTGGTGGCCTCCAGAAGCTGGAAAAGTCAAAGAAATTAATTCTTTGTGAGAGTCCCCAAAAGGGATACAGCCCTTGCTCACACTTTGACATAAGCCCAATAGGACTTCTGATCTCCAGACTATAAGAGAGTAAATTCTCTGTTAAGCCACTGGATTAGTGGTAATGTTATAGTAACGTTAGAAACTAATATAAATTCTCTGTTAAGCCACTAGATTAGTGGTAATTTGTCATAGTAACATTAGAAACTAATATAGACTTGTGGTACCTGGAAGTGGTGTGCTGCTATAACAAATACCTCAAAATTTAGAATTTGCTTTGGAATTGGGTAATGGGCAGATGCTAAAAAAATTCTCAGGAGAATGGTAGAAAACTATATTTACTGGAACAAATGGTTAATAGAAATATGGATGGCAACGACCCCCTTAGTAAGAGGTCAAAAAGAATTAAGTAAAGGGTATGGTAAAGAACATATCTTTAAAAATACCTAATTCATCAAAAATAAACAGTAGAAATAAGAATGTTAAAGGCACTGTGATATAAATTAGAGTCCAAAATATCACCAAAAACTGGGCAAAGGCATGGAACAGAATCCCTCTCTCAACCCACAGAAGGCTTACATGAAATGAGAAATTGAGGAATATGTTATTGGAAAATGCAATAAAAGAGATCCTTATATACATAGTTGTAGAAATCCTAGGTGTATTGTATCCTAGAGTTATGCAGAAAACAAAACTTGTAAAAGAACTTAGATATTTAGCTGAGGAGATTTTCAAGCCAAGTGTTGAAAGATTAGCTTATTTTTTTTCTCACTATTTATAATAAAATATGAAAGGAAAGAGATTGATTAAGGGAAGAACTGTTAGGCAAAAAGGAACCAGGAATTGATGATTTGGGAAATCATCCATCTATCCATATTGCAAAAGGCACTAACATTAGGAGTCTCACTGCCAGGAAACAGTGCTCAGCAGAGAAAGCTAAGGGCGTGGCTGGACAACTTTTGCTAGTGATGAGAAGAATCAGAAAACCAGATCACTCCATCACACATACTCATTCATTTGTACTGAGTATTTAATCAATCATTGAAAAGATTATTTCCTAATCTTTTCAATGATTGATTAAATACTCAGTACAAATGAATGAGTATGTGTGATGGAGTGATCTGGTTTTCTGATTCTTCTTAGGAAAAGATTATTTCCTAATCTTTTCAATGACTAATGGTTACCATCAGCCATCTCTGAAGAAGGCAGGAATAGAGATGGGATTATTCAGGAAAGATCTGGGGAAAAATCTCTCATGAGAGAATGAATCTCTGTGACACACATGGGAGGCCCACAGAGTTCTTTGGAATTTTTGCCCCAAGATGAACCATACGCAGATCCTTGCAAATACCTGATTGTGATTATTTAGATGATGAGATCTGGAACTCTTAAACAGATGAGACTTTGACTTTGAGTTGATACTGTAAATGGGTTAAGACTTTTGGGCTATTTGGGATGGAGTTAATGTATTCTTTTTTTTTTATGTAGGATGGACATGAATTTTGAGGGTTCAGAGGGAAGACTTCATAAGGCAGAATACGTGATTAAGTTAATATGAGGAGATTATCCTAAGCCACCTATGTGGGCCCTATGTAATCACAACTGTTCTCATAAGAGAGAGGCAAAAGTGTCACAGTGGGAGCAAGAGGTTTGAATTTAGGTGGCACCTAGAAACTGAGAGAGGCAAGGAAATATATTCTCCTCTAGATTGTCCAGAAGGAATACAGCCCTGACAATACCTGGAATTTAGCTCAATAAGGTCTATTTTGGGTCTCATGTCCAGAATTATAAGTTAAAAACAAAATCTGTTATCACCCCTTCTCCATCATGTTTTCTGTAAATACTTTCCCCTCTTCATTATAAATCTTTTAATTCTGGTTTAAGTGTCTTATTTAAAAAAGATATTATTTAATCCATTTTTATTTATTTAAAAGAATTTAAACATCTTATTTTTTTAATTGTTTCAGAAAAACTAATTTTTTTTTCATTTGGTAGGGATTGAGCAAGTAGGGAAAGAATGGAGACATCTTTGTTTTCATGTTTGTCTTTTGCAATGCAGACTGTTTTTATATGTAATCTTCAACAATAATTTTGGAAGTGGGTATCTATACCTAAGTCTATTAATAATACACATTGATTTAAAAATATATCTAATTATTGGACAAAAACTTGATATTAATGACGTGTTATAGATGAACTGTGTTTCCCAGCACATCTAGTTCTAAGTCAGAAGTCTTCTAAGGGAAGATCTACACATAAGGCTGTACTTCCAAAAGAAATGATAATTTAAAACACTTTAAAAATTTTTCTCAAAGTTTTATTTTAAATAAAATATTAAAATAAAAATGTAAATTTATTATTCTTTCTGTTTTGTAAAAGAAATACATATTTATTTATATCAACTTCAAGATACATGTAAGCATAACAAAGAAAAGTAAAACCATTTCACAAAAATACGTCACCTAGATATAACCACTGGTAAATGTCTTACAGAGAATTTGGATTCCAGAAATGGCAAAGTTGCTTGAACCAACCTAACAGTTCCACAGAAAACAAAATATGAAATGAACAACCAACCAATTTATACTTGCTGAAGAACAAGCAAAAGAAGGTAGATATCAGAGGGGAGACCACCCTTAAAGAACATACCCATACTGAGTGAGGTCCAGGGCAGATGGCATTGCCCCTGAGGGCACTTCCTATCAGCATGGTGGGGGCAGCTGGAACTAAAGCAAAAATCTACAATATTATTAGCACGGAGCGTCAGACTTTGGGGCTACTGAAGTGGCTGGCAATCAAAGAGAGGAATGTAGAAAAGATGGAGGCACCTCAAAAGTCTGTATATATACACCCCTCAAATTCTTGGCCAATCCTGGAGGTGTGCATCTTCAGGGAAGACCCCCAAAAGCCCAGCAGAAGTGATCTGCTGGAAGACTGCACAGGGACTTCAGCTACTGCCCACCACTGGTAAGACTGAGTTTGGAATTACATCTGCCTCAGTAAATTCAGACTGCTATTGCAAAATACCATAAACTGATTGGCTTGTAAACAGCAGAAATTTATCTCTCACAGTTCTGGAGCTTGGGAAGTCCAAGATCAAGGCACAAGCACATTCAGTATCTGAGGAGGGCCTAGTATCCTCGTTCATAAATGGCCATCTTCTTGCTGTGTCCTCACATGGACAAAGGAGCAAGGGAGCCCTTCTTTTATAAAGACACTCATCCCATTTATGAAGGTGATCCCCTCATGATCTAATTATAACCCAAAGATCCCACCACTTAATACCATCACCTTGGGGGTTAGGATTTCCACATACAAATTTTAGAGGAGAAACAAACATTCAAACCATAGCACCACCAAAAAGGAGAGAATCTGTAAAGATCTCCAGCTTTTCATAAACTCACCTTGACAAAGCGTAAAACTAAGCTTCCACAAGTTCAAAATAATCAGCCAGAAATGTATCTGCATCCTAAAACAAAATCAACACTTCATAGGAAGAAAACAAAATCCAAAATCCAGAAAGATGGTGCTTCCAACCAATAGACTGGCTATAATAAATACTGGCAAGGATATGGAGCAACTGAAACTCTCTTGTATTACTGGTGGAAGTCTTTTTTTTTTTTTTTTTAAAAAAAAGCAACAATGACTTAGAAAAGTGTCAATTTCCCGAAGTGGTTGTGGATAGGAAACTCTATGCCCATCAACATTCTCCTATGTTATATACATTACAAACGGCAATAAAATAGAATGAAGAAATGATAAATACAACATGAGTGAATCTCAAAATCATAATGTTGAGAGACAGAAGTTATACACAAAATTAGATACTGTATAATCCCATTTATATGAAGTTCAAGCAGGGAATTTTTATGTTTTTCAGAGGAGATGATAGGGAGATGTCCAGGCACAGTGGCTCTTGGTTAATAGGTAATCACTTAGTGCACGCTTTCCCTTATAAAGCCCAGAGATTAGATTGTTTCTTGTTACCATTTGAGACAGATTTCTAGCTTGCTTCACTGTTACACTTGGTCACTTTAAAAAACGGTCCTAAGATAGAGAACATTCCATTTGTGTAATAAAAACGTGATAACCCTAAAAAACCAAACCTTTTGTTGTTTATTTTGTACTTCATTCAAAATACCATTTAATGATTCATGGGACCCTTGGGACTGCTAACTGAATCAACACTGAGGATTGCTCAATTCTGTAATCACATTTTACTGGTAAATCTTGGTTATTCCTTTAAACACTTCGTCTGTTTCATCATAACAGAAAATCAATTCAAAAGTTATGTTGGATTAGCAGAACCCTCTTCTCTCTATCAGAAGAATATCTTAGAGTGTTCGCCTAATAATGTGGGGTACTGTCTTGGTCTGTTTGGGTGCCCTAATAAAAATATCATAGATTTAGAGGATTAGAAAGAACAAAGTTATTTTTCATAGTTTGGGAGGCTGGGAAGTCCTAGATGAAGGTTCCAGCTGTTGCTGTGTCTGGTGAGGGCCCGTTCCTCATAGATGGTGCCTGCTCACTGTGTCCTCATGTGGAAGAAGGGGCAAAGGACCTCTTGGGCTTCTTTTATAAGGGCACTAATTCCATTTGTGAGGGCTTCACCTTCATGACTTAAACACCTCCCAAGGCTGCACCTTCTGATACCATCAAATTGTGGATTAGGTTTCAGCATATGAATCTTGGGGTGATGCAGACATGCAGATCATAGCTGGCAATTTGTGTATGTGAAGTCATCTGCAGCTCAGTCTTTTCCTACACTGGGACATTCTTACAGAAAGTTGTGTAGTTGGTAGGCAAAGAGCGTGGCGATGGAGCTAAAATTAACATGGATCCAAAATTCAGCTTTACCCAGTCTAGTGGTGACTTGAGAGGGTGGAAAGGAAAGATGGAAATGAACAACGTCAAGGTTCTCCTATGTGCCAGCCTCTGTACCTAGATATTTTACATCTGTTGTCTCATTTTATCCTCACTCGTGTTCAAGAAATTAACTATTATTAAGCTATTTTCAAAAGAAAAGACTAAAATAATGTAGACTAAGGTGCAGCGCTACTTGGGAATAGACCTGGGTTTTTGATTCTAGATCCATTAGACTGTGGTAGACAGAATAAAGCTTTCTCAACCCCAGAGATAGCCACATTCTAATCTTCAGAACCTATGAATATGTTAGGCTACATGGCAAAGGGGAATTAAGGTTGCAGAAGGAATGAAGGTTGCTAATCAGCTGACCTTAAAATAGGGGATTATCTTGCAGTTTTTGAGAGGGCCCAGTGGAATCGGAAGGATTATTAAAATTGGAAACAAGCAGCAGAAAAAGGAAGTCAGAGTTATATGATTTGAGAAATACTTGATTTTTGCTGGCTTTGACGATGATGGTGGATGAAGGAGTCCCTGAGCCAAAGAATGCGGGCAGCCCTTAAAAGCTGGAAAAGACAAAGAAACAGATTTTTCCCTGGAGCCTCCAGAATTGAATTCAGCCATACCTGCTCTGCCAATACTGTGATTTTAGCCCAGTGAAGCCCAATGTCTTTTGGCCCAAAGAACTGTAAGTAAAGAAATTTTTGTTATTTAAGCCACTAAATTTGTGGTAATTTGTTGTAACATTCTTAGAAAACTAGTGAAATGGCCATATTTCCCATGTTCTTTGTATTAAACTACATTGCCCCTTGCAAGAAGATTCAAAGGGTGAAAAAGATTGGAAGATTGGGCCTTGGTGGACTTGCTGGTTGCTCATGAGGCGCAGGATGGAAAGTGAACATTCTATAATAAATACTCAGTCTGTGTGCCTTCGCCACTGTGGTAACACATCATCATTTGAGAATTTTTGGTCTCAGATTTTACAGATCATCATGGACTCACAGATTAGCATTGATTTCTTTGTTCCTTACCCTTCAATTCACAAGTAAGTTTTGAATGTTTGTTATGCATCTAGCAACTCCATGAGTTTTAAAAATAGTTTTGAAAATAATTCAGAAGTTGAAGGTATTGAGAGACCCAGATATGATTTGGTCAGGAGTTTTTTTTTTTTTTTTTTTTTGCACGGACCTGATGTATACCTACTTACAGTTGCCTGCAACCTGGAGGAGAAAGCTGAGCTTGACTCTGAGAACTTGAAAGGATCTAAGGGAATGGGAGCTGTACTTCACTGGTTTTCCAAAAATAATAGAGAGAGCCATAATCTGCAGAGGAAAAATTAACAGCTTCTTGTAGGAGAAGGTTTTTGTGCTTTATACAAAGTAAAATCCTATTGAAACTACTCCAGGTTACTGTTCTGTGAAAGGCAAAGGACAAAATTATAGAAAGCTACTTTGCTGAATAAGAGAAGGCGACATCTATTATATCATGCATTTTTATAGCTGAATTGCTCATTTTTATGGGTTTGGCATTTTTTTCAATGTAGAAGTATTTGGGATGGGATCTTTTTTTTTCTATAGGAAAGTGGAAAGGATTAATTAAGTCTATAATTGCTTAATATAAAAATTAATAGAAATTCTAACAAAAGTACACCCATAACAGAATTTAAATTCCTTGTCATTTCTCCTCATAACTTCATCCTAAATAGTTGACATTAATGAAGAAGAAACTTTAGAAGCTTTACTTTAGTTTTAGCGCCTAGCATAATATCTGGCACTGAGTAAATTCTCAGTGAATATTTGTTAGAAGAATGAAGGGTGAATGAATGGTTTGTTACAGTAATTATTATCTTTTTCCAATATGAATATTTTAGAGTTCTAGATATTGATATCAAAAATACAAACTGCATTCAAAATGAAACCTAATGTCATACATACCACATTTTCTGCTGCTTCTATTAAAAACCAAAGATTTAATTAGCAAGTGCTTGCCTAATTGTGAATATTTTATAAAGGAAGAACATATTAGTTTAAAGATTTTTGTTTCTCCTAAACCTAACTACACACAGTAACTGGAATGCAGATAACCTCTAAAATTCCTGCTTCTGAAAATTCATTTTAAAAATATGTATTGTTAGCTTTCAGAGTTAGGTACTGGATTTGTAAAACTGTGCTTAAGATTACACTTCCTTGTATAGGTGGATAGTGTGCTCTATTTAACAACTGAGAACTCCTTTGTAAAAGGATTGAGCCTGATTTTGGTAATCACATAGAATTCCATACATTTGGTCCTTAGTACATTTGAAATAAATAATGGTAGGATGAGTGCTCATAAACCATTTAAAAGACTAGGTTTTCTGTTTGAAAAACTGAAGTTGTCCTGGTGAAAGCAGTGCTTTTTATTAGCTGTATTGTAGAACTATGAACACTCAAATCATCTTATCCCAGGACAGCAAGAGGCTTATTGTTGGGTCACTGCCATGGAGAACTTAGTGTTATAGTAATGTATTTCAGTAGTGCTTTTAGGGCTAGAATGTAAAAACATTAACTTCTCTGGATAATAAGCAGATATTACTTTAGCATTGGCTACACCAATATTGTTGGTTCATTTTTATATTTTTGTATATTAAGTACATAGTATTATAGAATTGACTTTGACTTGTAATGGGGATGGCCAACACTTTTGAGAATTGTCTATGAGAATTGTCAATAATATTATACATAGAGGAAAGTGTCTTATATTCACTATTATATTGAATTTTATTGAATCCTCTTATGATAACTTTCCTTATTTTGTAGAGGTTGAAAGTAAGTTTTATTTAAATTAATGTGGTACAGTTCAAACTCACAATGCTGGACTTCAAGCTTAACTTCTTAACACTGTTTTTTCTTTTTTCTTATTCTTTTTTAACCTCTCTTACAACAGTGTCCTGACATTTGCACTCCCCCTTAACTGAAAATGAAAATATGAAGATCTAGTACATTTTAAGCATTGCTAGAAGAAATATAAGTATGATATGAATACACACATTTGGACTTTTTAAAAAGAATATATTAAGCCTAAGAACAAAGCAGGCAAAAATGGTCTGCTGTCTCCCTCTTGCACTAGATTGTGTGAAAGTCACACTTGATGGTCATCATTGGCAAATACCTCTTTTTCTGTATCCCATTTACTGGCTATTGTATCCAATTGCTTACTGGCTTAGCAGAGGCTTGGAGTCTACAGTGTGCCTAGGCTGCCCCATGTCAGATGTAATGGAAAGCAGGAGAGAAGATTCAGGAAGCTGCCTTGTGACACAAGGGTAGTAGCCAGGCAAGAGTCACATCTCACTCTTTCTGAAAACTTGTAAAATTTGGTTCACGATTCATTTTCAAAAGTAAAACCAGATTGAAAGAACCTGGAATCAAAGGGGAAGGATATTTTCACCCCCTGGGAATTAATTACAGATAGTTTAGTGTGTTTCTCATTTTAACAACCCTTCCTAAATGGATTGTGCAAGCTGTTGCATGTGTCATCGCTGCAGTTACTATTGCACTTATAGAAGCAGCATTAAATATTGAATGAGAAAGTGTTACAGACAGTTCAAATATTATTTTATGTAGCAAAGCATACTGGTTCCTGGTATGTCTCTTCTTGCCTTCAGGTCTATAGAGAACTTTTAATCTTGTTTTGGATTGTGAATGACCTTTTTCACATGGGCAAAGAATCTTAGCACTGAATATAGAAGGCAAAACTTTGTCCTTATATTTCTCTGCAGTCATGCATGCAACTTCTTTCACTTACATGCAGTATATGTGCATGTATATGTATGTGTATGTATATATACATATATATACACACACACGTATAAATATGTGTGTATACGTGTGTGTGTGTGTGTGTGTGTGTATATATATATATATATATATTTCAAACTAGTTCTACCCTTTTTGCTTCTCAGTGTGTCGTGCCATATGGTGTAGAGCATCATGCCAAAAGATAAAAATATTCCTAGAACATATGAAATCACCAGTCAACTGAGGAAGGGTAAAGACTTTTGACCAAAGCATTTGTGACTCTGATGTATTTGCAGGCAATAGTACATGGCATAATACCCACAATTTTAAAAAGAGGACATATTTGAAAGTTAAACTGACTCTTACTTTTTAAGGAAAAGAATCCAAAAATAAAGTCTTTGAAAATTTTATTTTTTTACAGAAATTGATTCAAATCAGTGGGTTTTTTTTGTTTTTTTTTTCTATACTGAAATTCTCCATATCCATTTATGGAATTTGCCCTGCTTATTTTAATCTCTAGAGTTACCATACAGTTTGACTCTAAGTTTTCAGAAGCAGAGACTTGGAGATTAAACCCGCTGCAGGTGGATGGAGTTTTTGGGTTATAGATAACATGGCCATTACATAGTTTTTTCTAACTTATTCCGTGGGTGGGATGTTTTAACCAGAAAAGAAAAGTGCAGAAGATAAGATTTCACAACATTCCTAGGGTCTATGACATAAAGTTGTAAAAACAATGTGATTCAGACTATTTATTTTGCATCAATAAATAATAAATGATCCACAAGTGGTCCATGATATGACCTATTTTGTGACTCAGATTTTATTCATTTTAGGGCTCAAGTTGACTTGCATTCCTTTATGCTACATTGAATATTGTTTTCAACTACTTAATTAAACAAAAATGGGGAAAATCGCAAGTCATTAATTTCCTAGCTGATGCTTGAGCATATTTTTTTACTAGAGAAATAAACTTGCATTAAATAGCGTAAGTGCTATTACTATGAAATATCTGGGTAGCAGCTCTGTAAATAGTGCTCATGTTAATCCCCCTTTTGTGTCTTCATTAATTATGCTTATTCACATTTTGTATTTAATCACCTCTCATATATTTTTTTCTTTTTTGTT
This sequence comes from Cebus imitator, assembly GCF_001604975.1. Taxonomy (NCBI): domain Eukaryota; kingdom Metazoa; phylum Chordata; class Mammalia; order Primates; family Cebidae; genus Cebus; species Cebus imitator. Next base: position 615,876 of record NW_016107513.1, on the reverse strand, counting down.
TTTACAAAATGACCCTACCTGGGTTTGATTTTTACACGATGGCTCTATAATTTAAAAAGATGTCTTTCCTCACCTATTACTAGGCTCATGGTTGAGATACCAATAACAAAAGGTACATTAACAAGAGAAAAACATACACATTTATTTAGTATAAGTTTTATGTGACAAAGGACCCTTTAGAAATAAAGACCCAAAGGCACAGGAAATTCTGGGTATTTTTCTGACAAGTTTGTTGAAGAGTAGACAATTGTGCAGAAGTATGATTGAACCAAGGAGGTATGATCTAATGGTGATAAACTGGAGGACACTTAGCAAGTCCTGTTCGGATTCTTCTTGGCATCTCTGTGTCTTTGAGGATAAGGATGTTCCTTTCCTCTGGGTATAGGGAGGTTACCTCTGGAATTAAAATCTTATGACCTCCTTTAGAGGAAGGGCAACTAGGTCTTATGACCTGCTTCAGGGAAGGGGAAGATGAGAGCGACCTTCCTGCTTCTGCTGTTTTCTCAAATGCCAAGCTGCCATATTGTGAGGGAGCATATCCTGAACCCCACCACTTGCTAAAGCACATCTGAGTAATGCCTCTTCTCATTTTATGTTTATTACTTTCTTATAAAAAGGAACACATGATTGAATTGTCTCAAATGCTGTGTTTATACAATAGGGCAAAAGAGTTTATAAGTATTTTAGGATGATCAAATCTGTGGGACATCTCATGCCCTGATTGTGGCAAATTTATAATAATGCTAGATCATTTAATCTTCAAAAATTGGTTGTTCTTTATTTGTCAGCAACTCAAAGTTTTGTAATTGTATTTAGAATATGCATAGATTTATTTGCAAACCAAACTCCTTCTTTAGAACAGATAATTATCAACAAAAGGAAAAACAAGAAACAAACATGCAGAGACAGTATTTCTATCAAAGGATGACTTTAGAAAAGGACCAGAATTTTGGCTCTATCCAGAGCATACTTTTTGCAGGGTCTGTGAAACATTGGTAAGATCAAATAAAGAAGCATCAATGGCAGTAAGCACATTCCTCTTCCAACTGCTGTTTCCAACCCTTCACTGGAATGATATAGTTATAACCAGGTCAGTAAAATAACTAAGAATACTTCTCCTTATTGAAAAGAGAAAAAGTAGGACCATGCTATTTATGAAGTAAGCATTAACGGAGCACCCACAGCAGAAAAAATGTCATGCTAACCTTTGTCACTTTCTCTACAGCTCAGTTTTCTCATCTGTAAATGAGGAAGTGGAACTAAATAATCATTTGGGAATGATATGATTCCACAAGGACATTATTATTCTCAAATTGACATCACCCCCATCACATATGTTTCTGCTATGTGAAATATTCCTATGCCCAAACACACCATGCCTTTGTCTGACTTCATGATGGTACCCTTCTTTCCACCCTTTTATATTCAGCATAAATACGCTATCTCTGGGGAATTTTCCCAGCACGTTCCCAGGCAAAGTTCACTGTCTCCTCCCCTACATTCCCCCAGCACATCAGAATTCACATCACAATGTATTATAATTATCAGTTAATATATTTCATCTCCTCTGGCCAGTATGTCAGCAACTAATATGATAATTAAGGTCAATTTTTTACTCATCTTGGTGTCCTCAGCAAGTCATCAACAAGTAATATATTAGTAACTAAGGAAAGAACTGCCCTTAAATAAAATCAATGTCCAATCATAATATGGAAAACAAAGCCTGTGGACTATTTTCTTTATAGTCGTCGTTAGTTCACAAAATGCTGAGAAACCTGAGCATACACAGTTAACTATAGGGAATATGACTCATGGCTCCACATTAATCAGAGGTAAGGTGGTTAGTGGGAATTCCTCTTAGACTACCTGTCAAACAAGAACAGTAGTTTCAAAACTCACTGTATCAGGATCATAGGATGCTGAATCCCAGAGTGAGTTCAAGTTGCGAGAAACATCTCATATCTGAAGACTAAAGCAATGCTATTTTAGAGAATTAAGAAAATGTTTTTTAAGAATTTAAGAATTTTAAATTTTAAGAATTTACTAAGGATATTTGGAGCTCTAAATCAGAGACAAGAACTCAGATCAGATTGGAACTAATTTCAGAGATAAGAAAACCATTTGTAAAAACAATTTGGGTGAAATTCTTGTTACTGAAAGGAAACAGAGAAGGTGAGGTATTTGACCATCTTCATTTATACTTGTTTGGAATGTGTCAGGTCAAGATATGGCAGAATGCTAAGGAGTAGAGCTTTAGATTCAGAGTTAAGGAGGGGTTTGAATGCTAGCTCTTTTACTTATTTCAGATAAGACTTACCACAGGTTATTTTACCTCTGAGGATAGAAGAAGTTTTGGAGGCAAACAATTTATTTGATTTGAGAAAGGTTTTATTGCCCAGACCCTTGAAGGAAAGCAGATATGCATTATTCAGTAAATACTTATTGAACTTCTGCAATGGGAAACTCTGAGGCAAGTACAAATGATAATAAGCTCTGATTTCTACCACTAAGGAGATTATAGCTGATTTAGGAAGACATGTATAAATATGGGACCTGTTTATACCCATCTTCCAAAGTTCACACTTACGTGTTCTATTAATTCAAGATTGCTTAACAAATTTAAGATTTGTTAGTGTTTTTATACATAGGTTTTTGTTTTTTTTTTTCACTTGATCCCCTAAAGTTGTGACTTGCGCTAGGAGGAGAGTCAAGGCTACTAGTGACAACTGTTCCTATTGACATGACTTTTCCAACAAACACTAAGGCAAAAGAAAGGGATGGTTGACACCCCAATATCCAGCTTTCTAATCTATTAGTCTTTCTATTTGTGTATCCCTTTCAATTCAAGTCAGAAAATATTTATTGGCTACCTACTATATATGTGCTTTGTTAGCTACTGGTTACATAGAGATGAAAGTCAGTTTCTGTCCTCAAAGAACCCTAAATCTGTAGAGATACATAAATAATCCAGCAATTCAGTTACACAGAGTCCTAGGTAATCAGGATAGTGATAAGCCACAGGAAAACAATTGTTGATAATTGAGCTTATTTGGAGAAATTCTAGGAGTCAGAATTACTGGACTTGGTATTGGACTGGGTGTGGGAAAAGGGTGGGAGAGAGGGAAGGCATAAGGATGAACTAGGCTTCTGGTGTGAGGGACTGTACCAGGTGCTATGGTTTGAATGTGCCCCCCCAAAAGGTCATGTGTTAGAAACTTAATCCCACTTCTCTTACATATGACTTAATGTTAGCTTTGTGCTCATGAATGCATTAACAGATTAATGAGGGCTCTGGCTTCATGAATGGATGAATGTCACTGTCATGGGAGTGGGTTTGTTATTGTGAGAGTGGCTTTGTTATAAAAGTGAGCTCTCTCTGGCTCTCTTGCTCTTGCCTTCTTTGCATGTGATTCCCTTCACCATGTTATGACAGAGCAAGAAGGCCCTCACAAGATGCCATTGCCATGCTCTTGGAATTCCCAGCATCCAGAACTGTGAGATTATTAAAATTCTTTTCTTAATAACTAACTCAGTCTGTGGTATTCTCTGTAGCAACAGAAAATGGACTGAAGTACTGGGTTAGTCAACAAGAAAAAGACAGTATAAGAAGATGAGGTTTGGGGCTAAGAGACTATTTAACATTTTGAATGTGCAGCGACTGTGGGATACTCTTGTACTGTTAACCTTTTGCAATTGTAAACATATACATTAGAAAGCTGAAGAGCAGGCATGTGACCTAAGAATCTTTTACTTTGTTTTTTCTTTTCTTGTTCAAACTGCAATTGATAGGGAAGATCCCATTTATCTACGATCCTGAAACTGTAAAGATATGAGCCTGGAAATAGCTTGCAGCCATTTGCCCTATCTTAAGAGAAGCAAGTGTACATTAGAAGAAATTAAAGGTGATAAGCAGAAAAAACAGAGAGGATATAGTTGAAAACTGTCTTCATTCATTCATTCATTCAGTAAATATTTATTGAGTTTCAAATATATACCAGGCATTGTTTTAGATGCTTGGAAAATACCAGAGAACAAAACAGACAAAAAATATCTGCACTAAGGGAGCTCACATTATAAGCAGATATTAATTTTAAAGCATAATAAATACATAGATATATAGGCAGTGATATGCACAGTGGAAAAAATACAGCAAGGTAAGAGGGATCTGGAGTTCTGGAAGTGGCACTGGTGGTAACTTTATATAGGGTGGTAGTAAGATTAGCTCTCACTGAGAAAGTAATATTTGAACAATTAATTGGGCAAAGTGAGAGGGAGGAGATGGGATATCAATGGAGAAAGTGTTCCAATTAGAGGGTACAGCTAGTGCAAGGACAGTAAGAGGGGTTGTCTGATGTTTCTGACAAATGGTAAGGAGGCCAGTGTTGTGGGAGTGAAGTGAGGGATGTACAAAGTTTCTGAAAATCAGACCATTGTGAGGTTTGGTTTTTATTCCTAATGAAATGGGGATCCATTGAAGGAATAGGAAAAAAAGGAGTTAGGTGATCTGATTTTTGTTCTGAAATGGTCACTGGCCCCTGTGCAGTGGACAGGGTAGAAGCCAGACACCAGTAAATAAGTTCCAGAGAAACAGAACCAATAGGATGTGTGTGTGTGTGAGAGAGAAAGTCCAAAATCTGCAGGGTGAGGCAGCACACTGGCGACTCAGAGAAGAGTTAGTGCCACAGTTCGTCTCAAAGCCATTAGCTGCAGGATTCCTTCCTGCTCCTGGAGCCTCTTTCTGTTCTATTCAGGTTTTCAACTGATTGGATGAGGCTGGCTTATGCCCTAGAGAACAATCTGTCCTAATCAAAGTTCATGGAGCTAAAAGTTGATTTCATTCAAAAACACCCTTGCAGGAATATCCAGACTAGTGTTTAATAAAATATCAGGGCAATGATAAGTGCCAAACCATCAGAGACAGGATCTTGTGAACAAGAGGAGGGTTGGGTTTCGGCAGAGGTATGGATTATTTCCTTCATAGAGAAAGATAGTAAAGGCAGGAATGGTGTGCAAAACTAGTTGGTGCATGATGGTGGTGCTGAGAGTCTGAAAAAATTCTCTTCAGATTACTCCGGTTTTCTTATAAAGTAAGAGGTAAGGTCATCTTATGAGAGTGAACATGGGGGATGAGGTCTTAGGAGTTTGGGGGAAGAAGTGAAAGTGTGCATTAGTTGCCCAGGAAAGTGGATGAGTGAATAGAGTAGGGAATGTAGTATGGTTGCTGGACAAGATTCAGGGTTACCTCTGGTTTGTGTTCATTAATTTTAAGTGACATCCTGCCAGCAAGACTGTATGTTTTTCTCCATTCATGTTCAGCTGCCTGGGCAAAGTATGGAGCAGGCAGAGCATTGTGCTAATGGAATTATTGTTTTGTCTATGAGCTCCACGTAGAATGAGAAGGACAACACAGTTGAGAGAGAGAGCCAGAGAATGATTACCATGATTGGCCATGGAATTTAAGCTGGGAAACAAGCAAGAGACTACATCACATGGGAGAGGGGCTCAGAATAGGTGGAGGGATCAAAAGGTCCCCGAGGGCATTGACCTCTGCACCATTGCCCTCAGGGGTCTTTCGTGAGCACACATTCTTCTTTGTGTGTAAATTAGTAAAGGTTGAGTTTCTGTTACTTGAAGCCGAAGAATTCTATCAATTTGGCAGAAAATACAAAGAAAGAAAGAAATGAGAACCTAACTGACAAAATGTGTAGACTCCAAACAAAATGTTCACAGTGTATCAGAAGTATTATTAAAGCATGTACATTTTTAAAAAGAATGATGCCCATATCCCACTCTTGAGATTCTGATTCAATTAGTGAAGATTGAGGAAGGTGTTTTCAAAACTCCCCGTATGTTTAGAACTATAGTTCTAAACCCTGTCAACTTAGTTCTTTAGTGACAGCTTCAAATTATTTAAATGCTGCAAATTGATCTTTAAACTCAATGATCAACTCATGTTTTGATTATCTCTGCATGCTCCTGGGATATTTATGGGGACAGAAAAGCATGTTTAGATTTCCCCTGGATAGATTTTATAGCTCGAGCAACCAGCCATAGGGAGAGCCTAAGGATGCTGGCACATGGACTGTGCATTCATCTACCCAATGTGTGTAACTCTCATGTGCCAGGCACCCTTGAGCACCAAGGAATGGCTGGCACTCTCAAGAAGCTCATCCATGGGTTTTTATTTGTGTTGTTTGTTTAATCTTTATTATGGTGAGTATATTGGTTTTAGATTTATGGTTCAATAGTTTTATTTTTTATGGCAGATGAATCCTTTATTGCATATTAAGTCTCCTTAAATTATCAGTGTGTAAAGTATGCCCCTTTTAAAAGGCATTTATAGCAGGCAGAGAATATACTGGAAAGAGCTTTGGTCTGCCTGTCAACAGAGCTGTGCTTGAGTCCCATTCCCATCATATCTCAGCTCTGAGATTGAAGACAAGTTCTTCACTTTCTTTGTGCCTTAAAGTCCCCATCTGTAAAATGAAAGGCTTTCATGGGAACTCTGAGATCTGAAACTTTATTCCAACTCTGAAACTTTATGGCTTAACTATAGTTTAATTTTTCCAAATTATTTTTTTGATATTTAGAGGTGTTCTATTGTTTGGTTTTATAGCATACTGTTGGTCTCATCTATGATTTATGTATCCCTCTATGTTCTTGGAGTAGTACATGGTGACAGGTGGAAAACATAAATGGGCTTGTTGACAATCTGCTTCCCAATATGGCATTTAGGGATGCATTGTGGTGAAACTGAGAACATTCACACACATGCATCCACACACACACATACACACACACACCAATGTAACTGAGAATATTAAACAATAAAAATGAGATAAAGAAGGATGGTAAGAACATTGGGATTTGCTGGATTTCAGAAAGGAAGGAGCTGCACTGTTGGCCCCATATTGTTCTAGGAAGGCTTGAAGGTGGTGGTACTTGACTCACTGTTTGGAGAATGAGTTGGATCTCAGTCTTCAGGAATAATAGAATTTCTAGTGAGTGCTCAGTTGGGTGGGAGAAATGAAGGTAGAGGTGTGGGCCAAGGCATGGAGGGAGGGAAGTGAAGATTGCATTTGAGGGAGGACAAAGCGATCAATTTGCCTTGGAGGAGCAAAAGGAAAGCCTAGAAATGCAGAAAGTATGGATGCCGAACCACATAACAGCAGGTTGCATTGCTGTGAAGTATAATGGATGGAGTACATTCAAGTGTTAATATTTAATTCTTATTGTGGAAGGTCAAACAATTAAAATTTGATGGTGCGTGGAGGCTTAGGATGGGGTAAAAAAAATCTTTAAGAAAAAGAAATCTAATACAAAATGGGGCTTATGCTTCCTGGGGAAAATACACAGAGGATAGTGTGAATTAATCAGGTTTTTGACGCTCAACTTTGATAGACTTAATTAACTTTTTTCCTAACATTGATAGCCCAAACACATGCTTGTGTGCCAAGGAGCCTTTCCTACTTCATCTTTCACAACATTCCAACTCTCACTGCATCTTACTATTGTCTCAAGGTATAAAAATCTCTTGGCTGGGAAAAAAAAGTAGAGATTCAAATATTTGTGTTTGTTATAACTTTTTCAATCAAGGCACGGTGCCATCCCCTTCCATGGATCTCATTTTGGGATTGAATTCCAATAAACTTTACTTTTTAGGTTTAATAGTAATATATCAAAATGTGTAATGCCTTTATTTTATTTTGCTCAATTGTTTGCAACTAATGATTGTAATAATTTAACCATGATTTATCTCAGAAGAACATTTTTAACAGAGTGTGATGGTCATGAGTATTAAAAACAACATTTTAAAATTTAATATACATAATATTTGTTGTGAAATACATCATGGGGTGATCCATTAAAAAAAAAACTGATGTATAGATAATAATCCTATGGAAGAAACTCATAGGGTTTGCAGTTTATGTGGGAAAGCCCACCAGGAAGTTAGACCCACTCAAAGGTAGGTGATCCTTTTATTGAGGGCTTTGTTTTGTTTTAGTCTGCTGTGGTTTGGCTTAGTTTTCTTTTAATGGTCAAGTTTGGTTGTTGCCTATTTGGTTGTTGTCTATAATTGGGAAAAACCTTAGCCACCTACCACCATATAATCCTAGATAACTTACTTAGCTGTTATGGGCCACATAATTGGACACAATAAGATCGATCTAATAGTTTGACATGAGGAATAAATGGGATAGAAGATGTAAGTGCCTAGTAGAGTTTCATGTAGAGCGCGCTCAGTGAGCGGTCTCTTTCTCTCTCTCTGTCTTTCTCTCTCTCTCTCTCTCATTGTATGTGAATAACTCTATGATTGTTTATCAATTAAGTTAAATGTGACTTTAGAAAGTGGCCTCTCAGAAAATGATCACAGAAAATGTTTAAAACATCATTTTTTTAACAAACTAAATATTGAAAATTTGCATCAGAAGAGCCAATTATAAAAGAATTGCTCTCTGAAATGTAAGTAACACTTTTTTATTCACCTTCTCTGTTTTAGATTTTTAGGTTTTTGTGCACTGTGTGTGCCTATTTACTGATTAGAAACACCTGAAAAACATACATTATTCACCCAATAGTTTAACAATGAGTAATAAAATAGGCAGAGAAGATATGCTGGAAGGAAAACTACTACATCAATATGATCACTCATGAACAGGTAGTTTTATCCTCCTGTCAAAAATAATTTTAATACATCCTCAGTATTAAACTTACGTAGGTTTACAGATAAGACTTATGTAGCTTTGCAAATAATCATTTTAGATAACAAAAGTTGCAGCTATAATATTATTATTAATGCATTTTTAAAAAGCTACTATAGTAGGTTTTTGGGCTTTAATTAGGATAATTACTATATTCTGTGACTTTCCATAAGCTAAGTGTGTATGTTCTGTGCTATCATTTATAACAGTTTTAGCAAACTAAAGACATTTTTACATTTGAAAATTTGGAAAGCAGTTCAGAACTTCAACTTTGGAACATGCCAGTCTTTTTTGTTTCCTGCTTCTCTCATAAACCTTGCATTTCTACTCACCATGGAATATGCATAGGAGGGAACGGTTTGAAGACAGTACTGTACACAGTTCACACAAGGTCTTGTTAAGAAGATGGGACTACATCTTCAACCATATGGAGTGCTGAAATTTTGGGGAACAAACCCAAATGGTAATCTGAAGTCTTATTTAGGAAACAAAACTTGTGTGACTAGAAATAGACCAACTCCTAAATATATTCTGGTTTATGTGCATTCTGGTGTAAAACACATGCCACTAAGTAGGGCTTTAGGTGGTCAGCAGAGAGCAGGCATATTTTCTACCCAAAGAATGTGTCCAGCACTGTGGGAACTGATTAGACTCTTTTCTCATTTGATAATTTCCAGTCATTTCTTCCCTAGTGACAAATCTGTACTTACATATATATACATTTATAAAAATATTATTAATCCTTTTGAGGAAATTAGTGTTCATTTTAAGATATTCCCCTGCCCTCAGGCTTTATTGACACATAATTGGTAATAAAAAAATTGTATATATTTAAGGTGTTCAACATGGTGTTTTATGAGTATATCTTACATAATTATTCTCACAACCAAGCTAATTAACAGATACATGAGTACACATTAATGATTTTTTGCAATGAGAGCATTTAAGATCTACTCATTTTGCAAATTTCAAGTATACAACATATTATTATTAATTAATAGCTACCAAGCTGTACATGTGATCTCTAGAACTTAGTTATCTTACAACTGAATGTTTGTACCCTTTGACTAACATCTTCTCATTTCCCTCACCTTCTAATCCTTAGCAACTACCATTCCACTCTCTGCTTCTCTTAAGTTCAACCTTTTGAGATTCCACATGTAAGGGATATCATCTAATATTTGCTTTACTGTGTCTGGCTTATTTCATTTAGCATAATGTCCTCCAAGTTCATTCATGTTCTTGCAAATGACAATATTTTCTTCATTTTAAAGGCTGAATAATATGCTATTGTAATTTCTTTATCTGTTCATCCATTGATGGACACTTAGGTTATTTCCATATCTTGTCTGTTGTGAATAATGCTACAGTGAACACTGGAGTGCAGATATCTTTTGAAGAAACTAATATCATGTCCTTTGGATATATACACAGTAGTGGGATGGCTGGATCATGTGATAGTTCTATTTGTAATTATTTTAGGAACCCCTGTACTGTTTTACATAATGGTTGTACCAATTTACATTCTCACCAACAGAGTACAAGAGTTCCCTCTTCACACCCTCATCAATACTTGTTATTTCTTATATTTTGGTAATAGCCATCCTAACAGGTGTGAGGTGATATTTCATTATGGTTTTGATTTGCATTTCCCTGATAATTGGTGATGTCGACCAACTTTTCATGTACCTGGTGGACATTTTTGTGTCTTTAATATAAATGTCTATTAAAGTCCTTTGCCCAATTTTTAATTGGATTATTTTAATTTATTATTGGGTGGTATGAGTTCCTTATATATTTTAGATATTAACCTTTTATCAAATATGTTTTGCAAATATTTTCCATTTGAAGGGCCTTTCATTTTGTTATGGTTCTTTTGTTGTGCAGAAACTTTTTAGTTTGATATAGTCTCACTTGTTTATTTTTGCTTTTGTTTCCTGTGCTTTTGGTGTCATATCTAAAAAATCATTGCTGAGACCAATGTTGTCAAGGAGGTTTTCAGGCCTTATGTTTGAGTCTTTAATCTGTTTTGAGTTGATTTTTCCATATGGTGTAAGATAAGGCTTTAATTTTATTCTTTTGCACACAGATATACAGGTTTACCAACACCATTTATTGAAGAGAGTATCCTTTCCCCGTTGTGTGTTTTTGGCAAGATTGTTGAAGATTAGCTGATCATATATGCATGAGTTTACTTCCAGGGTTTTTATTCTATTGGCCCATGATTCTATTTTTATGTTAAAGCAATTTTGATTATAAATTATCACTTCAAAAATCTTATTTCTCTATTTTAATTATAAAATTATTATATAATGTATTCTCTGAAATATTGACCCTCTCTTGGGCTTAAAAAAACTGAAAATAAAATGATGAACTCCTGTTGTAACTTTTATACATTTTTTCTAAAACAATTCGTGTTGCCCATGATGTGCAGCTATGATTGAGTGGAAAGAATATTTTAAAATACATTTGGATAGCTGGGTTAAAATCTCTGGACTTTCAAGCAGCAATATCTTTCTCACTAATTAGCTGCCTGATCTTTCTATAAATGGCTTCATCACTCTGAGCTTCAGTGTTTTTACCTGTAAAATAAAGAATTTTGTATGTCATTTTCTCAGTGACCCATTTCAGGTCTGAATTTCTATTTTCATAAAAGTCTAACAGTTTATATTCATGTCATAGTTTGATCAATTTCCATACTTTAAAAATAATTTCACAGGTTCTTTGTTTGCTAGGTCTTGTAATTTGATATATTGCTCTTCTTTCTTGCTGGTCATTCTTTTGATTTTTGGTACATTTCTAGTGCAGTCAACACAGAGGAACACAAGGGAATTTGTTATTTCAAAATAGCATAAGAAATATAGATATTCAGATATGTAAGTAATCATAAACAATAGCAAGTCCACCCATTAAAAGTGAGAAAAGTGACGAAAAGGCAGAATTATTTCAGGTACTAGACTTCGATGTAGAGGGAGGATTTATTAACTCAGAAATTATCAGATGGATGACCTCTTGATTTTGTCATGCATGTCCCCTTGTAGCTCTGCCATCAGCCGTAATGTTTCTACCCTGATGTAATCACTGATTTGCCACATTTAAGAATACATCTTTCATCCTGGTGAGCTGCAGCAGATTCAGATTTCTGCAGCTAGTACCTCATTCATTGATTTAGAGTTGACCAGAGCAAGAAGCCCATCTTAAGAGTTATTTACATTCTTCCTCCCTCCTGTTCTCACAGTACAGCAGGACTCCATGGTGCTTGGTGAATTTCTCGATCATCAACACAATCACGTCGGGTATGTCATGCTGTAGACAGTGGTTAGGATTGTCTGACTGTCCCAGTCTGACAGAAGGAGAAGCAGGGACTGAGGACTTGGCCTTTTTTAGCTAGGCAATATTGATCTCTTAGCCTCAGTAGGCTTTAGAATTTTTCATTTTAAATACAACAGTAATCCTAGTATTACTATTTAAACAGTACTCTGGTCCATACATTATTCCATCTGATCATTACAACAGTGAAGAATGATGTATGAAATATATCCTTTTTACCGATGTAACATCTTAAGATAGAGGTTAACTTGCCAAGTTTCTGTAATGAGTTATTATGTCTGCTCTTTGCCTGCTCCTTGCACTTTAAAATAAAAAAGGGAGAGCAACATTACATTTATTATTTCCTATATGCCAAAGATCTGGCTAGGTGCTTTAGTATATCGTGCTATTAAATATTAAATAAATTTAAATAATATTAAATATTCTTAATAACAATGTGAAACAAATGATCTCTGTTTAATAGATGAGAAAACTGAGGCTCAGAAAAGTTAAGAAAGATGTTTCAAAGCTACATAGCTAATAACTATTTGAGACTTGAACTTGATCTCTTGGACCCAAGGTAGCAAATGAATTTTACCTCAAGGATTAACTTTAGGCAGTTGGTAGAGATTGTCTGCAGCAGCAGAGGGAAGGATTCTGAGGCTGTGTCTGGGCTTGCTGGGAAAGAGCGTCTCATTCAGCTAGTGACCTTTGTCACAGGAGCAAGGAGAGGAGACAGCACTCCAGCCATTTATTTTTACTCCATAAAGGGATAGTGGACTCTCTACTGCCTCTTTATTCTCTGCAAGCCTTTTCTTCTAGGTAACCACAGGAATAGGTGGTGTCTTAGCCTGCATTCCCATGAAAGTGGAGCCTGAGCCTGAAGCAGAGGCTTGTGCATAGGTAGTTTAATTGGGAATGCGACCCTAGGGAACAGGAGCAAAGGATGGGGAAGGAGGGAAAGAAACGAATTCAAAGGTGTGTTATGGAGGTGACCCCCACTTGTTCTTAATCCATTGTGACTTTCTGAGAAGCTTCATGGAATGTGTCTAAGAACTGCCCCAATGGGAGGATCAAAGGAGCAAGAGGCATGCATGTACAGGCCCCCATCCCATGTTGGATGAAGGCGGTTCTGTGGATGTTAACTCCTCCACACTATCCAGAGTCACATGTCTGAGTATTCAGGGTTTTATTGGAGTGTCCTATGCTGTAGTATCAAAGAAGCCCAGAGGCAGAAAGCAAGAAGCTAGCAATGCAGATCAGAGGTGAGATATTGCCAATTAACAGCCTGTGCTGAACTTGGCGAGTGCAGTGGTGGCTGATGTAAGTACTGGGGTTGAGATGATCTTGAAGTGGAGCCACATAGGACACTGACTGCTGTTAATCTCTGTAGCTATTATAGGCCTGGGAGTCTCCATGAACCTTGTAAAGGCTGTCCAAATGCTAGGGAAATATTAATGACTTCAGACTTAACTAATTTCTGAACTTTCCCTCTCACTATCCTTTTCTGTGAGAAATTTGGGCAGATAATATCAATGTATAAAAGCATAAGCATGTTGGGCATTAATAATGCTATTTTATGGAATATCTATTATGTGCCAGTGTCTGTGACAGACTCTAAGCTCATGATTTCATTCAATCCTAGCCACATGATTGTAGTTGGTATTACTCCCTCACCTTGCACAGAGGAAACAGTGTAGGAAGCCAAACTGAATTGCCTGAGACCACTCCTGTAGAGCAGTTGAGCCGAAACTCAGGCATGCCTGCAGCTGATTCCCAAGCCCATATTCTTTTCACTCTGCTGGTTGGTTGACTGGCAAAAGCAGAAAGGCTTGGCTCTATTTTAGCCAATGCTTGAGCTCTCACCCAGGGACTCTACAAAATGAACTCACTTTTGGGACTCAGGCTTGTCAACATCCTCCAAGTGAGTCAACTGCAGACCTGGCTGGTCTCCACAATAAGTGCTGGAAATCCCCACTGCACGTCTGACTCAGAGATGTGTTTCTAAGCCCATAAATCTTTAAAGTCTGGGTAAGCACAAACTGAAGTTGAAAGTTCTTAGAAACTACACTGTTATTTTCCTTAAGTGCTTGAAGGTCACATTTTCTCTGGCAATCAGAAACATAAAAAACAGCATGTCCAAAGTTACAAAGAAAATTAGTGTCAACTTATCCGAGTCTCAGTTTTCTCATTTATGAAATAAACATGTGGATTTTATTATCTTTAAGGTGCCTTCCAAGCTAAATTTTATGATGCAGAGGCTACACTGAAGCAGATTGTGAGATGTTAGCGGGCAAGGGCATGGTTTCAACATTTCTGTTTTCTCCGCGTTTAGCAGAATCTTCTCGCCATGCCTTGTTCTTTCCATGGTTTGCCACGTGACAGTAGTATGGAAAGCTGGCAAGCCCCCATTCTGGTTCCTTTCCTCTGCTCCTTGATAGTTCTTCCTATACCAGCACCTAGAAATTTTGCTTCCAAAACAAACCCTGAGCTTAGAAAATGTTTGGATATTTATTTCTACCTTAATGTGAAGGATCTTGAGTCAATGTATTCTCCTTCTGGATATATTTGCATGTTGAGATGTTTATCTAATTGTGAAATTAAAAGATGTACCCCATTAAAGACAATTCATCAGTTAGTCAGCTTCATTTTTGAAGGGCAGGGCTCTTCTGAAACTCCAAAATCATCTCATTGGACATAAAACCCAAACTGCCTCCACATTGAAGACCAAGAAAGAGTTCATCCACTAAGGACAAGAGAGGGGATAATGAGGGAAAAGAGTTAAAAACTTAAACATGAAGTCAAATTACAGACCATGGACACTACCATGGAAGTCAGACACTTCTTTCTCTGGTTGCCTGCTGTGAAACCTCCAGGTATAAAGCACACAGGTGGGCAAATGATGTAACTGCTTAGAACCGGCCTCAGCAGACTACAGCCTGCTGGCCAAAGCCAGCCCACCACCTCTACCTCTTTTTCTTTGTTGTACAAGCTAGGAATGATTTTTACAGGTAAATATTTGCATTTTATAGGTAAATATTTGATTTGATGATTGAGAACACTAACTTAGAACTCCAATTTAGTGAAATGTTGACTTCCCAAAATAATTTTATTCTTTCCATTAGTAGACCTGTATTACCAAAAAAATTGTACTAAATTGTTCTTATATTTTAAATGTCATCAATGAGAAATATGTGGAAATTTTGTCCACGTCTTGTTATATAAATACCTACATAATATAACTGATTTTGCCTTTTGGTCCACAGTTTAAACTACTTACTATCCAGCTCTTTACAGAAAACATTTGTCGGTCTCTGGTTGAGAGGAAAAGAAACCAGACAATACAACAGAGCTATGGGAGAGACTGAGGAAAGCCAAGTGCTGTTACAAATACAAGAAGCAGATGTCCTTTCACTAATCATGTGAAGCACTTATGTGGAGTCATTGAGGACTGGCTGGCTTCCCCTGACCTCTGCAAAACTTCATCATCTATGTTAAAACACACAGATGCACACACATACACACATGCACACACCTGGCAGTCAGCCTGCTGTGAGGCAAACGTGACCCTAAGCACAAATCTCAGGTCTACCATGAACTTACCATGATTTGCCAATTTATTTCCCCTCTGGCCTCACCATAGGTCTTAATGACTCTCCATTCCCCAAAGTTGCTGGCAGAACTTAGAATCATTAAAGCCAATGTGTTTTCCACTTCTTAGTCTCCTTGAAAACTTTACCTCTGGTTCCCACTGTGCTGCTCTCAAGATCCTTCAAGATCTTTCACTAAGTCATTTCTTGATCTGAAATACCCTACAGAAATATAGCCCTTATTCAATGCTCAGCTCTCTGCTTTCCTTTCTTCACACTCCCTCAAAGATCTTACTCCTCCTTGAATCCTCTGCTTAAAACTCTGTAGGGGCTTTTCATCACAATGGCGAAGGTAAGGTGGCTGTTAAGGCCTTTCTAGCTGCACCTCCATCCCCAGGACCTTAACAGTCACAACTCACCTTCCCTTCTTCCCACGGCCTAGCCTTGCTCAAGGGCTTGAATCCCCTAACTCCAGGCCTGCCTCCTGTTTGCCTGGGTTGTCTCTACTCACCTTTGCTGGACCTACTTCCTCTAGTCCTTCCAGTTTGACTTGACCCCTACTTGTTAAACAAATTATCTTAAACATGTAAAGATTGTTGTAAGTTTAATAGATTATCCTTGTGAGCACTTCAACTTACTATGATGGCAAACACAGTTCCAATGATAAAACATTTCCAAGCCCTGAGACCCCCTGCAGATCTTAAAAATTAAATTTGTTAATGTAATGCAACAAGTTGGCCACAAATATTTCAATGCTAAAAATATATTCAAGATACCCTGCACTTTTTGTGCAGGCCTTGTGTGACCTAATCATATCATGTGTTCCACTTTCCTGTTTCAGACTCTCTCCGACTTCCCATTCCTCTGGGAATAGAAGGACATCCTATCTAGAGCCGCGGGGCGCACACAGAAGCCTCCTCTCACTCTCTGTCCCCTCTGTGTACAGGCATCAGCCACACTGGCCTCTTTGTTGCCCGGACATGGTGAGCTGGCTCTGCTATGCACCCTTCCTCTTCTGACTGGAGCTCAGCCCTCACATTCTCACAATGGGTTCAAGCTTGTTATCCAAAGCACAGCTCAGGTGTCACCTCCTCAGAGAGGCCTCCCTCCTTGCCATGCTTTCTAAAGCAGTCCTCTCACCTTCTGAAATGATTCCATTTCATTTCTTTATAGATGTATCCTGGTTTAAAACTTGCCAGCCCATGTATTTGTGCACTGGTTCTTGTCTGTTCCCAGTGACTTACTACAAGGTAGGCATCATGAGGGCAGGAGCCTTGTCTATTTCACCACTGCCCTGGCCCCAGAGTTGTCCTGTCAAATATTCTTTTCTTTTGAGTGAACAGACAAGTGCCAATCCCAGCAGAGTGGTTTGCTTTTCCTCAAACTGGACATTAGTTCTTGGTGTGACAAGGTTACATGCTTGGACTTCGAAGAAGGTCTATGTATACTTGGTTAGTATAGAGAAGAAACCAAATTGGTTTGCAAAGCAAGGAAATATGATGTGATGCTTAAATGTTAGCATAAAGATTCAGATCTCAACAAAGAAGACAGACATTTTGGATGCTATCAAGAAATTGGAAATCAAGAACAAACCTAGATAGGAGGCATTTGGCATTTGTTTTTGGCTTTGAAAAAGTGCTATTAATATTTTTAAGGATAAATTCTTTTCAGCCTTTCCAAATATGTCTATTGTTTCATTTTTAAAAGAGTGTTAACCATTTAGAGAGAAACATTCTATTCTGGTACTTTATAAACAAAAGTCTTCTCTTTACATCTTCAGCGGAAAATAACATTTCAAACACTGGAAAATCTTCATATTTGACCTTTAATTTTTACTCACTCTTAATTTTTTTCAGATTGTTAATTGTATGTGCGCTATCTGTGTGTTCTTTCAACTTTCTTCTCATCTCTTGAATATGTAGCAGAAGCAGTATATGCATAGCAAATGACCAAAGCTTTCATCATCTCTTGAGAAGAAAATCTAAGCCAGAATATTCAGAGACAAGACATTGATGACTGCCATTAAAGTGCAGAAGTTTCTCAGATTGCACTTTCTTTATGCATTGCAAGATAAATTACAATAAAAATTTTATATATATAAAATCTGACCCTATATTTGTACATAGGGTCAAGGTTTCAGGCATATATATATATAGACTTTCATATATAGAAAAAGATGTAAGATTTTGCAATTTCTTCAAATACTGTTGTGTGTAATTTCATACAGAGAACATTAGAAAAAGATATTCTCTCCTTGAGTCCCATTCTGTATCTCTTACCACCTACCTCAGCTCTACATAATATCCCATATGTCTTTCCTCATTACTAGCATATTTTAAAGTCATTAGAACTCTGTGGGTGGCAGAGAGACATTGGAGAGAAGCTCATAATTAATAGAAACCTCTCAGAGGAACTTTGGAGTTTAACTTGATTTATAAGCACACACGCACACACACACACAATTTAACAGAAAGTTGGACAAGATGTTTCATTATGAAAATATATTCCAAAATATGTAGCCCTGTTTGTAAGTAAAGTTTTCTAACTTTTTACATAATTTCAGATGCATATCACTCATGATCTAGCTAGATGACTGACTTGCTTACAGCACCTGGAACCTCATTCAGTACTTTAAGATTTTTTTTTTTTTCTGGAATACATACATCATGGATCAGGTGGTGGCATCTGCTGGCAATGAGTGATATTGCTTTCTAATTCTATAGGTGGCCTGGCGTTTCATCACAGTGCATCCCTGGAAAGTAGATCATGATGTTGCTTTCCTAGAACAAACATACTCATAAGAAGATAAATAACAAAGTTGAGTTGCAATGATAATTCACATGTTGACTGATGTGACATATGAAAGAAAGAAAAATAGACTTTCATTGTGAATTATTGGGTGCCTATGTGGTGCTCTGTTCTTTCATATGCTATCAGAGAGATTAAAAGGTCTGAGAGGTTAGGAACCATGCGCAGGTTTACAGGCTGTTGAAGGCACGATTCAAAGCAAAATCTGATTTTGTGATCCTTGGTAAATAGGGAGGATGTCCTAGTTTTTGAGGCAGAAAAGAAAAAGCTATTCAGACAAGAATTTGGGTGGCAATGAGCACTCCCATATACTATCAGTTGCATTGTATATTGCTTCAGTTTTTCTGAAAGTCAGTTTTTCCATATACATCAAAAGGCTTAAAAGCATGCATGCCATTTGACTAAGCAATTCTAATTCTAGTAATTTGTCCCTGGGAAATAATCATAGAGGTGCTTGAAGATGATTAATATATGTAGTTATTGCATCCTTATATGAATGATATATATTATAGCATTTATTATAATAGTAAAAAATAAATAATCTAAATAACAACCAATAACAAAGGGTGGTTAACATAAATTATGTTATACCCCAAAAATGGAATTATATTCATATATTAAAAATATGTTGTATAGGAGTACTGAATAGCATGAAATTGTTTATACCATATTATTAAGTAAAGAAAGAAACAGGTTTACAATACCATATGATGTCATTTTGTGGCTAAAACTCTGTGTGTGTGCATGTGAATTGTGTGGGTTTATAAGGGACATGTACCAAAATACCGGCAGTGATTATCTTTGAGAGATAAGATGACAGGTCA
Organism: Cebus imitator; assembly: GCF_001604975.1. Lineage (NCBI taxonomy): Eukaryota > Metazoa > Chordata > Mammalia > Primates > Cebidae > Cebus > Cebus imitator. The sequence goes on along the minus strand of NW_016107513.1, from coordinate 596,643 downwards.
CATTTATTTTCTTCCTTTCCTCATCTCTATTTTATGAACTGTCTACAATGAAAACACATTACTTTTAAAATTTAAAACAGTTTATATTTTAACAAAAGAATTTAGAACATTGTCACAGGAAGCAACCAGGGACCCAATATAAAGGGACATCCACTGGAAATGGAACTGGACAGGGAGCTGTCCCTGCAGCAGGAAATTAATGGGAAGTTGATGTTAAACAGCAAGATGATCCAGCAGTTGACATGAGTATGGTGTTCTGGCATGATGTAAAGGGAAGGTCAAGAAGCGCAGAGCAGGGAAGGTAGCATCAGTGATGCCTGGAGGGCCGGGTACCGAGCCATGGTGCCTGGAGAGTAGTCTCAGTATAGAAATCATCTTTGTTCTAGAGAAATTGGGAGCCCCTAAAGAGAGCAAAACACAAGAATTAAGATTGCTGCTGGAAAGTGGTGTAAACCCAGGGGAGAGGGAGAAGCAAGTTCAACTCAGTATTAAGTTATTGAACAGCAGTTCCAGGGACTCTTCACATTTCCCCTTAATAGTACTCCAGAAAAGCTTGATTCCCTCTCCTGCTACCACGCTAAGGATTTGGGGAACCATTAGTTTGCAGATAGTCGAAGCACAATATCTACTGTACTTAAAGGATGCTTAGGGCTATTTATGTAGTTGGATCAAGTTGGGAAACAAACAAATAGAAAACAAACCAACAGATGGAACCAATATTTTCTTTTCCACTTAATTTTTCCCTAGGAAGCAAAGGTAATTAAATACATTCCTTTGACTTCAAACATGCCCTTAAGTTGAGATCCTTTGCAATATCTAAATGTTTTTAGTCTGTGAATGGTTTGAGTTGTAAAGTTTTGGAGAGAAGAAGACCATTGGATTCGGGTTAGTAGACCTAGGTCCTGTTGGTTGCCATACCTAGCTGGAAAACTGAGGTCTCAGTTCTATATACTCTTTAAAGTGAGCTAAATTAAAGGTGGAGAATCATTTCATCCCTGAAACTTCATGATTCTGGACCTGAAACTTTATTCTTATTTTCATGCTCATATCTTCTATCTTCTTTACCCACCCCTACTTGCAAATAAAAAAGTCTTGAAAGGAAAATCAGTTCCAGGTTAGACAGGAGAGAGCTTGCTCTTTTTTCCTGGAGTATCCTTACAGACTGTGTAGCTAAATGTCTAGGAACATTTTAGCATGCATTTATTCATTTACTTATTCATTTAAGAAACAGTGTACACCTGGTTTTGTGCCACATATTGTGCTATGTTTCAGGCAAACACAATAAAAAGATGCCTTACCTGCTGTCAAGAAACTTTTTATATAATTAGTGTGGGATTTCTAACTTCCCCATCATATTTTCCCCTAGAGATATTGAGCTTCCTTTCTCTTCTCCTTCCCCTTCCACCCACCCGGTTTTTAATAAGAAATATTTCAATGGAAGTTGATTAAATATTTGGATAGTATAGAGGTAGAAAAATACTGGAAACCAGTGACCTGGTGCAGGAAATGAACTCATATACAGGTAACTACAAAGTGCCATTATAAGAACTATACCAGGGTGATATTCTTTGGACCATAGAAATAAAGCCACATGAACATACTTGATCCCACATATCCTATCCTATTTCTCAGAGTTTTTTACATATCAATAAGTCTTCAAATCTACTTTTAGATAGCTCTAAAATCCACTATTCTGACTGTTGCCAGTCCCTTCCCTCAATCTAGCTTGCCATCATCATTTACCTGGATTACTATGGCACCTTCTCTCTCTACCCACTTCAAATCTATTTTCTACATTTAGTCAGACTGATCTTTCTAAAATACAAATCTGGGCTGGATGTGTTGACTCATGCCTGTAATCTCAGCATTTTGGGAAGCCAAGGCAAGTGGATCATCTGAGGTCACAAGTTCAAGACCAGCCTGGCCAGCATGGTGAAACCCCTCTCTACTGAAAACACAAAATTCAGCTGGGTGCAGCAGTGTTCACCTATAATCCCAGCTACTCGGGAGGCTGAGGCAGGAGAATTGCTTGAACCCAGGAGGCAGAGGTTGCAGTGATCCAAGATCACACCACAGCACTCCAGCCTGGGAGACAGAGTGAGACTCCGTCATAAAAACAAAACAAACAAAACAAAACAAAATAAAAAACAAATCTGAGTATGTCTCTCCCTTACTTTTATACATGTATAATAAAATCTAAATCCTTTGTGCATATTAGGTTAACCTCTGTGCATTGTTGTAATCATCTGCGTAGTTGATGATTGTTGTAATCATCTGCATAGTTATCTTTCTCTAGCTGTAGACTGCACATACAGCTCTATGAAGATGGAGACTATAGTTTATGCATCAGCACATGAATTAGCCTAGCACTCTGCCTGGCACAATGCTCAACACTATTTGTTGGGTGAATGAAGGATGTGAGTTTGGAGGTCACATTTGGTTGAAGTTATGGGCACAGATAAAATTTGGATGTAGGAGATGCTCAGTAAGGGTTTTGTTGTATGAATGAATGGAAAATGAGGGGAGTTGGGGAGAGATAGCATGGGGGAAAATGCCAGATATAGATGATGGGGAGGAAGGCAGCAAATCATACTGCCGTATGTGTGCCTATGCAACAATCTTGCATGTTCTTCACATGTACCCCAAAACCTAAAATGCAATTTAAAAAATTAAAATAAATAAATAAATAAATAAAAATGGGAAGAATTTCCTTTAAAAAAGAAAAAGAAATTAAGGATGTGTAGACCGAGAACAGGCATGGTCAATAGAACCCTGAAGAACACAAATCTTTCACTGGTAGGGAAGGTAAATCTGTGAGAGTGATTGTGAAAATCAGAGGAAAGCTAAGACAGTGTGGGAGGCATGCTAAAACAGCAATTTCAATAGCATTTCTTTGGATCTTCAAGGCCCAGCACTGGGGCAGTTAAGTGAATAAGAGAACGCATGGTGATCAGCAGATTCAAATTCTGCAGCAAAGTCAAATACAAAAAGGACTGAGAAGTATTTACTGGATTTGAGTTACATTTGTAGCGGAGTGTTTGGGGCAGAAGACCAGGGAGGGATTGTAGGAGAGGAAGAAGAAATGGTGAAGACAGACCACTCTTAGAAGGAAAAGGAAAGAGAGTAGAAGAAGGGGGAGTGCTTGTCTGTTTGCATTTAAAAGTGGTAGACACACCAACGGTGAAGAGCTCCACTTCCTGCTTTGCTGCTCACCCAACATCAGAGCTCCTAAGCAGGTGCTTCAGTCCTGGGCAAACACGACTGAAGAGTGGATGAACTGATCTTTCTAAAATACAAATCTGATGATGTCTTTCATCAGATATCACCACTGCTTCAACACTGGCCGTGGTTGGCATGTTCGAAAATCTTTTCATGGTACCCAGAAGAGGAGTTTTGGTGGGAAAGACACCAACAAATCCTGAAGTTGTGAAGGGTGGCTTCCAGGTGCTGCAGTGGGTCATGGGCTAGGCCATGACCTTAGTTCTTCCCCTGCAAGTTTTTAGCCTTATCCATTGGGTGACTTTATACTTTCTTCTGCTTTATGTGCTCTTTATAATTTCTCTAGAAATAATGATGAGAACAACAGTGATGATAATAATAATGGATAGTTAGGTGCTGTATTAAGTGCTTTTATGTGCATAATCTAATTTATTCCAGCCAAGAGCCCAATGAAATACATAAAATTATCATCCCCATTTTACATATCAGTAAAGTTAGTTGAATAAATATTATATTACATATACAAATAATATATATACAGTTTACCCTGGAACAACATAGGTTTGAACTGCATAGGTTCATTTATCCATGGATTTTCTTCCACTTCTGCCACTCCTGAAACAAGGCCAAGCCCCCTCTTTTTCATCCTCCTCCTTATGAGTTTCTCAACAGCATTTGCTTTTCTCTAGCTTACTTTAATTATAGTATATAACACATATAATGTACAAATATGTGTTAATTAACTTTTTATGTTATTGATAAGGCTTTTGGTAAACAGTAGGTTCTTGGTTAACTTTTCGGGGAGTCAAAAGTTGTATGTGAATTTCTTACTGTGCAGGAGTGAAGTTCAGTGCCTCAACCTCTACCTTGTTCAAAGGTCAACTGTACACTTTATATATTATGAATACAGTATATTATATAATATATACAAATATATACTATATGACATATTACTTTAATACTTTATTATGTTTATATATAAATACTATATTTAATATATAAATACATAGTATATACAAATATACTTATATAATATACAATATATACTTATGTATGCTTGTATATAAGTATATATCTATAAATAATAAATATATTTATAATAATTTGTAATTCCCAATAAATTTATAATTTGTTAATTTATCAATTCAAATTTGTATTGATATAGTTTATGTTAATTTACAATGGTAATTTGTAATAAAGTCAATGACATAGAATTTATTTTTATAATCATACTTTGTATTTAGATTTTAGGAATAAAATATTCTATAAAGTGAGGGTATATACAATTTTATGAATTTATAAATGCAGATTGGGATGGAATACATTCCACAGAATGTAGTTACTAACAAGAGTATGTTAACTGTTCTTTTAATCTCTTTTGTATCTTTAGAAAGTTATGATATAAATGAGGAGTATTTAGAAAAATATGTAACATTGGATTTGGTTCTCTTCCAAAATTTTATATTGTAAATAATAGTAATAAAAAAGTCAATTATAACAGTTATAACATGTTTACTTTCCTGTTTCTATTAATTTGTTTTTGAAATTAAAATATTTTGCTGGACTAACAGGTAACAATTGTCTTGTTCTTAATGCTTACTATAAAAATGCAATGTTAAATACTATTAAGATTATAGCCACATGTAACAGTTACTGCTTCTTTTAAATCACCAAAATATAAAAGCATTTAAGAACAATACTTGAGTCTTCACAGCCATTGCAACCAACTGAATGCAAAATATATTTTAATATATTCTGTAAATGAGTGATGATAGCACACAGGAATGACAGTGCCTCTTGCGTTATTCTCCATGCAATTCCCTGGAGTGATTTTTCTTGTGGTAAAACAAAACCAGGAGAAAAATGCTTTCCTTTTAAAGTAACCTTAAGGCTTGCCTTAAAATAGGCAACAGGAGCTTGGGAGATCAACCCTTGAGGACTTACGCTGTATTATTATTTTTACCTTTTAGTATTGCAGAATTACTACACATACCATACATGAAAGTCTATACAGTTTTAACAAAAGGTATGGCTATATTGACTTAAGAAAAGCATTTTTTCTCACCTCTGTAAATACCTATTTTTTTTTCTTTTTAATTCAACTTAGATCCAGTGAGAGTTTAAATATATTTAAAATTTGTAGAGGAGAAAATTATTTTTTAATATCAAATAGATTAAAAAACATGCATTGAGTGGTTGACTCAGGGGCTTTCAGTAAACTGGCCATGAATGCTGAAACCATCTGTTTTTCTGGACGTTGTCAGGGTGAGTGTGGCAGAGGCAGCTGTTTGCAAAGGGACGCTTTAGATGATGAACCAGCCCATTGTTTCTAAGCAATTCACTTGCATTCAGAGGCTCTACCCAAGCGTACTATAGAGCAATCAGAATCAAACTATTGTTTGTACCAATCATATTGATCTGAAAAGATTGTGGTAGGATGACCCCATTGTAGATGCAAATAGTTGTTCTGAGCAGCTGTATGCTGGCCAATATGTACCTCAGTAGGAAACAGGCTTGGAAGCTAGAGGGCTCTCTGCACCCTACTGGGGGAGGAAAAATGATTATACCCGATTGAACTGCAGTTTAAAGGGACTGGGGGGAATGAAGACACAGGTCTGTTAGTATTAGTGGTAATTCTCTTCCTTGAAAAAATTAACTCTATGGTGGCAAAGCCATTTTTACATTAAAGGTTTCTGCACACTATAAATGTAGAATCTCCAAAAGATTAGATAATGACTTAAAACTGTAGCGCAAAAGGGGATTGGCTTTGGTTTTAAATGTTAAGTCCTTGCTAGCTCTACCAATTAGAAAATGTACAATCTTAGCTTATCTGGAATTATTCATATACTGTTTAAAGTTTTATAATGTATTTACAACTTGGAAATACGTAGAAACAATCTTGATATTGCAATATTTGCATAAATATTAAAAAGGACATTTTTGTCTGTGCAGAGAGCAAATGGAAGCATACAAAATGAGCATTATACTGCTGCATTTTTAAAATAACTGGAATACTGTATCTTACCCATTAACATTTAAGCTTTTTGGTTGTCCTTGTCACTTCATTGCATGCATGCTGATATCTTCTCATATAAAATTTAATCTGTTGAACTAAATGAAGGAATTAGTATCTGAAAGACATCTTTCATTAAGCAATTAACGAATCTCTCCAACAAATCTACAAAAGCATATGTGTTTATATTTAATAATTATTTGTATGATCAGCCAGTTATAACACATGCATACATTTAGTTTTAGTCATAGTATTACTATACCTCAACTTACTGTCATTATACTATAGAGCCCTAATTAAAACATGGTTTAAACTGGTTATTTGCTAAGGAATACATACATCTATAGTTTATTGACTTTTGAAAGTCCTCTGAGGTTCAGTATAGAACAAGGAAAATTCTCACAAGTAGGGAGATATTAGGTTGTGGATCAAATCTTACTTTATATTGCAGTGAAAACCAGAATTATTATAACAGGGAAAAATTGAGATAATTCATAGGTTTGTGGAGTATATTGCAAAGAAGGTTCAGCACCATATGTACCAGTTAACTTTTATTGCCAAATGTAAGGAGCCAGGATAAGACTTTGAGTGCTTCTTAAGAAAAATGAAAGAAAAAAATCTTATGTTAGGTATCCATAATTTCCATTGCTTAAATAATTATTTCTGAGCAACACTTGAATTAGCAGCCTACCCTGCTTTACTTGAATATGTTCAATTGTCTTGGTGTTACTGGGTTTGTGGCATGGGGTTGAGCCAATGGAGCATTCTACCATGGCAAATGCTCAGGTTCATCACCAGGTTGGCAGGCCTATGTAATGTGAAAGGCAAAAAAAGATATTATTTTTCATTAAATCTCTTGATTTTTACTTGAATTAACTGGTAGGTGAGGATGATTTGATATCTCATGGAATGGCTATGATATATCTATAAAATAACTCCATCATTTCAAACTTCTTAAATATTTTATGCAGAAAATTAATAAACAGACAATATTTTATTCTTCTAACACTCATTTGACCATATTTCCCCTCTCCTTTTAGGAGAATAAATCCAAATCATAATTTGTAAAAAAAGCCAATATAAAGGATTTATTTGAAGAAGCAATTTCCAGGTTATATTCCTAGAATGAACAAACATTGGCCAAAATTCTCATGTCTATCTGTAGAAATAACTATAATTTTAGTAAGTGATATGTTGATGACCTGAGGTGCCACAATGTGAGCCACCAAAAAATAATAATGTAATGCTCATAACACTTCATTTATTTTTGGATTCTACTGTGTGCTTCTTTATATGCAAAGAAACAATTTTCTGTTCCAAACAAATGAAAGAAAAAACATATTAGTATGTATTAGGGTCTGTTTTTTGTTCACCCCCAAATTAAATATATTGAACCCCAAATGTGAGTAGCTCAGAATGTGACTGTAGTTGGAGATAGGGTCTTTAGAGTGTAATTAAAGCTAAATGAGGTCATACCTGTGGGCCCTAATCCAATTGGACTGGTGTCATTATAGAAAGGAGGTACACACAAAAGCACCAGGGATGTGTGCCCACGGAGGAAATGTCAGGCGAGGACTCAGTGAGAAGACAAGCCAAGGAGCAAGGTCTCAGAAGAAGTCAACCCTGGTGACTCCTGGATCTTGGGCTAACCCTGCTGACACCTCGATCTTGGACTTTTAGCTTCCAGAACTGCAAGAAAATACACTTCTCCTTTTTAAGCCACCCAGAGAGTAGGGTTTTGTTATGGCAGCCCTAGCAAATTAATATGGTATGCTAAGGCCATGTTGTAATTTACTTTGCTTCTCTTGATTTGGTAAGTCTTTTCTTGCAGCTCACAACTAATTAGTGTTGAATCAATTAACAGATACGGAGTCTACTAAGTAAGCCTAATTATTTCTAGCATCCCTTTTTTTAAATAAGGTAAATGAACAAATCTTTGAGATTGTTCAGGAGCCCTCTGAGAAACCCCGGAGATAGTTTAGATATTAAAAAAATGATTTTTTTTTGTTTTGGCTAATCTGACTTCAAATCTAGAGTTGTCAGTGAAAATCTGGTCATTTCATTAGGAGAGCATCATAGGTGCCTTAGAAGAAAGATTGGTGTTGGATTGGCGACTTATTAGTTAAAGTGACAATACAAAATTTTTAAATAAACATAGAAGAAGGAAACAAAATTATAATGAACCCTAGCATTTAGAAATCAAAAACATTTTATACCAAAGACATGATAAAGTGTGCAAAAAGTGGGAAATTATTCTGATGATATATGGAGGATTACAAATGAAAAAACTTTTTGCTACCTCTGATAAAGAGTAGACTAAATTCTCCAAAACCAATTTGACATTTTAACAGAGAATATAAAATTCTAACATAACATTTTACAGTAAAGCATTCATGGTCTCTTTTTTCTTATGAATAAATTCATCAAAACAAAGTTTTGCAAAATTTTAACACATTTCAGTGTGGCTTTTTTTAGTCTTATTATTTGAAGTCATTAGAAACCAAGGCAATCAAGCATACTTTTTACAAAACTCCTACAATTTTCTGCATGCATTCAAATTATGCGTTTACTATCTTCTTTTATATCTTACATTAGCCACGTACTTAAGCTGAGGACAAAACCACTTTTCATCCCTTTTATAAACAAAACATATCTTTTTACCTTGCAGAGACAACCTATCTATCTAACACTGCTGCTTCTACTCTCTTAAAACTACTCCGAAAATATAAAAACAGGAGGCCAAAATGCATACATTAAAATGATGTTTTGGACTAATGGTTCAGTATTCTATTACACTTAGAAATATACAAGTATTCAAAGATTATTAGTTAACTCAGTGTAATATTTTTTCAGTATTTACATTAAAGATCTCAAAATTATATTTAAATTGACATAGTACAGATCATAATTTCTGTGGTTATGAAATATTTTTCAGAATTATAATTCAATTTGGTTGAACAGATATATAATTTTCTATTTTTCATAATCATAGATTTTATGTGAGAGTAATGTAATCTATCTGATCAGTAAATCAGTACAAGAAGTTTAGGAAGTTTATACTAACTAGTCTCTGTTGATATCTACCAAAAACCCTTGCTGGGATTTTGATTGGGTTTGTGTTGAATTTATAGATCAGGTTGGAAAGAATTGATGTCTTAACAATATTGAGCCTCCCAATTCACAAACATAGTTTATCTCCACTATTTATTTATATCTTTAATTTCTTTTATTAGAGTTTTGTAGTTTTCTGTATATATATCCTGTTCACATTTTGTTAAGCTTATAACAAGCATTTCATTGGTTTTGGTGCTATGGTAAATGATATTGTGCTTTTCAATTCAAACTCCCAATTTTATTGCTGGTATATATGAGAGTAATTTACTGTGATATATTAATCTTGTATCCTATAACCTTGCTATAATTGATTAAGAATTTTTGGGGGGCCAGGTGCAGTGGCTCACACCTGTAATTTCAGCACTTTGGGAAGCCGAGGTGGGCAGATCACCTGAAGTTGGGAGTTTGAGACCAACCTGACCAACGTGGAGAAACCCCATCTCTACTAAAAATACAAAATTAGCCGGGCGTGGTGGCACATGCCTGTAATCCCAGCTTCTCAGGAGGCTGAAGCAGTAGAATCGCTTGAATATGGGAGGTGGAGGTTGCGGTGAGCCAATATCCTGCCATTACCCTCCAGCCTGGGCAACAAGAGTGAAACTCCATCTCAAAAAAAAGAAAAAAAAATTAGTTCAAATCTCTGTGATGTCTACATAGAAAAATCATGTTATGCATAAATTTTTATTTCTTCTTCTTCATTGTATCTTCCAGTCTGTACACCTTTTGTTTTATTTTCTGGTGTCAAAATTAGCTAGAATTTTCAGCAAGGAGTTGTATGGGAGTGGTGAAGGGGCATTCTTTTCTTATTCTCTAACTTAAGGAAAGAGCATCCAGTTTTTCACTATTAAGAATTATGTCAAAAGTATTTTTTTATAATTGTTTTTTATATAGTTGAAAAAGAGTCTCTTTATCCCTAGTTTCCTTAGAGTTTTTATCATGATGGATGCCGGCTTTTGACAGATGCTTTTTCTCCGTTAGTTGATATTATCATGTGATTCTTTAGTCTGCTGATGTGGTGAATTACATTAATTGATTTTCAGATATTGAATCAAATTGCATACCTGGATTAAATTTCACTTGATCCTGGCATGTAATTTTGTTTATACATTATTGGAATTGATTTACTAACATTTTGTTGAGGATGTTTGCATTTACATTTAAAAAACACATTGGTCTGTCACTCTCTTTTGTAATGGCTTTATCTGGTTTGAGTATTATAGTGATGCTGGCCTCATACAATGAGTTAGGAAGTGTTCTGGAAGAAATAGTTTAGAATTGGTATTATTTCGTCCTTAAATGATTGAAAAAAATTTGCCAATTATATAATCTGGGCCAAGTGCTTTCTTTTTGGGAGATTACTACTTAGTGGTTAGATTTTTTTTTTTTGATAGATGTAGGCCTATTCAAATGATCTATTTATTCTTATATGAGTTTGGATAGTTTATATTTTTGAGGAATTGATCCGTTTCACCTAAGTTATCAAATTTGTGGGCATAGAGTTTTTCATCATATTCCTATATTAATTGTTTAATGTTCATGGAATCTATAGTGATTACGCCTCTTTCATTTCTAATATTGGCAAGGTGTATCTTCTCTATTTTTTTTTTTTTCTTGTTAGCCTGGCTAGCGACTTATCAAATTTATTGATATTTTCAATCAATCAACTTTGGTTTTGTTGATTTTCTCTATTGTTTTCCTACTTGTAATTTTATTTGTCTCCTATAAGTTATACTATTTCATTCTTCTGCTTGCTTTATGCTTAAATTGCTCTTGTTGAATGCAAGATTATTGATTACAGATCTTCTTTTATAATTTATGCATTTATATCATAAAATAATATGTAAGTATATATATTATTGACTCATGTACTTCTTCCTTAACCCATGTTTTATTTAGGAATTTGTTGTTTGATTCCCAAATACGTGGAGATATTTCAGCTTGTATTCTGTTTTTATTTCTAGCTTAATTCCACTGTGGTCTGAGAAAACACTTTGTAAAATCTCTTTTAAATTTGTTAAGGTGTGTCTTATAGCCTGGGATTTGGTCTATCTTGGTAAGTGTTCCATGTAATCTTGAGAGGAATGATTATTTTACTGTTGGTTCTTCTCCAGTGTTCTTCATCTCTTTATATAGAACCCTATTTTGTTTTGTTTAACCTATATCATTTTTCTTCTTCCTAAAGAAGTTCCTTTAACATTTCTTGCCAGGCAGGTTGTCTGGTGATGAATTCCCTGTTTTTGTCTGGAAAAAAAAATCTTTATATATCTCTTTCACTTTTGAAGGATAATTTTGGTGGATATCAAATTCTAAGTTGATTTTTTTTCCCTTTCAACACTTTAAATATTTCAATTCACTCTTTTTTTCTTGCATGAAAAGAAGCTTACCATAATTATTATTCTCTCTGGTTTCTTTCAAGATTTTCTCTTCATTTTTTTTTTTTTTTTTTTTTTTTTTTTTTTTTTTTTTTTTTTTTTTTTTTTTTTGAGTATGATATGTTGAGATGTAAATATTCAGGATAACCACTTGCTGCTTTTTAAATTTTCTGAGTATGTAATTTTATGTCTGTCATTAATTCGGAAAGTTCTAAGGCATAACTAGAGCAAATATTTCTTCCATTTTGATTTCTCTTTTCTTCTAGTATTCTAATGATGCATCTGTTGTACGTTTTGAAATTGTCCCACAATTCTTGCATGATCTATTCTGTTCTCTTCATTCTTTGAGGTAAACAGGCATTTTAGTTAGAGAATATGGCAATCTTGCTAGGTATTGAGCTGTATATAATGTTTGCTGTAGTGGTAGGTGCCAGGGGCCTCAACTTCCTCTAGTGTTCTTGTTTTAGTCTATACCTTTGTCTTTGAGCTTCCCTAAGAATTCTTCCTTAAACAGAGTCTATGTCTTCCCTGCTTTTTCCAGTAATCTACTGTTATACCAGAGTTCTGCTAATATAGTGGTAAGGCACAGGAGAGGAAAGGCATTCTATAATGTTATTGTTAAATCTCAGTCTTTTAGAGGGCCTGTATCCCTGGGCTGTGAACTTCACCAGTGTTTCTTAGCTTCCCTCAGTTCTTTTAGGTGAGATAGAAGGGCTAGAGGGAGTCCAGTAGGAGAAATCCCCTGTGCCTGGGTGGAGTAAGGCTCTGGTAAAATCTTTCCCCTAGAGACTAAGCCTTTGTTATAGAAAATACTCTGTGAGTATTCCACAAATACTCTTTCCCTCTGCCTGCCAGAGACAGAAGGGAATCTGTTGTAGCTCTTTTCTATGAGAATATGGCAGGGTTCCTGGAGGTAAAACCCACAAAAGTGTTGGGGGCCCAAGACTGTGGCTCCCAGGAATTTCTCACTGTTAACACTAGTCCACACTCACCCCCCAGGAATTTGTCAAAATTACCATTTAAGTGTTTCCTACCAGTTTATGACTCCAGTGGCTTCTGTTCCAGGTAAACTGATCTTGGCTGTCGACTCTTTGGATTAGCCTGGTTCTCCAGATTTTGGGATGGCAGTTTGCCCTGCAAGCTCAGTTCTCTAAAGCTTCCAAGAAAAATTGTTGATTTTCAGTTCATTTAGCTTTTCCTTTTGTACAGACAGAAGTGATGCTTTCCCAGCTCTTTACATATAGGAGCTGAAACCAGAAGTCTAGTTAGTATCTTGATTAGAAAAAGAACCCAAATTATGTTTTAAGTGTGTGTGTGTGTGTGTGTATTTTCTTGTATTGTATTCTATCCTGATAAAATCAGGAAGAAAACATAGTTTCTTTTAAATCAGTAATTAAACACTGAAAAGAGAACAATGATCTGATTTGCCAATAATTCAGTGAACATAGCTTCTTATAGGAAAATGCTTCTGAGCTAGTAGTTTCTTTGAGAAGATTTTTTTTTCCTTTCTTAATAGACTAACACATTTAAAGTGTTAGAAATTCAGTTTTTTAAAAAACTTTTCTGGGATTTTTAAGAATGCTAAATATATGGAGTGCTTATTGGTATCTATAAACCAATCAAGATCTCTTTTATTTATAGACACTACACAGTATAAATTTTTAATTACTCCAGAGTTAGAAAAGTATTTTTACAATTACACATGAGAAGTAAATTCTTTTCTCAGTAGAGGTATGCAGATACTTAGAGAACTTACAGCTTTCATTTTACATATTCAGCTCCAGGTCAGAATAAACCTACATTATAAAAATTCAGATCTGAAAGTGAGTCTGCTTTTCAATGGAAGGTAAGACATACATTTGCACAGACAGATAGAAAAGCAAAAAGACTAACGAACCAGTATCTCTGTTGTCTCTCTTCTGAAAAAGAATAATTCCTGTCTCTACACAAAAGAGATCACCAAATAAGTGGAACATAGGACCAAATTTCCAGTTACTGCTACCACCAATTGGGAATAACCTTTTGGCTATGCGCAAACAAGAATAAGAACTATGTTGGCCAAGAACAAAAACCAGCCAAGCAAAAACACAAGTCAGAGGAAAAAAATAGAAAAATATAGTCAGTGAACCTGAAGTTCTGTTGCCTCCTGGAATCCTTTTATTCCAGGATCCAAGAAAAGATGGACTGAGAAGAGGAGCCTAGGAGGTATATTTTCAGGCAATGCAGTTTAATTGACTTCTCAGACATCTTGGTACTTACAAGGCATAATTTTTGAAAAGTTAAAAATATGATTAGACTGATATTACTAGTTTAGAACAGAAACAACAATAGATGCAAAATACTTTGGATATGAAAGATACAATTAATGCCCAGAATTTAGATTTAA
>NW_016107513.1:580013-582529 GCF_001604975.1 Cebus imitator | reverse complement strand
TTTAATGAGGGAACTAGCAGGATGAAAAAGCTGGATTATGCTTTACAGGTTTTAATGCCAAACTGAGAGTACTGGATTTGAGCTAGTGCACTTTATCACTTTTAGTTTTGCTATTTGAGATTTTAAATGGCTAAAGTGGTCCAAATCAAACAGACTTGCTAATGTAGCTGTTTCCTTTGTTCTCTTTTTTCATTAAGAAGAAAATCAAATCAAGATTTATGTACATTTTTTTTTCTTTATATTGAGGGATAATCTTTAAATGGTGCCAGGCATGGTGGCCCGTGCCTGTAGTTCCAACTACTCGGGAGGCTGAGGTCAGAGGATTGCTTGAGCCCAGGAGTTTAAGGTTGTAGTGAGCTGTGATCATATCACTCACTCTGTCTAGCCTGGGTGACAAAGTGAGACAATATCACACACACACAAAATAGACCTTTAAAAATTGATGGATTAATGATTTTTTCATTCACTATATAATCACTGTACACAGAGAACTCTAGAACATGTTTTCAGTCTCATTAATTTATTTGTTAAAAGCATACTTATTGAAAGCTGGGTATTGTGCCAAGAATGCAAAGGTGGAAAAGATAGACATTCCCTCTGTCCTTAGAGATTTCACAGTTCAGCCTCAAGTATTAATTGAGTAGAAATTTAAAATAACATATCTGTTATAGTCAGTAGACAGAATTAGATTAGATATGAGATATGGATTTGGTAAAATAAAAGGTGACTGAAATGAAAACAAGCAAGCAAATAAAATTTTATGAAACTCACAGGAATTAAAAAAAAAAATTCAGACTGGTGTGGTGGCTCATGCCTGTAATCCCAGCACTTTGGGAGGCCGAGATGGGAGGATCACGAGGTCAGGAGTTCAAGACCAGCCTGGCCAATATGATGAAGCCCTGTTTCTACTCAAAATACAAAAATTACCTGGTGGCAGGCACCTGTATTTCTAGCTACTTGGGAGGCTAAGGCAGGAGAATTGCTTGAACCTGGGAGGCAGAGGTTGCGGTGAGCTGAGATTGTGCCACTGCACTGTAGGCTGGGTGACAGCGCAAGACTCTGTCTCAGGGGAAAAAAAAAAAAAAATCAGATTGGGTTAATTTTTGACTAAAGCAAAGAAATTTGTTTGCATTTTCTTGCCTTTTTTTGTTTCTGTTGCCCAGCCTTCTTTTTCCATTTGATTCATTCCTGTGTCATTAGAACATTCCATAAGAGATGGATGGAACACCAAAGGAAGAGAAGCATATGTCAGATGATTGCAATGGTGTGAATCTAATATTGGTAGAAGAATTCGAGGAAGTCAGTGATTTGGGATTTATATGGGTGTTTTTCTCATGGAAAAGGCAAAATCCAGATCTATATTTTTAATGACACGTTGAAGGTGTGTTTATTTCCATAATAGAGATGTAAACACAAATACTTCCTGGTAAATAAATTTATTTTTCTAGATATCTTGATTTTCTAGTGATAATTATTGTTTAGTGTTGTCAGAAAAAAAGAGACATTTACTCCCCAGGAAGTATGTAATACTTAGGGTGTGGGTGAAAACATTAAACATTTATTTTTATTTTTTAATTATGCCCTTTAAAAATGTCTTCTTTTAAGCATGCGTTACAACATATATTAGTATTACAGGGAGGAAACATAACTTTACCTTTCTCTCTTGAGCAGGCACTGGAGGCAGATACACTAGAGTCCCTCTGTGAGAATTCTTACCCTTTTCCAGTTTTCCCAGCATCCCATCTGCAGGCTCCAGAACAAGTGGGATGTCCCACAGATCCCATTCTTATTGCCAGAACTGTAGGGGAAGAACTATAATTTTTTTCTCTATTTTTTCTGAGTTATTTGCTGAGACCCCCCATAACAAAAGGCAGATTAATAAGAGAAAAACAAATGGAGAGAGGCTTATTAACATGTGTACCTCATGTATACATGGGAGTGAATCTCAAGGAAGGAGCTTTGAGTTCAGGTTTAAATATCACCTTCAGCTGACACAAAGAAAGAAACATTTTGGAAAGATTAGTTATAGGAAGGTGACCAGGAAAAACACAGCTACCAAGAGTAAGTTTTGTTATTCAGATTTAAGTAGGCACCTTCTCCTGTGATTAGCCATCCTTTTCTTCCTGGTACAGAGAGTGGAGATATCCTTAGAAATGGAGATTTCCTTTATAGAAATATATATATTTTTTTACAAAAGGTTAACGTCTACTCTGCTTTTGAGCTTCTTCTGTGTCAGTAATTTCTCAAAATCAGCTCAAAATAATTCTTATGCCAAAGGGGCATATTTTGCAGTGGCATATTTTTTGTAGTATAGTATATCCATTCTAGAATAAACGTTGTATATCCATTTTTAAAGAAGTATATTGATATTGAGGGAACATGTACTTTTTATGGATTAGGAGCTCACTGAGACAAGTTTGGAGAGCGGTGGTCTCTGGCAGGGGTCCTCAATCCCCAGGCCATAGACCCAGTATTGGTCCATGACCAGTTAGGAAATGGGCTGCACGGCAGGGAGT
>NW_016107513.1:535013-575013 GCF_001604975.1 Cebus imitator | reverse complement strand
AGAAAATGCAGCAAAGAAACAAAAAGTGATAAAACTTCAAGTATTATTAGAATGAAACATACATAGAAGACATAGCTGACTAGAAATGTTGACAGCATAGCCATTCAAAAGACTAGAATCACAGCCAGAGGGATTTAGTGAAAGTGAACAATTTACCAACATAAATGAGAAACCTATTTGTGACAAAAAGGACAAAGATGTCCCAGAGAAAGTGACACTGGCAAGAAACTTTACATTAAACGAACTCTCCAAAAATATTTCATAACATTCAGAGCATACAGGATAAAATGTTAGAATCAGATCCAAATTTAGAAAAGAAAGTGATGATTCATCAGGACATAGGCAAGATGCTTACCCCATTTCTTGTTGTAAGTTTCACGACGAGAAATTCAAGTTATTCTTGGTTAAGATTTTTATGAAGGGAAAAAAATCTCACTCTTAAAATGCCTTCTGTTGTTTTAAATTATACTATACTGAATAAATATTAGTTGTATTAATTTTTGTTTCTCTAATATTTATAACTAACATAAAACTTTGCAATGCCTTGACAAACAATTTTAAAGGTCAAAGAATAATTTTTCCCATTTGTTATTAAGACTGCTTTGCACAGCTTCAACATAAATGATCATATTTATGGCTCTACACTATTATGCAAGTCAAGGACTGCCTTTGTATGTGTCTGAACATGTCTGTTTAAGGTTGCATGTGCATGAATATATGTGTGTATGTGTGCATGTGTGAATGTGTATGTGTAGGTTCTTATCAAGTAATGAAGGATAGGAAGTCCTGGATTAATATTTTTTACTTTGTTTTGATGTGTCAAGTATCACAAGACCATCTGAAATACATATTTACATTAGCTGTTATCTTTTAGCTTCTCTTTGATTTTGTTAGGGTTTTTCTGAGACTGGGTCTTGCTCTGTTGCCCAGGCTGAAATGCAGTAGCGCTCTCACAGCTGTCTGCAGCCTCTACTTCCCGGGCTCAAGCGATAGTTGGGACTACAGGAGTACACCACCATGCCCAGATAATTTTGGGATTTTTTTGGAGAGACAAGTTTTGCCATGTTGCCCAGGCCGTCCTTGAACTCCTGGACTCAAGAGATTCGATTCACCTGCCTTGGCCCCACAAAGTGCTGGGATTGTAGGTGTGAGCCACTGTGCCCGGTCTAATCCATAATTTCTTGGGCAAGATATTCTCTCTTGACAGTCCTTTTTCATTGATTGCCTTATAAACATTTAAGAAAAAGCAGAAATTCCTTAAACATTTTGAAATTGAATTTCAGTTGTTTTCCTGATTTTTTTCTAGAAGTGTTTGATAATTCTCTTGAGTTTTTCTTAAAGATAATAATAATTCTAATAACCACAATAATACCAGCCAACATTTGCTGAACATTTAGTATGTGTCAGCTTCTTTGCAGAACATTTAATGTATACTACATGGAAAATAATGCTTTTATTTTACTCAACAATTATAATAGCTTAAAATTTGAGTATACCCAGAAGGAGAAGTATTTTACACATCGATTATGGTTGATGTAACTGACACCTTAAGAGTTTTTCACATCTGAGATAAGGGGCTAACAGTGTGGTGAAGGATCTGCTGCTGATCTCTGTACTTTCACTCCCCACATGTGACCAAGTGTCTGTATGATCTGACCACTGAAACCACCACAAGGATCTAAAATGTGCTTTCACCTCGTATTTGGTAACAATGTACTTGGTAACTTGGTTGTATGATATAAAAAACTTAAACATGGAAAAAGAACCAGCCTAGTAAGTGCCTGGAGATACTGTCAGTGCATGATAATTAAACTCTCCAAATCCTCCCATAGAAAACTCAATGAGCTGTATTTACTTCTTTCTGGCATTATAAAACTTATGTATCCTTTTATGTGCAGAGACAGTTCCTTAGGGATGAAGAGTTATGCATGCTCATTAACAGAAGAATGTGTACCACAGCAGGTACTGCATGCTAAACCCAAGACTTATGACCCTATTGTCCACATGAGTGGCAAGCATAACTTCTGCATTGTGGTGGTGAATGAGAGGATGAAGAGATAATGATGATAATGAAAGAGGTTAATTTAAATGTTCTTGCTTCATACTTTGGCTGAATATTCAGATATATTTCAAATTAACCATGCTTCTTAAAAGGTTGGAATCCAAGTGTGGATTTTTTTGCTTAATTTCCTGTGTTTTGAAATAGAAGATACCATTGGAATTCTGTATTAGAATTGGCCCAAGCACATTGCCCTGGCTGTGAACCTTGAGTATTGGTTTTAAGTCTTTCAGTCTAAAAAGACATTAGATTGTTTCATTGGCTTTTCTAGGCTGACTTTCCCTGACTCTGTGGGCATGTATATTAGCATAATCTTTGCCTAAAGATTTCTACTTGGTCAACTGTTTCCTATAGTCCTTTTCAGTTTAGAAGAATGCAGTACTGGGACAGATGCGGTGGCTTTTGATGTTGGAATCTTCATGATAATTCTTCTTTTCAGAAACTCAGGTCCTTTGTGTCATTTACTATTATGATCAATGTACATATTGTGTGAAGACCTAATTTATGAGAATTATCATGAAAATTGGTTCATTGACTATATATACATTAAAAGATCTCAAGTGACCAAAAAATAATTTGTGAAGAAAAAATAATTCAATGAACACAACAAATGCTAGGGAATTATGTCATTTGGAAACCTAGTCAGCAAAGAGAAATGGTGAATTATAGTTTTTGCTTAAAAGAAATAAGAAGTATAAAAACTTAGGCTCTCAAAAGAAGGAGAATTAATTGAAAGCCTTTGTAATACTGTATTGTCTCAGATCGGGTTCATCAGAAGCAGAACTCCCAGGGGAAACCCTTAAGTGAGCAGGGAAAGCACAGCAGGGAAGGCAGAAAGTGGAGGAAGGGTTTGACTTAGTTCAGACAGAATCTCCCAAAGGGTGACTTCGTTCAGTCTAACCCTATAGCACTCTGGAGTATGAATTAGACCTATTTGTGCTGCAGGTTCATGCTCCTTCATCCCATACTCATTGTTTGATAGTCTCAAGGTTTTCAAAGGATCATAGGCCCTCAGACACTTCCCACTTTCTGCACTTGTGGCAAAGTGGCTCCATCAGCCTGAGAGATGTCCTCCAAAGAACTACAGGAGTTGGGGTTGGGGGATCAAAAGCACCAGACTACGAAATCAGGGGATGGGGTGCATGCAAAAGCAGCAGGAAGGAATGGGAAGGAGATTCAACATTGTCTGCTACACAGATGATCCTAAGTTAACTTCAGAGTCATTTCCAAAAGATATTGTCCCAAATAACAGTGATGATTCTCTGTATTTGTACAGGCCACACGGGCTTCTCACATTTATTATCCCATTTAATCTTTGCCTTACCCCAGCGAGGTAGAACACTCAATCTTGCAAATCAGGCGGCTGCTGTTCAGAGAGGCTAGGTAACTTGCTCAAAGATGCAGTGCCAGAAAATGGAAGAACTAAAACCACAGCCAGCAACCCTGACTCCAGTCCAGTGACCGTTTCAAAATAGGAAGTCTCTTTGATTCTCTGCCTTTTTAACCTGCTTAGTTTCCCTGTGGAATTCAAACAACTTTTTGTTATTTGCATCATTAGTGGGTCTTTAGTCAATACATATTTTCTAAGCCGACTTCTATTAAATTGAATTAAAAAGGCAGACTTACTCCCCAACTTATATATTCAGTCTCTCCAATTTCTCAGATACTTGTAGCTTTATGGGGATAGCCTATGGGTCCTTTTAAGTCACTTCTGAAACAACTTTGTTAATAAAAAGAAGAAAAGATTTGGGAATAAGTTCAGAGGGCTAAAAGAAGGTTTCTTATCCTACATGTTTGTTCCATAAAAAAGATCTATATTCCTTTAGTTTCACCTCAAGAAGACATCTTAAACTCCAGTGGGCCAGTTTAATTAAAAAGTGTCAGTCAGATCATCACAGGAGGACAAGATATCCATGAAACAGACTGTCTGCTTCCTTTGTGATTACTCAGAAATCTCTGGCCCCGCAGCCACACCACAGTGGATGGTTGTGGTGGGCAGAGCTTGTGGACATACACTGAGAAGGATGGGCTTTTGGTGGATCAGTGAGCTAGGTCAGGGCATGATGAAGGAGAAGAGATACTAGGCAGCTGATTAGAATCTAGATTTTCAACAGTCAGAGCTGTTCTTCTCTATCACCGTGTGGTCCTAATAGATTCATAATCATATTTTCTGTTCTCATCACCAAAAGGTATCTAAGAAGTGTGTCACTCTTCCTTCCCGCTCCTCTTCCTAACCTCCCTTCCTCTCTCCTACTCTCTGTGCCTTCCCTTCTGTGATCTGGCAGGCCCAAGCCTTGCAGTTTTGTGAAGTATCTTTTAATAGCTACTTCAGCCTGAATCCGGCTTCCCCTGTCAGCAAGAAAGCCACCTTCTGAAACTTTAGGACAAGAGTCAGGGAGACGGATTTAAGAATCACAATGTATTGAGGGCTTAGAGTAGTCATTCCTGCTTCAAGGTGTTTTAAATGCATGATTTCACTTAATGCTCACCTTAACATTACTTCCCTTGACACAGAGGGGGAAAGTGGAGAGAGACATTCAGTGATTCTCCAAAACTATAAAGCAAGTGTAGAAGTGGAAAGGGTGTGACACTTTTCTTTCTCACAATAAGGGTCATGGCTGATAATTTTATAACAAAACAAAGTTTGACAAGAGAAAAACATAGCATCTTTATTTAAATAATCAACATTTTATGTGACTTGGGAGCCTTCAGAATGAAGACCCAAAGACTCAGGGAACACTGCCTATTTTTATGTGTAGGTTTGGGGAAGAATGGACAGCTGTGTAGAAATGTGATTGGACCAAAGGGTATGATGTAATGGTTATAGACTGATGGGAAAACCCAACAAGGCCTCTCGTCTGTTCAGATTCTTCTTGGCTTTTCTGTTATCGTATTTCTTTCCCCGGGAATGGAGCAGGATCCCTCTGGAATGACAGTCTTATGACCTACTATCAGACAAGCTTAGGTCAGAGAATTTCTTTATGGCCAGCTGCTAGACAGAAAGAGAGGGGAAGGTTAGGGTAATATTTCTAGGTTTTATCCCTGTCTTTGGGAAAAAGGGGAACTGCCTTGGGGAAAAGGAATTCAAGTTTTTCTGACTCACCTTAAGGGAGAGTGAGGGGCGAGAAACAGGAGGGCAAGAGGGCAGAGAGATCTTGGTTCTGAGGCTGTTTCTGAGCCTGACATCCTTTAGTTCAAAGTACTTAGCATGCCAAAGCACCATACTTTGGGGTATCATTTTCTGAGCCCCAACACAAGCAAATAAAGAAGCTAGGAATTAACCTGCAAAGCTGCCCTTGACCCGAAAAGCTTCCAGCCAGACTTGCGTCTCAGACATCCCTTCTGTATTTGTGAAAATAACTTTATTGTTTTAATCTGATTAGTTAACTGTTACATGCTCATTGTAAAAATCAGACATATCTGTATAATATACTGTTGCCATTGAGGACTTTTGAAAAAAAATATCATTCTTTTGGCTGGGTGCAGTGGCTCATGCCTGTAATCCCAGCACTTTGGGAGGAGAGGTGAGCAGATTACCTGAGGTCAGGAGTTTGAGACTAGGCTGGCCAACTTGGTGAAACCCCATCCATACTAAAAATACAAAAATTAGCCGGGTGTGGTGGCACACACCTGCAGTCCGAGCTACTCAGGAGGCTAAGGCAGGAGAATTGCTTGAACCCAGGAGCCAGAGGTTGTAGTGAGCTGAGATTGTGCCACTGCACTCCATCCAGCCTGGGTGACAGAGCAAGACTCCTTCTCAAAAAGAAAAAAAAAATCATTCTTTTGGTTACCAGCCAACCCTTCACCCATATCCCCTACCTCCCCCCGCCCCTTTCCTTTCTGTGCTCATATCGACAACCTGTACATAGCTTTTCAGACCTTTCTCTGTGGGCACATAATCAGATCAAACTTTTGTGTATACACACATGTGCATGCAAGGATTTTGCCATTGTTAGTTATTTTAAAGATGTGTTCTCTTCATCTTACTTTTTACTTAAGAGCATAACATGAAAAATTTTCCTGGTCAATTGGTGTACCTTTAGCAGACTCTTTTAAGCTTCTATAATATTCCGTAGTATAAATGGTACACAGTTTCTCTACTTTGTTTTCATATTTGTGTTTTGTTTTTGTTTTCTTTTTTAGCCCAGGAAAAAAATTCTACACCAAATGTCTTTGATTACATATAATTTTATACTGGTGCTTCTATTTCTGTGAGATTGGTTTCTTAGAGGTGAGGTTTTAGGGTTGAAAAGTGTGTTTATGTTTTATGTAACAGATATCTCCAGATTGCTTAAGCATTTTCTAGAACGTGATCATGCTTTATAACCAAAATCCATCAGACATAACTATGGACACGTGTTCCCAACTAAAATCTGACTTTTACAAATCTTGACTGTCTTAGCCAAGTGTATTAATAGAGATTTAAACCCTGGATTAGATACAGACAGGAATGGTCGTATGCTTACTTGTGAATTTCCCTACTGAACTTCTGGGTTACTTAAAATTCACAGAAGTTCTAAAACTTTTCCTTAGTGGGCATTTGGATAGCAAATTGTTGTGTAGCACATCAATTTGGGCATTTATTGATAGAATAACCTCCCCCCACCAAAAAAAATCACCCTATACATGCTTTAAGTCATTTGTTTACTTTTGTTAAATTTTATGCTATGAGATCCCAGTTTTCCTAGGTGAGCATCAGGAGATGAAACACAACTCTATCTTGTATCATTATAGAATGATAGGAATTTAGAGGGGGAGGTGTTGCATTGACCAATACTGATTTTATCTTGTGTATGGTTCCTCCATATACTGTAGAAAGCACCATAAACTGTAGAATTACTGTGAATCATGTCTTGATGGAATGTGTCATTGGAGCATGCTGCAGAGTAATCTCATGTAGTGCTTTGTTGAAAGCCTATTTCCAAAATGGTTTTCAAAATGTTCAAGTTTTTAGAAAGAAAGAGACATTTATTCAAATTTACTTTAAAGATCACTGATTCAGGGCTAATGATGTATAGTTTATTAATCAAATGTGTTTAGCAGAAAAAAAAGTCAGCTACAATTCACTTACAATTGAGATTTTACTCTATTTTAACGTTATTTTAATGAGCTACAGATTTGAATGTGGGCTTTGTTCATCTGTTGCTTCCGCTCAATTGCAGTTTCACCCTAAGAAGACACAAGACAGATTGATCAGGCTTCCAGTCATTGTGAGGCTTAAATGAAGTGAACAGGGCCTTATGTTTCTAAACCAAATGAGAGGATTAAGGCAAAAAGAAAAAGAAGGCAAAAAATACCCCCCCCATTCACTCTATACATCCTTTAAGTCATTTGTTTGCTTTTCTTAAATTTTATACTACAAGATTACAGTTTTCCTAGGTGAGCGTCAGGAGATGAAACCATGAAAGTGGAAATTGCAAATATCCCATGCAACTATTAATGTGCATTCATGTAAGGGAAAAGCTACTGTGTTATCTTAGTTTTTGACACACAATAATTTCAATGCAAAAGTAAAAGCATTATAATTATGTTAATTTTTTTCTAATAGATAATGTCCTTATGTCTAAACTTAGGTATTTACTATCTAAATATGATTTCTTGGTATTAAAATGAATTTATTTGAATTAAAACGTGATTTTTATGGCTAATATTTATAGTCACATTTTCAACACTAAGTTTGTTTGGGGGAACTTCTCGGATGGGCCACTGAGGTCTGGGAAGCACATACTGGACAGTTTTAGTCTGTTCTGTTTTCCATTTGCAAGTACAGTAAGAGAGGCCAGGGCTTCCAACATGCATTTTTCCATTATAATTATAAACCAGTTTTGCTTCTTAAAATGAAAAAGGAACTTCACTTTCAGGAAGCAACTTACAGCATGATCATCTTAAAGCTACAGGAAGCTGTATGGCAGCTTTGGCCAATCTGATTAAACAAGAAATTAATTATAGTTTCTGAACCTCCATGGCTCAACCTCCTGATAACAAGAAAAGCATTGTGTGCTCCCATTATGCTAATTTTTTAAATGATAAATGGTTTATAGTTAATTTGAGGCTTATAAGTTAAATTTTAGGCCCCTGTTTAACAATAATCAAATTTCTATAAACTAACATTCTTGGTGGAATAACACAGATTCTTTTGACTTATTTGAATAATTCAATAAATGAAATATTTACAGTAGATAATGTGATCTGTCATATGTCATAATTTTATATATAGGATATGTATCTTAGTGATATCTATCATAAAGATATAGTGTTGTTTACTGCAAATGTTTTCATAGATATGAAACATATATGCAAATATTTTCATCTATACAAACTATTATTTTGTATATTAGATAGAATCTAGGACAATTGTAAGTCATATACATTTTTTTTTTTTTTTTTTTTTTGAGACGGAGTTTCGCTCTTGTTACCCAGGCTGGAGTGCAATGGCGCGATCTCGGCTCACCGCAACCTCCGCCTTCTGAGTTCAGGCAATTCTCCTGCCTCAGCCTCCTGAGTAGCTGGGATTACAGGCACGTGCCACCATGCCCAGCTAATTTTTTGTATTTTTAGTAGAGACGGGGTTTCACCACGTTGACCAGGATGGTCTCGATCTCTTGACCTCGTGATCCACCCGCCTCGGCCTCCCAAAGTGCTGGGATTACAGGCTTGAGCCACCGCGCCCGGCCAGTCATATACATTTTTAAGACAGTAAATTTCAGTAGGAGAGCTTGCTGTTGCAAAAAAAGTCCTATTGTTAATACTATGCATTACAACTATTAATCTTTTAATCATCCTTCACCTACGTTTATACATTGGTTTTGCTTAAAGTGAGACAGACATATCTTAGTTTTCCCTGAGAGATTGTTAGTTATTTTAATTTGGCTTTTACAGATTTGATATATTTAGACCCCTAAATGATGAATAGATGTGGTAGGACCAAAACAATATCAAATAAAATACAGAAACTATGTGTTTTTTTTGTTTTTTGTTTTTTGTTTTTTTTTCTAAGGAGTGGAAAAAATGATATCTATATGATCCTGCCTGAGCAAAGCCAGGAATTCACTTAATGCTTTCTAACAGTCAGGGCAGATGTTTATTTTGTACTGGAGCTAGTTGTATAACTTGGTGAATGACAGGATTATTTGTACTTTTGACAAAGATAGGTGTTGTTTTTCTGATTAAGACTAATTTCAAAGATTTAATACATTTATCTTTGAAGCAAAAACAAAGTAAAAAATAGCAAGAAAGTTTAGATTGACTTTATAGGTTAAAAAAACTAGGTAAGAATTAGTTTTCTATACTTTGTTATTTGTGATGATGTTTGAGTTTGTAATTTTTTTTATTTTAATCTTTTGGTTTTAAATAATATATTCTTGTTTAAATATTTTATTGATATGTTCAATTTCTGATGGGTTTTTGCATAGGAAAAAAGCCTTTGTTAGTAATTTACAAATAGATTAAATCCAAAACATAATTGAGAAGTATTTGGCAACCTCTGCTGAAAATGTATATAGCAGTTTCATTACCCAGGGACCATTATGCTAGTTATTAATTCTGATAAAATTTAAAATGCATCTACATATAGTTTAACAATTACATAATTTAAGGGAGTATTTTTGTTACAAGAAATCTATATTTCTTGAACTAATGTGTTTTTTACAGTATGTACATGGTATATACATTTAGGTCTCAGACAAAGATGTATGAATTAAAGTTATATAATGACATATAGCCAATCTTAAAGAGCTTAATTTCCTCTTAATGGCATGTGTATACAACCATTAGTGGATGTTTTTGCATTGCTTTGAGTATTAACATTTTCTCTGAATATTCTGTGTATCTAAGTAACCATGATTGTGGTTCGTTTCACTTAATGGTCATCCATATAAAATTAAAGTGGAGAGTAGTATTATTTGCTTCAGCTAATACCAGTTTTACTCTTTTATGGGTCAGCTGATACTTTCGCATCACAGATTTTCCCAGTCTCTTGACTTTTTCATTTTATTGTGTTGTTTCTTTCATTGATATTGCCCTCATAAGTTCAAGGTGGTTTTCAACCTTAAAGCTATAAGTCAGTTTTTATGTAAACAGTTGGCAACAACCATCTTTGACATCATCTTTTCATTCATTCAGCTTTGCATTCTGTTATGTAAATAACCATACCTGTGTGTCTTTTAAAAATCTCAATTTGTAATGAGCACATTAAAAAATCCTTAGCTATTCAGTGTTTTTCTGCAAATAAATGTAAAGTGGGTGCATTGTGCCTTAGATTAAAGGCTAGTAAGGCAGACAAAAGGGACACCATTGCAAATTAAACCATAAAGGTCTGAAGTATTATTAAGAGGTTCACAGATACTATGTTCCAATCCGGCTCAATGAGGGTTGAATTCCTATTATGTTTCTAAAGCCTCCAAAAAGACATGGAAAGGGACCCAAAGTTAAAGTCGTCAAATAGAAAGCACTTAGGCCAAGGGCACATGAATGTATAGCTGGGTAATGTGCCTTTCATCTTTGAAATAAAAACAGTTCAGTTCAATTGGAACTGAAGTTTCCACCCTTTGAGAAAGTTTATTTTAATGAGTTTTCATTTTATGCGTGGGCTGCTCTTTAATCAAGGCTGTTCCATTGAAGTCTTACCCAATGAAGACGAAAGACAGATTGTCCAAGCTTGCGGCTATTGTTAGGGGTTGATGAAGTGTATGGGCCCTTATGGTTAATAACAGAAGTAGATGGTCAAAGCCAATAAATAAAACCTTAACTCTGATTGTTGGGTGCTTTATGCTGAAAAGGTTTCCATTAGCATGGATTTTTGGTTTTGAAGGACTTGTGAACCCAAAGGCAGCGTGTAGCTCTGTCACACAAACTAAGTCACTTAGACAAGCAGCAATCTGTCCTAGCTGATAAACTCAGTTTGGATTTTAAAATTTTAGACTTCTTTTCAGAAGTCAACATTGTTAATATCTTGACAGACAATTAACTTAATAATATATGAATCGCTGCACTCACTATTGATTTATCATGAAAGTGTGGTTTAAGGAGGTCGTGTGTGCTTTGCTTTGTGGGGATCTTAATGATGTAAATTTTAGAAATATAAATTTAATGTATTTTAAGTGGTCGATATCTGAGTGTGTGGAGGGGAGGAGGAGACCTTATGGTTTTAGTCATGGAATGAACTCACTTGTCTTAAATGTGGGTTGCTCATCGAAATGACCTTTATATGCTGTCTTCAAATTTTTATTATTCTAAATACCATTTAACTAATTACTTGGCAATGGATATCATCAGTTGTGTACCCACTGTTGTCCTATAATTTATTAAAACTATGTGTTATGAGCAGGATTTCCCTAAAAATCTGTTCCAGTGACTTCACAACTGTGTATTAGAAGCCACTACATCCCATGATTTCAGTCATGATTGTTGGAGCCTTGATGACCTTGAATGGGTAACCCTGCCCATAATTGCCTAGCCACTGGAATGTCGGGCCCTCTGGAAATCTACTTTATATTTACCTTCCAGTTACCCTAAGGAAAATCCACCTCTCACAATTGTGGGACGAAAATAAATGTGACCCTTAGCACCTATCTTGCACCTGCCATTCTACAAGGGCCTTGCTGGCCTGGAATGGACCATTCTACCCACAGGAAGCGCCATCAAACTTCCACCCCAAACAACAGCCATTGGCTAACCTCAGACCTGGAGGTGAGCATAATGGCTGCATGTTTGGCTTTTGGGGGATAGAGCTAAGAAGGAAACCCATGTATGCCCCAGAAGGGGACTTCTTACTGTTGAACAGGGAATCACAATTTCTGAGTACCTGGACCATGAGCACAAAGTTGGAGGGGTTGGGGAGCATGTCCCTTTGGGTGCTGAACTCCTTGACTATGGAGAGAGGTGTAAGCCTAGGAAGATTCAGGGCAGGAACTCTGGTGCTTAGTCCTGATGAGCGATACTCCTTTGCTGGCCTCCAAAAGTGTTGGGATTACAGGTGTGAGCCACCACACTTGGCCAAAAAAATGACTCTTAGAGATGTACATCAGAATGGACATGGTGGCCTGTTATGTCTCCAAATATGTTATTTTATACTGCAGAGGGGCGCTGGACTGTATTGTTAACATCCATTGACTCTTGGGCTAATGACGAATGAAGAGGTAGTTAATAACTCTCACCTTGAATATTCAATAGGGAAAAAGCATAAGCATTTTAGTACTACTGAAGCATAGGAAAGTTTTTTCACGTACATGAAACCATTATGTACCTATAGGATAAAACATCATTGCAACTACCTGAAGTCAGTGATTTATACTTTATTTAGGCCTTTGAAATGCCATATACTAGATATACCAACATCTATTATATAAATAGCCTTAGTTGAACCTTTAATTTTCTTATACAACCATGGTCATTAAGGGTGGAAATATATGAACTTGTGACTGTGTAGCAATTTATAGTAATAAATATAGCAATTTATTTTTAGTTGTTTCGTAAGTCTATGAAACAATTAAATTGTCATATGTTTCACAATTACAATGATTTACTAGATATAATAGTCATATATTACAATATTACAATGATTTGCTAGAAAATTTAAAAAAAATTTTTTTGGAGACAGGTTTTGGTTTTGTAGCCCAGGCTGGAGTGCAGTGATGCAATCTCATCTCATCGTATCCTCCCTCAAGTCATCTTCCCAACACAGGCTCCTGAGTAGCTAGGACTACAGGCATGCGTCACCACACCTGCTAATGTTTGCATTTTTTGTAGAGCTGGAGTTATGGCATGTTGCCAAGGCCCGTCTCAAACTCCTGGGTTCAAGCGATTCTCCTGCGCTGGCCTCCCAAAATGCTGAGATGATAGGCGTGAGCCATCACACTCAGCCAAAAGCCAACTCTTAGAGATGTGCATCAGAATGGACATGGTGGCCTGTTATGCTTCCAAATATGTTATTTTATACTTGCAGGCTACCTAAAAGGTAGAATAGATACATGATTTAGGGGAGTCATACAATTTTGTTTCACTAAACAATTACATCCCAACGACACTCATGAATGGTAAAGAGCTAGCAAGTCAATAAATAGTTGGGCAATTTTCACAACATTCTGAAATGTTAAGCCAAAGTAATTGGAAAATCAGTAGTGACAACATGATATCTTTTTGATAGTGTTTTATCTCCGTTCCCTCTACAGTTAAAATAATAGAAAAAGTGGAATAGGTATCAACTGTTGAATATTACCAGTAATCTAAACTCAGAGTGTTTCTCCCTCTTCTTCAGTTGGGGAACAAATCACAGGGAACTCAGTGGTTTCTCCTGCAACTGTGATTACAGGCTTGTGTCCATGTTAAGAACTGAAAGATTCACATGCTTAAATTTATGTTCCTGTTACTATGCTGTAGAGATCTTTCTCCTTTCTCTACATTTCCCTCTTTCGGGTGTAGAAAGAAGCAGTGGGAGTTAGGCAGTGAGTTCTCCTCTCACATTTTCCCATTTTCCCTCCTCTGTTGCCAGTGATTTTGCTAAAATCAAAGTAATGTTATGAGGATTTTGTAGGGGCGTGAGGAATGGAAAATAAAATAGAGGTAGGATCTTGGAAGTGTAGCAAAATGGGATGTTCTTTCCTCTTCTGTAAGTTTTATAGTAAAATCTATAAGGAGGAGTAAAGTGACTAGAAAGGATAACAATGAGAGAAGTCAGTACGGTGAGTAAATGAAGAGCCAAGTGAACAGAGGCCCAACAGTGTTGTGTGCTAATTTATGTAAACTGTTCAGTGGAGGCCCTTTTATGCCCCTTTCCCTTCTAAGCAATACTGTGCATACTTTAGACCCCTGTTCACAGCGATTTTCCACCTCTTCCTCTAAAAGATTAGTTATTTTTAGTCTCAATATATTTCAGTGGTGTCAGACATTTAAAAAAGTTATAAAAACTTTTCCAGTATTTTTCTCTTCTAGAAAGGGCAATTTAAGTAGTAAGATGCCCACTTAAATAATGGTTTTGAAGTGTAACACAAACCTTAATTTCTATCAAATTTCAAAGTAGACACCTTGGAAAGCAACAAAGATACTTCCAGATTTCTGGCCTGTAATTTATGGGTTGGGTGCCTTTGGAGCCATCAGGGTGTCAGGCCATTTACTGAAGTGCACTGCCCTGTTACCTTATTCCTGGGTTTGATTGTTGGATAGTGTAAATTCCCAAAAAGGAATATGGGCAGTTTTATTCATACATTGGGAGAAAGGAGTCAACATCTTTATATAAGACATCCCGTCTCTGTGCAACATTAGATTAAATATTTGTTTAAAAAAATAAATGTTGAATTTATCCTGTTGATTTTCTTTACCATTAACAAAAAAAATCTCACCATCATTGTGTGCAGCCATTCATTCTGAGAGTAGAGTGATGTGGACATCAGTTTTCATACGTTACATGACACAGAACCAGAAATGGGATGCTGTTGTGTCCAGACCTGTCCATCACTGAGGATTGACCTTAGACTTCCTGATCAATTCTGACAAGTCACTGACAGTTTGCAGGGGAAGCACATATGTCACAAAGGACAAGCAGGGCTACATGTGTCAGCAGGAACCCTCTGATTCCAACTAGAAGGAGTCAAGTTGCTGACAACTCTAGTATCTGGATGTTCTTAGTTTTTTTAAAAAATATGGCTTCAGAAAATCACAAGTACACATTCCTCCAGCTACACAGTTTTCCTGCTGATTTAGACCTTGGCTAAATGGCAGGTCATGATGATTTGAATGCTAACATGTTCTTCATCTTTTTGCCAGTTTGTTCATGCATTTGCACACATTAATTGACATTTTGGATCCTGGTAGATGAAAGGTAAATTGATATTCTTTATAAAAATGACAACTGAATTGTTTTAAGATTTAGCAGTGTTTAGTATAAAAACGGCACATCTGGCTCAAGTTTGAGTCTTAAAGCATTAATATCTGTCCATTGCACCGATGGTACAAGACTGTATAGCATGGTGGTTAAAAGCATGAATGCTGAAGCCAGAAACACAGGTTTGAGTCTTTGCTCCATTCAAAAAAGCTGGGAGACATTGAGCATGCCACCACCTAATTTTTCTGGGAGTCAAATCTGCACAATACACCTATAACACACAGGTGACAAGATACAAGAGATCTTAGCACCTTGTGTGTTAGGATTATATGAGTTACTACTTGCAAAGCATTTAATGCAGTGCTTGACACAAGATAGATGTTTATAATTATTAAATTATATTACTGATTCTTAACATATTTAAAATATAGTCACTATGAGATAACATAATGTAAAAAGAGAAGACTTAGGAGTTTATAATTTTGATCAAATTTGGGAAAATTTGAGCTCTTATGTCTTGAAGATTTTTTGTCTCCCTGTCTCTCTTCTTCTGGGATTCCAATTACTTGGATTGCTTGGATTGCTTTATATTACCCTACTGATCATTACTTCTTTTTAATTTCTTTAGTGTTTTATCTTTTTTCTTTCTTTTGGATAGTTTCCATTGCTATTTCTTCAAGTTGACTGATCTCTTCTTCTACAGTATCTAATCTAATCTGCTGTTAATTTTACCTAATTTTTTTTGTTACAGATATTTCATTTTTCGTCTCAACATTTTTATTTTTTGTATCTTCCATTTTTTTCTTTTCAAGCTAATTTTTTTTTCCTCTGTTCTTGAACAAATGGAGAACATTTAAACACATGATATTTTAACATCCCTGTCTGCAAATTCCATTCTGTCTCATTTTGGGAGTCTTCTTTTATTTATTGATCAACTTTTTTTCCCCTATGTTTTCCTGCTTCTCTGCTGGCCTGATAGCTTTTTATTGCATGCTGGATATTGAGAATTGTATGGTTTGGGATGCTGGATTTTGTCATATTCTTTGTGTTGGGCTTTGTTCTGGCATGAAATTAAACCTTTTGATATCAGGTTGATTTATTGAAAATTTGCATTTAAGGGTGGGCCTGGGAACAGATCATTTGACAAGCCTTATAGACTATACATACATTAACAACTTTTGTTTGTCGATGCTACTTACTAAGTTGTCAATCAGCTCTCTATCCATTCATCCAAATATTTTATTCAACTTCGCTTGTATGTAATAGAATAAAGATACGTAAAAGTACTCAAGGAGCTTACAGTTCAGGAGTGATCATTTAGATGTAAAATATTATCAGGCAGTAATTATATACTAATAGGATTAAATGGAAAGTGTTGTAGCATCTGTCGATATCTTGCTTTTACCATGTGTATATACGAATGTCAACCAAAGTACAATCATACAACATTTTCTTTTCTTTTTCAGCCTCACAGTGTTTAAGAAAATTATTTATACAGGTTTCTGTGCTGTAAGACTATATATGTAATATATAAAATATACATACATATAACAGGCATATATAATGAGATGTATACATATAAAATGAGGAAAAAATGTATATATGTATGTGTGTACATATAAAATGAGGAGAAAATATATATGTATGCATATATACATATATATAATGATGTATATAAATGAGGAGAAAAATATATCCACATTTATAAAAATTCAAGCATTTATTTAACAAATATATGTTGGTTGACTATAATGTGCCAATTCCACAACTGGAGGCACAATCATGAAAAAACAAAACAAAACAAAATACTTCCAACATGCAAATTTAAAATGCAAGTTCAAGTGGTGACAATATATAATGTCTTATAAAATGATGACTCTGTGTTTATCTTCCCACTTTCACATGACCTGATGATTCTAGCATTGAGTTAATGGTAGAAAGTTGCCCCTAGGCAGGGCAGCCTGTTTTCTGTTCTGAATTCCAGAATACAAGTGCTGCTGCTGATGGCCAGTTCCATTAAAGTGTTTTGTTTTAAAAAAGATTACTGATGTATCTATAATTTTGTCTGCAAAGGTGCTATTTTTGTAGCTACAAATTAAATTCCATATTTAGGATTTTAGAGTATGATTTTCAAGAAGATTCTTAATTGCAAAAGAAAAGTCAGGCTAGGAGCTACTACTACAAATGTTTCTACTGTTGTTGTTCTGCCTCTGCTACTGTAGCTCTGATTTTCTTAATTGTCAGCATGTGCCAGTGCTGTGTTAGGCGCTCTGTTCTTTGCTGACTTTATCTCTTTTCATCTTTGAAAGAACTGTGTGAGGTGGAGGATAATAATAGTGCAGAAGAGAAAGGACTGGCCATAAAATCATTTTAAAAATATTTATGAAAAATGAGACATAGTCACCAAGACAGAAATAATTTTTAATCTGCTATATTGAAAGTGCTATAATAAGACTATTAGCACATGCTACATTGCACATTGTAAATTGCAATTAGCATTGTTGATTTGATGACTGAGTAGATAGCTTTCTGAGCAAGCCTTATTTGGAAAATTCGATTCAAATTCTATATCGTTTTATGGAAGAAAGGCATATTATAAGACTATTCCAAATTTAAAATAACCCCCACAAGGGTACCTCTTCAGTACTACGCCTTGCTGAACGGCAAATACCCCGCTTAACTAGCTTTCTGAAGAACTGTCTAACAGTTGAGTCAGACACAAGATTAGAAGGGCCAATGTAGATGCACATAGGGAATCCTTTTCTGTAGACTTTGACTTCCTTCTGTAACGCAGGGACTCATTTCAGAGAGTGACAGATGACAAAACCAACTCTGGGGAGATGGCCTTTCCTTGGCACCTCACCCTCTTTGTAGCACCACCATTTGTCCCTTCCCAGAAAGCAGTGGTGGTGGGCTTCTTTGCAGTGACTGGTCCCAGGCAGTGGGGCCACCAAGCAGAAGAGATGCCAGGAGGTTTACCATGCAGCTGTGAAATCATTTCCACTCAGCTGTGAGTTGTATACAAATAGAGACCTTGTTTGCTGTGATAGTGATAGTCTAGAAGTTGTAGCAGATCTCTCTGTGCTGAGCTGACAGCAGATAGGACCACTGTTATCAGAGTTAAGGGCTCTGAATGCCTCTACTCTTGTCTTCTTCTGGTGGATTAAACTTTGAGAGATTTGAAAACTACTCCCTCTCTCCCCCTCATTCCCGAATCTCTCTTCCCCTTCTAAAAATAAAGAACAGAAATGGGCAACCTGCAATGTGCTTATTTCTATAAGCACAGTTTGTTATAATGGTAAAGTATTCTTAAGCTGAAAAGTATGTGTGGTTTTATTCTTTAAGACCTTGCAGGAGTTTTCCTATTTTAAACTACTACAAAGTAGGTATCTCCTTTTAAAATTGGGATGCTTGAATATTTTATGTGTTTTCAAATATGAAGCTTAATTTGAAAGATATTTTATCTATTTTTATAAGGTACTTTATGTTTATATATTATATATAAGTATATAAATAAAATATGTTTATATGTACTTTTTATATGATTTATATTTTACAAGGTGTTTTGTACTTAAGTATTAATCTGTTACTCAACCATGGATTTATCCATTCATGAAATTTATTGATGTACTGCCATGTCCTGGGTAGTGTAGACCTACAGTGATATAAGAAGGAGGTTTCTGAATCTAAAAATAGCAAGTGTCGCCAGACGCCATGGCTTATGCCTGTAATCCCAGCATTTTGGGAGGCCAAGGCAGGTGGATCACAAGGTCAGGAGTTCAAGACTAGCGTGGCCAACATCGCAAAACCCTGTCTCTACTAAAAGCACAAAAATTAGCCGGGCGTAGTGGCGGGTACCTGTAATCCTAGCTACTCGGGCCGCTGAGGCAGGAAAATTGCTTGAACTCCGGAGGCAGAGGTTGCAGTGAGCCGAGATTGCACCACTGCACTCCAGCTTGGGCAAAAAGAGTGAGACTCCATCTCAAAAACCAAAACAAACAAACAAAAAAGGCAGGTATCCTAATTGAGGTGTTGGCAGAATTCATAGAAAAGAAAGATTATTTCCAAGGTTGGAAAAATCGGGGCTATAAGAAAGATCTGAAGAGAGAAAGTGCCAAATATAGTGTCTGGTGTATAAGAGCTACTTAAACAGTATTTACTCCATGAATGAGTGACGAAGGAACAAATGAAAGAGAAGCAGGCTTTGACCTTGCAAAGTGAGTAGGTTGGCAATGCCAGACCAAAGGCAACCATGTGAACAAAGGAAAAGAGAAAATTAAAGGCAAAATTAGGGAATGGAGAGCAGTTCAATCTAACTGGATTTCAGGGATGAGTGTTTTAAAAGTACAGGTAATTCATCTCTAAAGAATTTGCATTTTATTTGTATTGAAATAGAAAGGCATTGAGAGTTTCAGAGTGGATGGGGTGACCTGGTCAGATGTGTGCTTTACAAAAACTTGACTGGCAACAACTGGTAGGCTAGGAGGGATGGAT
The DNA here is from genome assembly GCF_001604975.1 of Cebus imitator. Lineage (NCBI taxonomy): Eukaryota > Metazoa > Chordata > Mammalia > Primates > Cebidae > Cebus > Cebus imitator. The sequence continues at coordinate 555,643 of NW_016107513.1, read as the reverse complement.
GGATTCCAGAATCACAGGGGCTGGTACTGAGACTAATGCAATGAGTGAACCTGAATCTGCTGTGACTCTCTACTGCTTGAAGAATACCCTCAGAAAAATGAGTGGAGTGCCATTGTTGTTATCTGATAGAACTGTTCTTGATATGGCCTGTAGAAAATGTCAACCAAATACTGTGGCAGGACGTAATCAGTCATGAAATCAGACTACAAAAAATTGCTCTCAAACAGTAAAGTGTGAGAGGAAATAGCTAATGAGAAACAAAAATCAACCTAGTGAAACTAATGTAGAAATCAAATCCTTTGCAATCTATTGTGCTTAATTTTCAACAATCTTAAGTGTTTCTGGGAGAGTACTTTGTAAGTTGATGTTTCCTTTTGCATTTTCCTCCTTCGAAAAGCTATACATTGTGTATGCCATTTATCTTTTTTCTTGTGCTGGTAACACAAATTACAATTCCATACAGATTAGCCCTAAGGTATTTCACTTTCACTACCTTTGAGAACTATTTTGTTCTTTGTAAGATATGCAATTAAAATAATGATTATAGAAAACAGTACAGATTTTTATGAACAGTATTATAAGACCCAGGATTCTGACTTTTTAATAATTTTCACCATTTACTAATACATTTTCATATGTTCTGAGTAGTAATGAAAGCACTACTTGAATGAGTATATATACATACATATTCAATTCTAAACACACAAATACACAAACATCTATATCATTAACGTTTTTATGCAGTGGGGAGAATTAAATGCGTAACACTCTTCTTCTCCCTCTACATTTTATATTCAGAAATAGCTCATAAATAAGATATGAGAAAGAAAGAAATCAAAATATCAAATTTATTGTTGATCAAGCTTTTTGGAAAATGAAACTTGGCATGTGCAGCTAAATTGGGCTTGTATTATATTTTGGTTCTTCCTCACAATACAAGGAAGTGATGATCCACCCAAGGAAATGATTGTGTATTCAGAGCACGCACGCCTTCCCAGGAGGATCAGTGTTGCCTCTGGCACAGAGCTGATGGAGAAGAAGAGAATCCTGCACTACACTCCTTTCTCAAGATTAGTCCACCCATTGGAATAACTCGGTTCAGTGCCTGTCAGATCATTGTTTCCCACAGTTAGATAAGTTAGCATTTCTTCTTTGTGGGGAGGCAAAGGAGGAGGTGAGTATGATGTTGAGAGAGAACTAATGATGTTATCTATGGGAAATCCTTTCATCTAGATACAAAAAACCATTGGAAAGGAGGTTCCCCTCTAACATACACATACAAATACACACACAAATGTCTTCAAGCTTCATTTAAAGAACAAGCCTGGCCGGGCACGGTGGCTCACGCCTGTATTCCCAGCACTTTGGGAGGCCGAGGCGGGCGGATCACGAGGTCAAGAGATAGAGACCATCCTGGCCAACATGGTGAAACCCGTCTCTACTAAAAATACAAAAATTAGCTGGGCGTGGTGGTGTGCGCCTGTAATCCCAGCTACTCGGGAGGCTGAGGCAGAATTGCTTGAACCGGGAGGCAGAGGTTGCAGTGAGCCAAGATTGTGCCACTGCACCCCAGCTTGGTGCCTGGTGACAGAGCAAGACTCTGTCTCAAAAATAAATAAATAAATAAATAAAATAAGAACTAGCCTATGTAAATATTTTTGACTATGATTTTCCTATGCATAACTGTGATTTTAATAACCAGTAGTTTTGTGACCGAATTGTGGATGATGGGCTCAGGTTGCTCCCCGATAGGATGTGTTCTTCTTAGCCCTTGGTCCCTCACTCACCCAAGAAGGGGAGAGAGGACCCTGCCAGGTGCGGTGAGCTTCTTCGAGTAAATATTAGACCCCAAAGAGTTTCACAAAGAAAGTGACTTATTTAGGCAGAGAGAGAGAAAAAGAAATAGAGAGAGCAAGCTAGCTCCCCCACTGCTGTCTTGGGACTCCACAGAGATGGAGTCCGAATAGGTGAGGAAGGAAAGGGGATTTTAACCTGGGAGTTATTCCCGCCCCATTCAAGTTTTCTGTCCTATGAAAAGAGTTCCTTTAACTTTGGCTGGAGTGATTGACCTTTGATTTCTGGGCAGTCTACCTTTCCAAGCGTGAGAAAGTTAAACAAAGACCTCTAAGCTCCCGGATGGAGACGTGAAAGAAGGCAGATTGCTCATGCCGCTAGGAACTTCTTGCCTTAACCACGCCCCTTGTGGACCCGGGAAGAGAAGTTAATTACATTCCCTCACTTTCAGTGTTGAACATTGGATATAATTGAATGTGTGTATTATATACACTCAAGAATGCAGGTATCTAAGCCATATTTTAAAAATTATTATTTCTAACAAAACATTAATTCAGAAAAGCAATACATTTAATTTAAAAGTCTTTATGACAATATTAAATGTGAAACTATGGAATTATTTCTGAAATCCAACTGGAGCTGATATCATAGCACATAAATCAACAGATGCCTAGTTTGCTAGTGTAATACCAATATCGGCATTATATTAAAATTTTTTTACTCATATCTTTGTGAATGTTCTTGGATGACTTCTTTCCTTAAGGATTTTGTGTACAACAAAATAGTGATTATTAAGTTTTGCAGTGTCAAAGAAAAATAGTGTGACATATTGGCTGATTGTGAAAATGCGATAAAGATGTCATGTTGATTAGGGTGAACTGGTGGTCACAGTGAAGACAGAGTAGAGAGCAGTAGAGGATGTCATTGAACCCCCAAACTCCGTAAATTTCAGGGATTTTGATTCAAACCATTCTAAGATTTTATTCAAATCTTTTATCGTTTTAAGTGAAATATTTAGATTAAGTAAGATTTACACTTAAAACTGATAATCTGTTGTCCAACATCAATTACTCAATACAGACAACTTAGCATTGAGGCAGACTTATATACCACCAGGCAAGGAAGAAAAGAACATAATATCCTTTGCCTCTTTCTGCTGATTGTACATTCTCCCAAGGGCACTGTACATATTCTGATACAGCAAAATATACAACAGCAAGCCAGAGGGGATTAGAATTACATAATTAGCACTTCTAATTCTCAGGGCAGTTCTCTTATCTTCCTCCCTCCCCATACTGCCCATCATAAGCGAGTGTATATCTATTTCCAGAGAGTATACTTTGATAGTAAATTATTTTTAAAGACACATCTGATTTCCTCTGTATAATTTCCAATAAAATCTTTGGAACTCCATGGTTTGTGATTGGTCATAGTGGGGAGAAATTTGTTTGATTTTGGATTTTAAGTCTTTAGAAAAACAAATTGGAGTGCAAGAAAAGTCAGTGGGTGGCGGAAGCCTAAGTGAAGAAAACATAAATGTTTGGGTGAAATGGTTTATTGGTGTAATTGGGTGATAAGTGACTGCCCAAGATAGCCTGCCATGTTAGAAATTGGGGAGGGAGACTTTTCATTTCAAATGACAGGTGACTATCATTTTCAGTGGTTAGCTTTTGATTGCATGTCCTGTTTGTAGTGGTCTATTGAGTTTTTAAACTGCTGTAGTCTGATTGGGTTTGTGAAGTCTCTGTTCATTCAAAAGAAAGGAAGTGCATACTATAATCATTTCAGTGCCAAATAACCCCTCGAGATAAACTTGGACTATATTTTGACTGTAAAAGAACTTCTACCTGGAGATGATGTCACAAATTAGAGAGTTGGTTGCCTAGTCATTTATGAGGGAATATGGCCTTGAATTACACAGACATGTTGAAATAGATATTACACTCTGGAATTTGGGAAATAACATTGGCTCCAATATTCATTTTCTTGGCCTCTAGGTACTTTGAAACTAAATGAAAATGAACTCCATTAAGGATGAAAGTATTGTCTTAGTAGAACTCTCAGACTTCCATTTTCTCTCTAGAAGGCTTGTTTTGCATACACATATGTTGCACAGCATATGGATTTTTGATTTCTGAGTTGTTGAGGTGTAAATTCTAAATGCATATAAATTTATTATTGTTTAAAGCTGAATCATTCAAGGCTTCTAATACAAATTCTCATTCTGTGTTCTACTAGATGGTATTAAGTGGATGAATTGCTCAGTTGTTACGACTGCTTGGCAATCCTGTTTCCCTTTTTGATACTGGATATCTTCTTTTAAAAAAGTATTTTTTAAATTGATAATAATTCTTTTCTCCTATTTATTTATGGCTCAGTATGTGCCAATAAGATGTTAGTATTATTGTACTACATTGGAGACAAAATTCAAAGAGGAAAGATGTATGTCTGATGTAAACAGCTTGGCGAGGCTCAACACAGGTCTTCCTGCTCTTGGTGGTGACTCAGGACAGCCTCTTTATCAAGCAATGTCATTTTAATTATTGTGATTAGTTTACTATTTATAATAAGGGATGAAATGGACCTAATTAAATCCAATAGATAAGAAGAGCCCTTATTTAGGACAAGAACTTCTTTTGTCCTGAAGCAAACAAGATTTCTTGCTGCAACTTTCATATAGAAAATCAGAGAAATGTAGGAAACTTTTATAATTGTGACACTTTTGACAGGTATTTCTATTTAATTAGAATTAAGATCCTGATTCACAAAGAGAGATGCAAAGGTATGTGGTTAAATGATGAACACTTTCTTAGGTAGTATATGGAAAAAATGATTGTTTCAAGAACAACCCTCCTCCTAAGCTTAAGAGTATAAAAAGAATGCCTACATTTTAAATGTTTTCCCTTATACTCATTATTGGCATGTTTTACTCGGACCTAATAGTCGATTTTACCATGTATCCTAACTTCAGCTTCACCTTTGTACACTAAAATTTCCTTGCATTAGGATCAAGTTTACTGCTAAATAGAAGTATACTTTTATCTCAGAGTCAATTCTACCAATTATGTTTTCAGAGAGAAATGTTATCATAAGCCTGAAATCTCATGGAAGATAGAGGGGCTCTTCATGCTGTTTTCTTTTTCCAGCAAAGTATTTTAAATAGGTGCTTAATAAAAGTAGTTCTTATATAAATAAAAAAATTTAAGGCCCAGTTCAAATATTCTTGGTTAAAATAACCTGTTGGAGTTCAGAGAGCTTATATACCACAATGTTAAATGCTCTAAAAACCAAAGTGCCATCTTCCTGAATTTTATTGTTCTCACTGAATCACTGTATTATCTTGATACTTTCTAGCATTTTCAGTGCAATTATTAAAACAGTTATGGTGGCTCTAAAGGAATGTAATTGAAAAAGAAAGATGGCCTGTACTGGATGAAATTTTTAATTAATCTTTCACTGTTAAATTGTTCAAAATTAATCAAGTATATTGCCTATAAGAAGGCAACTACACTTTGCATACTTCAGTATTATCATCACCAAGCCATATATTAAAAGTTAATTTCTGATTTAAAAGTGTACTTTAACTGCAAAACCATCAATTCTAAATAATTCTATTACCCTCTCACCCCCAAAAATCTTATAAAACCAAGGACATGATAAAGAGAGTGCTTTGTGCTTAATGTTTTGAGGTTTTTTTTTTTTTTTTTATTTTTTTGGCATGGACTTTGCAACATCAAATTATGGTATGGATTTTTACAAAATAACTAGTCTGAATTGGAGAATACCATTCACTCATTGATTCATTGATTGATTGATTCATTCATTCAACACATATATGTTGAAAAAAGTGATGTTTTAGACAAGAGAATAATGACTGAAATGCAATAGCAATTTTCTAGCATATTATGAGACAATAAACAACTTAAATTCTAGTCACACTATAGATAAATATCCTTGGCCAGATTTGAGAAAATTATGGAAAGGTGGTGTTTTCCCCCCACCCTTTTTGAATTATGCAGATTACATTCTCCACTGGTTCTTACTCTTTTTACCACCCTAACATACCAGAGTGATAAGACACAACTCACCTGATACACTTGGCCCCTCAGAAGTGCTTCTCAGATAAAGGAAGAAGGTCACTTATCCCTTTGTCAGAGCTGGGAATGACTGACAGAGGCTCTTGGCTCTCTGCCCATTCCTAGGTTGAGAATTATCAGTAAATGGGATCATAGGTAATTATGAGTAGGCCACAGAGATAATATCTAAATACATTTAATGCAAGGTCCTTATGATTCTAATAGAGTCAATGGAGCTAAGTAAGTGTAGTTAATTTTTTACCCCAATAAGTCAACTGGTTGTTGATTTAATTGATTAACTAGATATTTCCATGTCAAACAGATATACTCTAGAGGTCAACATAAAATAAATATATTGTTTCGTTGGGTATTTTTTAAGATGTGATTGTTGCGATCAAGACCATTTTAAGATAAATGTGTAACAGATATTTCTCAAAGCCAGAACAGCACAAAATGTTGTATATCCTTGAATGCAAAAGTCAAGAGGTATGTCTAAGATGCTTTTCTGCTTTGAGGTTAAGCAGTCTTGATCTTACCACCTGGCTTTCAGAGACTATAAGAAGGCATTTCAAAGAGGCCAACATGTAAAAAATGTGCTGCTGTTCTTAGAATCAATGAATTAGGATTATACCTTTTTCTGAAATTTTTCTATGTTCTGATACATATTACATTTTTAAAACTGCATGCAAAACACATATATAATGCTACACATTGAGACATTACTCAGGAAAGCAGTATTATATGAACCAAACAGGGAGCCCACTGAGATGATTAAGGTATGTCTGTGGAATTTATAGACATTATTCATCTACCAGATAACGCCTCTTGATAAAGTATCCTGGAGCCAGGTTTGATTGAATGACTTGAAATTGGGTAAAAATCTTTTCTGTACTGGGCTAGCTATACAACGAAGTCAGCTGACACATGGGTAGAATAGACAAGCTATTTAATGTCATGATCTGAGGAAGTAAAAAAAAGTTTTTATTTCTTCATGCCATGGATTATCTCTGCCTTGACTGTTTTTAAAAACAGAAATGCTTCTTTGAGAGTTAACACATCATTCTTCTCACAACTTAAATGAGTTAGTTTTTGATTGCTTTCTCTCCTGACTAGGCATATAGAAAGAAAAGTGCAGAGAACAAAAGGATAACCCTGAAGAAAAACTTGAGCTGTTTCTCTGCTTTGCCTAATCTCTTGTCAGGACATTACTTGTTACCCACAATATTCACTTGAGAAAACAACTTTGAGAAACCAGCAAATAAAAAGCCAAAGAATGAAGATGAAGTCCTTCCCTAGTTCAAATTGCTCATGTCTCTGATCTCTGAAATATGACATTGGACAATCAATTCAAATGCTCTTTTTTAAAATGTAGACTGTTGCATTGATTGTTATTTCATGCTAACTGAAAGTTTCCAAAATATGCTGTCTTGCTGTAAAGACACAACTAGATTAAAACAATCACGTGTCAGGTTTTTTTCTGAATATTCATATATTCTCCTCCCTTTCTCAATGGCAGAGCCAGTTGGCCAACAGCTGTTTCTATTATGTAGTTTGGGATATGCTTCTTCCGTTTGTTCACCCTATTAATATGAGGATTTCTAATGTTTCATCCTCCACACCAGAGACTTGTCCTGATGGCCTAGCTGCTACCTATATTTTCCTGGCTTCTTTTGTATGGTGTTAAATATGATTTAGAGATGTCAGCAAATTGTATTTGCATTAAAGGAAAAAAACAAGTATGTAAGAGCCAGACAATTTTATAAGAAGAGTAGAATATCATGGCATAAGGGGTAATGCTGTGCTTCTGTTTTATGTATAATTAACCAATTCAAGCAAATCAAGATAATTTATCTTAGCAACTAGATGATTGTTTTTCTCCTTTTGAATAGGAGCTTTTATTTTGTTTAAAAATGCATCCTTACCTGCTGTTTTAGAAGAGAATAGAAGGGTTTAAAAAGGTAGAAAAAAGGTAGAATTTTGTATTGTTGAAAGAAATGGGAGACAAAGCTGTCAACCCGTTCATAAAGCCCTTTCAGCTCATCTCCAGGCATGGTGACATTGGTACAGACAGGGTTTGTCACCCATAAATTTACAGCTTATTCCAGTCTTTTCATAAATTGACTAAATTTTTTGAAAGAAAAAAATACATGGATGTATAAAATACCCAGTTACAGGTTGTGTTCTATTTAGCCCTTGATTGAAACGTATTGCTCCTTAGTATTTTTTAGCTTTGAAAATTATAATATGGAACAGAGATTAGAATGAAATTATCATGGCTAGAAGACATTTACTTAGTGGTGGCAGCCACATAAACCTGGGTCCTGAGAATGATGATAATACATTAGGTTCTGCATGCCCGATATTATTGCCGTACATTATGTATGTTTCATTTATACTATTTCGCACACACCAGCAACGCTGACAGATAGGTAATTACTCTCTGCGCCAATGAACAGTTATCAGCACCACCGCTGTTTATTGCTGGAATGAAGTGCGCTTGTCAGTCAAGGTCACTTGTTTGTGTGTCCTCTTTAATAGTTCCTTCACAGTTGTTGAACTTTGCACGCAGTTCTTATTGCAGGGTTCCTGGAGGTTACTTTACTACATAATGTGTTTCTGGTGTTATCAAAGTCACTCGTATTTATCACTTTAATTGATAAACAACAAAGTCACAGGAAGCAGAACTGAAGATGTGAAAAAACATATTTTGCTAGTCAGCTGATCCCAGTAGGTTTTCAGTAATGAATGACCTCAAGAAGATGCGTTCAGCACAGACCCTTTCAGGCTGTGATACACTGGCAGCCTAAGCTAGTGAAATCTCATTTTATAATGTTAACCTTAATTTCAGCCACTGATGGATGCTGACACAATTTCATAACTACTATAGAGTTAACGTTTGTACCCTCTAGAAGTGCTTTTCTTTGTTCATTTCTTGTGCAGTGCAGAGGTTATTTTCATGCTTAGTATACTTACATAATGGGATAAATCCATTTGGTTTGACTTAAAACCACTCATATTTATTTGTGAGATATGTGCCATTACTGCCTCCTCTTCCCATACGAAATATTATCAGTCTAATGCCAGTTCTCCTCATTGTGTTAAAGCACCAGTCTTGTTCCAAAATGAACATTGCATGGTGCATTTTTTAGATTAAAAATAAATTCAATGCCATTGTGACAATTCCATGCAGGCTGTAATTTCATCTGTTATATAATAAAGAGAATGGTTGGTCTTCTTATTTTTGTTTGTTAGCTGCAGTGCTTTACTAGAAACTGGAATAACCTCCAGGATATAATAATTTATCCAGTCAAGATAACTGGAGTTATTTCCTTAAGCCTGTGATCAGCTTCAGTTTGTGTGTTGGGAGATTTATACTGCCATTGCTTATTACCAAAGAAACGGTTAAAAAGGATTTATGGTAGTGCCCGTTATGTGTGTGTCTGGAATTTTTGTGTATTTAACTTCTCTCCTTGCCTATCTCTGTTTTTTCCTCTCTTAACATTATCGTCAAATAGAGAGACTATCTATACCTACAATTAAATGCAAATTTTATTCAGGCATTTAAGCAGAATCACATTCATTCATTAAACCAAATGATTCTTTTATTTGAAAAAATATATCAGCACATGGTAATATCACACCCTGCTTACAAGGGCCTCTAGCTCTCTGTCAGTGCAAAAGTTTACTATTTCATTATTAAAGGATTAAACTATAGCAAAAGGTGCCTGGTGACTGTGAATGTTTTAGTTAATTTGATTATGCCCATAAAGAAAGAATTTAATTCCATAGCAGCCACTGGGTCTTATGCCTGGCAGTGTGGTTCCAATGCATTACGGGTATGATCTTGTCCTAGGAGAGACTGAAATTGCCATTTGGGCGAGGTGTGGAGGAAGAGATGAGCAACTCGGTTTGCTGGTGAACCCAGGTTAACACCATGCCTCGACGTTTTCAAAATGCTTCCTTTTCTTAGTTCTTAGTTATCAGAGTGTTACAAAGAAAGGGTTTTGATCTCATGTAGATAGCATAGCATTAATTACCCTGACACTAATTAAACTGCATCAAACAAATACCACCGTGTTCCTCAGGGGGACAACAGAAGGCAGTTTAAAATAATTACTGGAGCTTCATGCATGTGTGAAGTTTTCATTACTCTTAGGACACAAGCAAAAGAGATTTTATATCATTAAAATAGCCACCTTTTAGTGATTGCAACAACAACAACAACAATAACAACAAAAAGTGACTAAAATTTCCTTGGAGCATATTGATGTCTAAATAGCGGTGGCTTTAGTTCTTCAGAATGGTAACCTTTCCTTAAGAATTGGAAGTCTGTGAAGCAGGAACAGGTGTTCCAGTCACGTTCTGGTATGATTATGTATTAGCTTATGTTTGTCAGACCATTTCATTAACCACCCACTGCTATCACATATACATATACTTTGTTCTTTCTGAACCATGAAATGAAATGCATATATCTTCACTAATGCTTGCTATCAATGTAAATGAGAAAAAGAGGCTTATTACCAATCAGGACTCCCGTGACGTCCGCACCTCTGTACACTTACAGGTAATAAACATCCTTTTGTAAGTAGAACACAAGATATATGGAGTTCTGCCTATAATAAGAGATGGTGATCTTGTCCTACTTTTTTGTTCTAATAGACGGTACCTCCCATACCCCGACACAATGCTATGGGAAGCAAGCATCTCTCAAAACTGGAAGTGATTGTTGTTTTTGAGATCCGACGTCATTCTGGACATAGCAAACTTTTCTGGTCACAGATAATGGATGTTTTCTGCCACTGGACAAGTGCACTGAATTAGTGGCCACTGCTGTTAGGCTCATAGATGGTCCCTGTCACAGTGGTTGTTAGAAAGGACTGATGTCAAAATTGCCAAATGGATGGTATAAATGATTGACAGTGTTGCTGTGTTAGGGCCAGTTATGGTGATTGTAGAAGTTACTCGTGTTTGATTGCTCTTTTAAGTGTGTGTGACTCTGCACATGTGTGCATGATGTGTGTGTGTGGTGAATTGTATGCATCGTCCCCGCTGTCTGCTCCGTATATACACACAGCACATTCCACTGTTTTGTCCTCACAAGGTCGCTTATCCTATTTATCTCCGTGACATATGAGCAGTGGGACTCAAGTTGCCTGGGTTCTAGCACCAGGTGCCAGCCATCCTCCCTGAAAAGGTGTTGGGAATTAAAATGGGAGAGTGGTCATTTCCAGATTGATACAACTCATATTTCATTCAGTGAATGACTCCTTGAATGTGATTATGGAGTGGTTCTGTGTATGCAGTACTGCATAACATAAGCAATTTATTTTTTTTACTTCCTTCTGAAAGCAATAATTTAAGGGAATTATGCATTATGAGGGTTTTCCAGTAATTTTTTTAAAAATTAAAATAATGCTAGCTATTTTAGGAAACCTGTTTAGGAAAATAACACTGAATTAGTGCTTTGCAGCTGTCACACTAAGCAAAAAATGGAACAAAACTGATTGTAGAAGAATAAAAAATTAATCCAGTTGTAGAAATGTGATGTGTTCAAAAATATGCAAAAAATATACTTTTGTTCCTTTATAGCCAGATGGTTTGTCCTATTTTAAGCTGATAGTAACTTCATACATCTCTCTTGAATGTCATTGGTTTTAACTGGCAGACAGTATCTACTATTAGAATTTTCCTTATTCCTGGATGATCTAAAGTATATTTTTGGAACATTTGGATGATCATACTGTACACCAAGAAAATTTTTTCATTACACTTAGCTCATACTCAAAAAAGTGTTTATATAATTTAAAAAAACACCTCTAAAAATGAACAGTTCTTTTGACATGATGTTGACAGAAGTCACTTTGATGTAGTTTAGAGTCATGAATTTTCTATCTGTTCCATTTTTCCTGGGGCTCCATCAACTCAGACGTCCTGATCTGTCATTTTGCAACTCTTTGTGAAGGCTTTGACAGATAGAGGTTTTGACAAGTGCTGGACATCAGTAGCAATTTAGAATAAGCAGTGTATATTTCTCCAGGTAAAGTGACAAAATGTCTAAAAGCGTCAGGAGAAGTTTGTGGCCTGCAATCATCTCTAATATTATAAAGCAAGTCTTTATTTGCATTCTGTGTTGCAGCATTGTATGATGGCTGAAATTTAAAATTCTGTCAGAACCTGTGATTAGAGGGCATCTGCCTTATTTACAAGTGTTTGCAATATTAAGAACATTTGAGTCACTAGAAAAAAATCCTTTAAATTTCTAATGAGCGAATGATGGGAATAATCACATAATGTGATAGGAGTCTTTAAAACTATAACACACTATTATATATATTTCTTTGTTTCTACAGTACTAATTTGGGTCATTCTGCTTAAAGAAAAACTACTTTCCTGTGCTGTCTTCAGAGTATAGAGTTCAGAGTTCAATTTAAGAGAACTTTTGCTGGGTACTAATTATAATAGGTCATTCAGGTTTCAGACATGTCAGCATTTTTCCTGGTTAAATCTTCTATGGATGACTATGTAATAACTGTAAAAATGTTCACACATATTGAATATGTTGTTCTTTTCATATAATTATTTTGTGTCTGTATTCACTCAAGAAACAGCTGTTAAAAGTTGAGTGGGATGCAAAATGGCACAGCCTGAAGATGTTCTTATTCACTCAGCTGACTCCCTTTTGAAGTGATACCTACTGGCAGGGTCACATGGTGAATTCAACTTCTTTGACAGCCATCAGCACTACTGACCAGTGGTTTGGGGTTTTCTAGTGAGGGGAAAGAGTAAGAAAGAATTCCATAGTTTAGTTTTTTTCCCCCTGCTGCTGGAGCTAAAGCTTCTGCCAACAACCATCTAAATCAACACCATACCAACGTGCTCTGCAGACCAAAGGTCACTCCAACATCTGGCCCCACTGTCTGCTTCTTTCAGGTTTGTCACTGGGCAGCATCTGCTTATGGATTCTTTCTCAACCTCTCTTTGATCTCTCTGACAGTAAAAAGAAGCTTCTATCACCCATCATGTGTTAGGACTTTTAAAAAAATTCAAAAGCATGGGACATTGGAAAACTAGTGGAATGTTAGTTTTTCGCTCTTTTATACATTGAACATTGTATTTGATACAAGGCCTTGGACTAAGGTGATTCTACCCTATTTCCAAAAATATTGTTATAATCAATAAGTCCAATCTCAGAAAACATCTGGTCTATGTGAGACCTGTCTTGTCTCTCGTGGTCAGCATATAAAAAATAAAACCTGAAGAGCACAAACTGGTTTTGTTTTTCATTTGTTTGTTTTGTATTGACTCTGAAGAGTCCATGGTGATAGCTCTTGTCTGCTTTTCTGACATTTCTATCAGTGGCTGAGGTCTCATGCATTTTTCATCCATAGTGTAGAATGTAGAGCAGTTTGGGTATGCTACATAGTCTCTGGGTAGGTATCGGTGAATATGGTCAGCCTTTCCACGAAGCGAAGCCCAACAGCATGTTCTCCCTGGCAGCAGCTGAGTATCTCCTGGATAAGCCACAAAAACAGCCCCGAACTCAGTTTGTCCTTCATTCCTTCAACCCTCTTCCCTCCAGGTGAGTTCTTATGATCTCCAACTTGGAGTTCAAATTCAACCAGCACAAAACGAATGCTAGCTCTGTGCCTGGCACTATCCTAGGTACTGGGTGTGCAGAAGTGGACAAGACAGACACATGTCCTGTTCTCTCAGAGTTTACAGTCTGGATTGACACAGGGAGAGGCGGGGTGTACACTTTTTCATGTCATGAAAAACTGAATGAGTCAGAATGTGTTTGGCCTTCCCCAAGAAGTGGCAACCCATTACGGTATTTACACGTGAGTATAATTATGAGACCTCACAGCTATGATTATAACAGAATTTTAGTTATAGTCCAAATCAAATGCCAGATCTCTCAGGAGAAAATGATAATGCATTCTCTAGCACCTAATAGAGAACCTGCCATGTAATATATGTTGGGGAGAGAATTTGTGATTTTCTTCCATTTTCATTCATTCTCCACACAGACTGGCAGTTTCTATTTTCCTTCATTTTCCAGGAAACTAAAGCAGTAGATAAAACCATTTTTTTTGCCCTCTGTGTGATTTAACTTTGGGTAACTAAAAAAGAACTTGTTTTTGTAGGATTTCCCACAATTTCCAAAGCACATTTACTACTTTGTCATCATTTATATTTTATAAAATTCCAGAAATGTACAAGAAACCCAGAATTTAGCTGTTAAGTCCACAGTGACTGAGAGAGCATTTAGACCAGAAATTTGCATGTATGTTTGGAATTATTAACTTTTAATATTTCATGATCATCCCGTAGAAGAATTACCTAGGAACTTGTTCTGTCAGTTAACCAATGCTTCCAAAAGTGCTTAAATAATTGATGAAATGTAAAAATAAAAAATAAGAGATATGACACAAAGAATGGGATTATTTTGTATGGGAATCAGTCTAAATACTTACAGTTGCAAGTTTATGCGAAGATGAAGACTGACAAAACTAGCACTGTGTCTCCTTGGTCATACGTATTCCAAAAAGACTTGGGCTCAGGGCAGCTGGCTTCTCATTTCCTTTCCTGCTGACTAGTTTAGTGGCCATGAGCAAGTCATTTGAGCTTCCTGCTTCTCCAGGTTTCATTGTTCATCTGCAAAAGAAGGTCTGAGGCTTAGGTGATAAAAATAATAATTTATATCTGAGTTTTTGCTTTACAATTTACAGTTTCCACATGTATTATCCTCTTTAACCAGAACTTTGTTTCAATATTTTAGGAATCTATAGTTTCTTCATAAAGACTACATGCTTGATTTCCAAAAGTGTTGTCATCATCAATAAGTCCAATATGTAAAAAACATCTGGTCTAAGTGAGCGCCATGTTTTCTCTCTTGGTCAGCATTTAAAAATAAGGCCTTTAGTGCAGGCATCAGATTATAATGACCCTGTGTGATAACCTCATACCTGCTTTGAAAATGATCTAACTGTGGAAATCCAGTCACCTACATGATAAGTGCTAGTATTGGTAAAGAACAATCATGGCCCTGTTAATTAATTTGGTAATGAATCTTCTTTGTTCTGGACATTTAGTATTACAAACTCAGAGGAATGAATTAATGTCCAATAAATTGTAAGAATTATAACTATTCTATTTACCATATACATTTAGATAATTTAAGAAAAGAATCTACATTTTGCACTTCTAAACTTATATCTAATTACATTATTTGAAGTGCTTGAAAACATTTTGTACATCAAAACATTTTTATTTTCTTTTAAAAGCACCCAGATTACAAAATAGTCCGTTTTTGTTAATCAACCTGAGAATTTACATATATTACTTTGACCACCAGAGGGAGTCTGCATTGTCGGGAATGCCAAGCTCAAGAGAAAAGGAAACAGGCTGTTTTAGGGTGTTGATGACACATCCATTGTCTGTCCACGATATCATATGCATACAAATTGCCACAGTCATCACATTAAATGTCACTGCGTTCATTATTTTCCTTAAAAAGAAGCGAATTTGCCGACCTGTTTTATTTTGTTCTTTTTAAAAAGTGTACAACTTTTAAAAGGTGACAAAACTTACGATGCTTCCTTAAAATAACAAGGTATTTAGCAATCTGAAGAACATGAGGAATTAAATAACATAAATTAGTGATAACCTGATCACTTTCGTTTTAGGGCTGGTTTTGTAATGTGGAAATGAACATGTCCTCTTTCTCCCTCAGGCCCCCCCCCCACGTAGGCAGCAGCTGTGCAGGGTTTTAGTATCCTAACCTACTGATGTACATCACCCCTACCCTGCAGGGACTTCCTTCCAGGGTGAGAGGGTAATTGTGGCTCATGTCCGGTCAGTCCTCAGACCCTCCTCTGAGACTGCCAAACAAGTGGCTTTGCGTGTGTATTTTTCGCAGAGCCGGTTTATAAATGAGGAACTGAGCTGAAACCACCTGCTCATTTCACCTCAGCTACCAAAAGCAGAGGGAGGGCAGGGACAGCCATTCCTTTCTCAGCATGGCTGGTTTTTAGTCAGAAGCATATAATTGAAGGGTTCAAATTTTTTCGAATTTGAGGTTTCCAACAAGACCCTTGGGTTTTGCTTAAATGTCTTTTCTTATGCATTATTGACATCAGATTCAATTCATTTCTGGATTGCCTACTTCTCATTACCCACGTGCTCAAAAGTCAGGACAGAACGGGCAATTGAAACTGCAGTTGGTTATTACAGATAGGTATTTACGTCTAACTTTTGTTCCTGCATTTTGATAAAGGTAGCTTTGATATTCTGGGAAACCATTACACTCCTCCGAGATAAAACCTGCCTAGGGCAGTGCTTCTCAAACTACATATCGAGACAGACCACTTCTTTTATTTCTATTCCAATTTGTTTTGGATCAATACGTCTGCAAAATACAGTAAAAATAAATGACTAGAAAAGTGAAATTAAAACATTTGAAATATTAACTAATTTTCTATTATTATCTTCTACAGATGTAAACTTATTCTGTGAAATTGCTGGAAGAGTTTCTATGCTCTTCCTCTCCTTCCTGTCTCTCACGGTGGACCAGCACTTGCAGTCCCGCGGCCAGCACTCTAACTTGCACTGGCCCCATAGCACTCTCATTTTCCACCCCATCTTTGCACCTTTCAGACTCATGCAGAGCTCCAACTTTAATAGCAGAGCTCCCCTGTTCTTCCTTATCAGCAGCAAGGCCAGACTTGGAAGGTTTTGCTTCTGTACTGAGCATAGAATGGGGATAAATAGAAAAAGCCATATTTAAAATTACAAAGCAGAGTTGGTGGCAGTGTTGGTTTAATGAAAATAAGGTTTCAAATGTTTGACCCTGAGCATGTAATTAAGTTTATTGCAGATGATATTTTCTAATCACCTCACACTACAAAAGATCCAATATTAAAATATTTCTTTTCTTACGAATTTCGGGCAGGAATGAAGCAATTAAAGGGGGTCTTCATGTTCATGAAATATTCAGTAGGTAGAGAATCTGGAGAGCTTAGTAAAATAATAGACTGAACACATTGTCTTATTTTTCTTTCTTTTTAGTTGCCCTTTGAAATAGAGCCGAGGGTAATTTTGTTTTCCAACTCTCAATGCATATTGAGGACAGATTAGCTAAATACACTGGTCTGGGAATCAAGAGACCTGGTTATCATCTTGTCACTACTTACTAGCCAGATGGCCTTCAGCAAATCACTTTAGACTTCAGTTTTCTCTTCTTAAAATGGGGAGACTGTTACCTCTCTACTTCCCTCACAGGCTTCCTTGCTGGGAAGATCAAGTTAATTAGTCAGTGGGCTTTGGAGACCATCACACAAATTATACACACACACACACACACAAGTATATATGTGTATGTGAATATATTGCATTGTTCTTCATTTGTCTTAATCATGTATTTCTCTTGGACGCTTTTGAAATATATACATTCTAAGTTCATTAACCCATACCATATATATTTTTATGGTCTTTTCTCACCCCATCTCTAGTTCACCCGTAACATTAAGCATATGGTTATTTTTATTCTTGTTTTGAAAGGTAAAATATAAACTTCAAATATACACAATACAGTTTATATTTAGAAATGTTAGAAGCAAGTATCATTTAAATATCATCTCTAAGGTTTCACCTCACTTGCAGAGTGATGTGAAGCAGAGGTATGGTACTGAGCTATGCTGCCTGGATAAGAGGGAACCTGGCCTCTGAAGGCTCAGGGCCAAGCCCCATTGCTGCCTCCTTGCCAAAACACACAAACAGACACATGCCTGTGTGCACACACATGCACACGCATCCATTCCTGCACACACACATGGATGCACACATACAGAAATGTGTACATGTGCATGCACACATGCACAAATACACAAACATGTGCACGCATATCCCAAGTGCTTGACACTCAGCTGTCTCCCAAAAGCCCTGGCCAGACCTGCACAATTTCTGCATGACAGCACTCTATCATCCTGGCTAGGCTCTGCAGGTGATCATAATGGGGCTTCCTTTGGAGAGCAGTGATTGCAAGTGAGACCACAAGGTCATTGCCCTGAGAGCAAAGACGCAGGTGGTCTTAACACTGGGATACTTGGCAGAGCCTAGTCCTGACCAACCTCTTCTGTCCGTGAGGAGACAGCTTTGGACAATTTGGACAATTTGGCTTCAAATATGAAGTTCTGGAAATAGAAGATGGAAAAGCATTTTTCACCCTACTAAACTGGAACATGTGGCTAGAAGAGTCACATGTGGCTCAAGAACAGTTTGGAAGAATTTTGAAACCTCACTCATTTATACATACATACATTCAAACACATATAGAGCATCTGTCATGTACCAGGTCCAGTGCATGGTAATGGGTAGACAGTAGCAAGAAAAAACAATCTGAGTATCTGCTCTCATGAAAAATATGGATAATTATAATACAGGTGTGGAAATGACTCCAGGAGACTTTCCCTCCTCTGCTGTCTTTGAAGGTGTACTCAATGTGATAAAGTCAGAGGAAGCTGTGGAATCCATGCCTGAGTTTATTTTGACCTTTGCACAATTATAGTTGTCATCCTCTCAGGTCACTGTAATCTGGCTTCTGTTCTCTCTCCACTTCTCAAAGCACACTGAGAAACATCTATGACCATTTTCTTTTGTTCTTAGATGGATGGCTGACCTAGGCATGTCAAGGGAAACACTTGCAGGCTGAGGTGTTGTCCAGGCTCCATCTCTGTGCTCCAGGCTCTGGTTCAACAGCTTGCAGTCCAAATTTGTCAGTAAATACAGATTAACTACCCTCTAGTAGATCGAAGAACAGGTAGTTTCACAAGAGACATGGGTAAGTGAGAATGTCCGTTTGTTAATTTGCAGTTAGGAGTGGACTCTTTGAGACATAAATGCTTGTATGTGCTAGTCAGGGCATCCCCTTACTGACATGGAGGTAACACTGATGTTACATTGGCTTTCCAGAGGCTGCTTCATTAGAATAGAATCAGAGCAATGGGAAGTAGTTTTGTGGGTCTTTGGGACATATAGTTAGTGTGTCGTGTATTTATTTCTGTGAACCTTTTCACTTTATGAGTTTCTTTTCTAATAACGTTTTGGCCACAGAGGACATTTGGTTGACGCTGACTGACTGTAATCCTTTTGAGACAGGATTTGGATATCTATACTCTGCAGCTTCTAGAATAAATATGTTTGAGGTATGTCAGCAAGGTGGTCTTTTGGGTGTTTGCAGTAATTGCGAAAAGCATGGTCTGTACTGGGGAAGGTGCCCTGAGGTAAGAACTACAAAGCAGGAGGCTTGCTCTGGCACTGCCCCTTACTGTGGCAGTCACTTAACTCCTGTGCAGATGGGGGAGGTTGGACTAGATGAGTAGTAAGGGCCTCTCCAGCCTCAGTGCTCTGATGATCCATGAATGCTGAGCTAGTGCTAGCAGCAGACTTGTGAGTTTCTCAGGCTACACTAAAATGGAAGGTACTTTTTGTGCCATTGCCATTGCATTGAATATATTTCATATACCTACCATGTCCCAGGCACTTGGATGCAGCAGTGAATAGAAACAAGCCTATTGCATTTATAGTTGAAAAGGACTTTGGAGGCCATCCACATTCCAGCTTTACCCACCACCTCCCCCAGTTGCCATCACAACCATACGTTCGTGTTGGTGCCTGTTTATATGTACATATGCTGGCTGTGTGTGCCAGGGGGGAGTCCTGCTTTTCTGGCAATCTGTGTTCCGTGACATTGGACAAGAGTTAAGAGAGGAGGAGTTAGGTAGCCATTTGGCTTCTCTTGTCCTTTATTTTAGACCTTTTGGGAGAGCTGATAAGTGAATCACTAAGTCTGCTTAACATCCCTAACCTATACATGGTTGAATTTGTGTTGATAAATAAGAAAATTTAAATATTTTGGTACGGTACACAACTTTGATAAATGTCCCTGTCTGTTGAGGCTTTCTGAAACTTTGTAGAAGCTCTGGATGTTGTCGTATAATGTTGAAGTAACATGTTAGCCATTGATAGGCACCCCCCTCACTGTCACTGTTAAACTGCCTCCTCCCGCAGCCCTGGGAAGCCTAACCTCGGGAGTTGTTCCATCCCACCGCATCATAGAACAGAATTGCTCATCAAACCAGGAGGGGGGGATGGAGTGGTGAATTTCGTGCAGTGACACATGTGCAGTTCTTTCATGCTGTAAATATTTGGTTCCATTTCTTACTGGAAGGCATAAAACTAATTGCTTATGTGCATGTTTAAGCCACAAAAATGTCCTGGCAGAAAGCGAATGCCTGGGGATGTTTGTATCCACATCCCACAGCAGAGTGAACAGGAGAAGTAGTTCCAGCTAAAAAGGAGAAGCATAAGACTGACTTGGAAAATGCTTTCTCGTTTCAAAATCTATTATATATATAATATATATATATATATATATATGTATATATATATATATTTTGAATAGAACAATTCTCACATATTTCTTTAACCATGGCTGAACATATATATATATTACTGATAATTCTGGTTATTCCATCAAATTTGAAAAAGAATAGCACATATGTTTTTGTTGTTGATGTTTGTTTTAACCAGCATTTTCTAGGCAGTTTCATAAAAAAGAAATTAGAAACTTTTTAAGGCCTAATAGTTTCTTGACTTCAAAGTAGACTGCAAATAAGATTATCTCTATCTACCCCTTCCTCCAAAAAAATACACAACATCTGGGTTGTCTCATTTTTTTTTTTTTTTTTTTTTTTTTTT
>NW_016107513.1:486336-534993 GCF_001604975.1 Cebus imitator | reverse complement strand
GGAAACCGGGTCTCACTCTATCGCTCAGGCTGGAATGCAGTGGTGCAATCATGGCTCACTGCAGCCTCAACCTCTCAGGCTCAGTCGATCCTCTCACTTCATCCTCCAGAGTAGCTGGAACCACAGGCATGCATCACCATGCCAGGCTAATTTTTGTAATTTTTTTTTTAGAGATGGGGTTTTGCCATGTTGCCCAGGTTGGTCTCAACCTTTGGGCTCAAACAGTCCGCCTGCCTCAGCCTCTCAAAGTTCTGGGATTTCAGGCGTGAGCCACCATGCTTGGCCCTGCTCATTACTTTTTAAATAGAATGTTTGGTCATAAGTATGGGAAAATGGTGGCATCAAATAATTGATATATTTTAGAGAATATCTCGCATTGGAATATTCTTTTAAAATTAGGAAAACAGTATTACATCAAGACATATTTCTCCTTATTTAAAAGGGAAGACATATTTTAACATAGTAACTACATAGCTGTAATTTATTTGAGGCATTTTCCAAAGAGTAGAACCCAGAATCAGGCCAGGCATGTTGGCTCAAGCCTGTAATCCCAGCAATTTGGGAGGACGAGGCAGGTGGATCATTTGAGGCTTGGAGTTGGAGACCAGCCTGGCCCACATGGTGAAACCCTGTCTCTACTAAAAATACAAAAGTTAGCTGGGCAGTAGTGGTGCATGTCTATAATCCCAGCTACTCGGGAGGCTGAGGCAGGGGAATCGCTTGAGCCTGAGAGGTGAAGGTTGTGGTGAGCCGAGATCCCACCACTTCACTGAAGTCTGGGTGACAGAATGAGATCCTGTCTCAAAAAAAAAAAATAAAAAAACCCAGAATCAAATAATTGTTTTACTGGTCTATTAGTCAGTTAAAAGACACAGACTGGCAAATTGGATAAAAAGCCAAAACCCATCGGTGTGCTGTATCCAGGAAACCCATCTCACATGCAAGGATACTCAAAGGCTCAAAATAAAGGGATGGAGGAAGATATACCAAGCAAATGGAGAGCAAAAAAAAAAGCAGGAGTTGCAATTCTCATCTCTGATAAATTAGACTTTAAAACAACAAAGATCATAAGAGACAAAGAATGACATTACATAATGGTAAAAGGATCAATGCAACAAGAAGAGCTAACGATCCTAAATATATACGCAACCAATATAGGAGCACCCAGATACATAAGGCAAGTTCTTAATGACTTACAAAGAGACTTAGACTCCCACACAATTATTGTGGGTGACTTTAACACCCCATTGTCAATATTAGACAGATCAACCAGACAGAAAATTAACAAGGATATCCAGGACTTGAACTCAGACCTGGACCAAGCAAACCTAATAGACATTTACAGAACTCTCCACCCCAAATCCACAGAATATACATTCTTCTCAGCACCATATCACACCTACTCTAAAATTGACCACATATTTGGGAGTAAATCACTCCTCAGCAAATGCAAAAGAATGGAAATCATAACAAACAGTCTCTCAGACCACAGTGCAATCAAGTTAGAACTCAATTCAAAAACTAACTCAGAACCGCACAGCTTCATGGAAACTGAACAACTTGCTTTTGAATGTTGACTGGATAAACAATGAAATGAAGGCAGAAATAAAGATGTTCTTCGAAACCAACGAGAATGAAGACACAACATACCAGAATCTCTGGGACACATTTAAAGCAGTCTCTAGAGAAAAATATATAGCAATAAGTGCCCACATGAGAAGCAAGGAGAGATCAAAAATTGACACCCTAACATCAAAATTGAAAGAGCTAGAGGAGCAAGATCAAAAAAACTCAAAACCTAGCAGAAGACAAGAAATAGCTAAGATCAGAGCAGAACTGAAGGAGATAGAGACACAAAAAAATCTTCAAAAAATCAATAAATCCAGGAGCTGGTTTTTCGAAAAGATCAACAAAATAGTCCACTAGCCAGATTAATAAAAAAGTTGTATATAACCTCTAAAAACAATGGATATTTCAACATGGATCAATTTCAGTCATAAATAACAGCATAGAAAAAGGAATGTGTTGTGCTTTTCATGATTTGGAGGATAATTACTTTTCATTTGTACCTGCAAGTGTCACTATGTGAGATAGGCACTCATGGTTTCTGCCAATGAAGTAGGATCTATGTGTGTGGATGTAAATTCAGTTGTTAATATGCCCCTTCCCTCTTTAAGTAAACCCTAGAAATAAAATTGAAATTATAACTCAATTATGAGTATTTTCTGAATTTACATAAACATTTACTTTATTATTCCTTTAAACACATATGACATTATACATGAACTCACATATGACATTATACATGTAATTTATATTTTATAGTTCGATATTTGTACAGATTTTAAAGAATTGATCTCAAAATATATGCTATATATTTGGAAATAAATAATATTTTTAAAGGTAAAATAAGTTAGATGTTTATCTATGTCTTATTTATATTTTTGAGACGGGGTCTCACTCTGTCACCCAGACTGAAGTACAGTGGTGCAATTATAACTCATTGCAGCCTCCATCTCCCAGGTGCAAGCAATCCTCCCACCTCAGCTTCCTGAGTAGCTGGGACTACAGGTGGACACCACTATGCCTGGCTAATTTTTTTTGTTTTTTTAGCAGAGACAGGGTCTCCCAATGTTTTCCAGGCTGGTTTTGAACTCCTGGGATCAAGTGATCCACTCACCTCAGCCTCCAAAAGTGCTGGGATCGTAGGCATGAGCCACTGAACCTGGTCCTAAATCAACAATTTTTAGCACCAGCACCTAGAAAACCAGAATCCAAATAACTTTCCCTTCAGCCAAAGTTAGACTTCTGAAAGTTTATAGGGAAGGATGCATTTTAAAGCAAAGCATTATCGCCTTGTAGGCATTTCTTTTTACATTCAGTGTATCTTCAGACTCTAGTGTTGTACCTGGCATGCAGTCTATATTAAATAAATGTTTATTGCTAAATGAATAAGTGAGTAAAGATGGGAAGGAGGAGGGAGGAAAGAGGGAGGGAGGGAAGGAAGGAAGGGAGTGAGTGAAGGAGGGAGGGAAGGAAGGAAGGAAGGAAGGAAGGAAGGAAGGAGGGAGGAAGGGAAGGAAGGAGGGAGAGAGGGAGGGACTTGAAATGAAAAAACTTCAAAAGCTAGTTTTGAAAGCTTTTTATATATTAACTCTAGTCACTATGGCCACCCAAGTCTCTAAAGCTTTGCTCAGAGAGAAGATGGGGATAGAAGAGTAGAAGTGGACTGCGGGCATTGCTGCAGGACCTTCGCAGATACAGTGACCCAGCCTGAATATCGGGTTTGCAATGGTTGAGCATTTATTTGGTACTAAATGTATTTGTATGTATTGTGCTATAGAATGAGAATTCTACAAACCCAGGAGATGGCTGGGAAGAGCTACCAAGTTTAGTTAGCCACTACCTCACACTGAAGAGAATCTGGCAGACAGCCTTAGGTAGATTCACTGAAGTGTGAGAAATATGTTATCTAGAGGAAAGACCTTCAAGTCTTTTATTATTACACTTTTCACACTATTGAAAGCAGGTGGAGCTGTTTTCCCAGCTATATGGAGTAACACATACTTAAGAAAATACTTGGAGAAACTCTGAATTATCCAAGGAGTGACTTTTAAAGTAAATTTTATTGTGTATATTTGAGGTTTATGTAATTTTTAAGAGAAAAATGTATGTTTCTTGAGCACCTGTTACATGCTACATACTTTCATATGTTATCACATTTTCTTTTGCTTTGCTTTGTTTGGGGCATTTTAAATTTGCCTTAATTGAGATGTAATTCATGCACCATAAAATCCACTATTTTAAAGTGTACAATTCATCATCTTTTTTTTGTATATTCACAAAGTTGTGAAACCATCATCACGATCTAATTTTAGAACGTTTTCATCACCCCAGAAAGAAACCCTTCTGGCAGCCACTCCTCATTCCTTCCTCTCCTCATCCCTAGGTTACCACTAATTTACTTTCTTTCTCCATGGATTTGCCTGTTCTGGACACTTCATATAAATGGAATGAAGCAATATGTGGTCTTTTGTAACTGACTTCTTCATTTAGCATGACGTTTTTAAGTTTTAACAGGAATTAATAGCTCTTTCCTTTTTATGACTGAATAATATTCTATTGTGTGGATATACCACATCTTGTTTATTCACCAGTATATGTACATTTTCATTGCTTCCACATTTGGCTATTATGCATAATGCTGATATTAACATTTGTGTGCAAGTTTTAGAATGGACATGTATTTTCTTTTCTCTTGGGTATACACTCAGTAGTGAAATTGCTGGGTCATTTGGTATTCTTGCGTTTAACTTTTTGAGGATCTGGCAGCCTGTTTTACACAATGCCTGCCCCACTTTACGTTGAGTATGTGAAGGCTCTGATTTCTCCATATCCTTGTGAAAACTTGTCATTGTCCTGGTTCTTGATAAGAACCATCCTAGTGGGTGTGGTGTGAAGTGGTATCTCATTGTGGTTTTGCATTGCCTTTCCCAAATGACTAATGATGATGAGTGTTTTTTCATGTATCTATTTTGCATATCTTCTTTGGGAAAATATCTAGGATTAATTTCATTTGGTATTGTGCATTTATATATTATTTAGAAGAGAAAAATGAAGGCAGACACTAATTGTATCTGTCACCAAACATTTATTGAACACCTGCTGGCAATTGCTTGAGAAGGTGGCATTTGTAGGTACATTTGAATGACATCATCTTTGAACAGGGAAGAAATGTTGAAATGTTGATTGTGACCTTTTTAAATTAAATCTATTTAATATAGAGTTATATAAATTGTATGTTAGCATGATTCTGCTTCTTAGCAAATCTATCAGCTTATTTAATTATTTTAACAAAGCCTCATATGGGGTTTATCATATACTAGGCATTATTATAAGCACTTTACAAATATCAATTCATTTAATTCTGATAACAACCAATAGTTGATACTGTTATCATCCCCAGTTTATAGATGAAGAAGCTGAGGCAAAAAGAGATGAAAGAACTTGCTCAGCACCACACAGCTAGTGAGGCAGAATGGTTCAGGACCACCTGATCTGCACTACCACACTCTGCTGCCTGTCTTATGCTATGTTGTCTCACTCATACACAGCATTTGGGACAAAGAGTGTATAAACCCAACTATGCATTCATTTAATAATTATTTGCTGAATGCCTACCCCAGCCCACTGTCCTGGGCAGAGCCTGTGCCCTCATGGGGTTTACTTTTTAATGGATGAGATAGAACCAGTTATCTGAGACATGATATGAAGAAAAGGAATGAAGGTAAGGGAGAGAGGGTGATGGGGTGGTGGAAGGAGTGTGCAGACAGGGAGTCAGGGGAAGCTTTTCTAAATAGGTGCCGTTCAAACAGCAACAGGAATGAGGCGAGCCACGAGGGTGTCTAGAAAAACAACATTCCAGACCCAAGAACCTGCTGCTGCCAATGCCCCAAGAATACAGCATGACTGGAAAGGAGTAGGAACAGAAAAAAAAAGTGTTTTTAAAGGCTCACCAGAACATCAATCTGGCGAATACACTATTTTTATTTTTGTGGGTACATAGTAGGTGTATATATTTATGGGATACACGAGATGCTTTGCTGCAGACATGCAATGTGAAATAAACACATCACAGAGAATGAGGTATCCATCTTCTCAAGCATCACTTTAAGTATTTATCCTCTGAGTTACAAACAATCCAATTACACTCTTAGATTATTTTAAAATATCCAATTCAGTTATTACTGACTATAGTATCCCTATTGTGCTAACAAATTGTAGGTCTTATTCACTCCATTTTTTTGTACCCATTAGCCATCCTCCCCCACAAGCCCACTACCTTTCTAGCCTCTAGTATCCATCCTTCTACTCTCTGTGCCAGGGAGTTCAATTATTCTGATTTTTAGATCCCACAAATAACTAAGAACATGGGAAGTGTGTCTTTCTGTGCCTGGCTTATTTCACTTAACATAATGTCCTCTAGTTCCATCCATGTCATTGCAAATGACAGGATCTCATTCTTTTTAGTGGCTGGATAGTACTCCGTTGTGTGTATGTACCATGTATTCTATATCCGTTCTATTGATGGGCACTCAGGTTGCTTCCAAATCTTAACTATTGTAGAGAATACATGGGGAAAGCATTAGACTAGAGAAAGGCTGCTGCCATCAGGCAGCAAAGGGAGGACGGTGTTCTGAATGGGGAGGAAAATATTTTAAAGGTAGAACAAAGTGATTTGCTGATATTATATGTGGGTTGTGAGAGAAATATAGAAGTTAAGGTTCAGTCAAATTTTTTGGCCTGAGCTACTGCTTGTAGTGGCCTGCCATTTGCTGAGTTGTGGAAGACTGAAAGAGAAACATTCTTGATAGAAAAATTAAGCATTCATTTTGGATAGGTGAAATTTAATGTCTTAAATTTCACCTCCGAGTGGAGATGATGGATAGGCAGCAGGATTAGGAGTCTGGCTTTCAGGGGAGAGGGCCAGGCTGGAGATTAGAGCTGAGATGTCTCCAGAATACCATGGTATCGAGAGCTGTAGAACTAGCCTGGACACCATGCTCTAGGGCACGTGCAGAGAGCAGCAGATGTTTGAAAACTGAGCTCGGAGGTTTTTCAGTGTTAAGAGATACTGGAAAGGTGGGGATACAGAAAGGGGAACTGAGAAGCAGCAGCCAATGATGTAGAAGCTAAATGAGGAAAGCACATGGAAAGAGTGTTTGAAGAGAGGTCACTGAGACCTAAGCTTGTCTCAGACCTAAGTCCCAGGAGACTCTCAGTGGTTGACATGAGGAATGGAGGAAATATCTGAAATAAAAAATGGGCATCTCTATTCCTCTGTGTCCCTTGCAGTAAAAAAGGTTAGCACCTTTTGGCTAGGCACTTTTCTACTTTAAAATGCACACTTGCTCACTTTTGTCTGTAGGATGAGTCTTAGCTGCTCAGCTTTGTGTTCCACATGCTTTACAACCTGGCTTCATCCCACCTCTTTCCAGCTTCGTCTTTCACAATCCACGACTCTCATCCCAGCCAAACTGCACCCTATTACTCTGGCAGTGCTGAGCTACTTCCTCATTTCTAGTTATCAGTTTGCATAGCTGTGCATTCACTACTGCCATCCCATCTGTCTGGCCCATCATTTCCTCCTCTCATTTTCTAATGAACGTTTGCCCATCTTTAAACTCACAGCTCAGATGTTACCTTCCATGGAAAGCTTTTCCCTGCCACTCCAATAAGAAATCTACTGCGTTTTTCTCTTAATACCTTAACAACTTGCTCAGTTATGCTTCTACATTGGCTACAACACAGTGCACCATATTTATATATTGGATCATCCATGCCAAATGTGTATTAGCTATCTATTGCTGTGTAACAAATTGCCCCTGAATTTAGCATCTTAAAACAACAAACATTTATTATCTCATGGTTTCTGAGGTCCAGGAATCTGGGAATGGCTGAGCTGGGTGGTTCTGACTCTGGTTTCTTATGAGGTTGCAGTCACAGTGTTGGCTGGACTGCAGTCTTCTCAAGACTCAACTTGGACTGAAGAATCTAATTCCAAGCTAGCAGGCTTCCATTCCTTGCTGGCCATGGGCCAGAGACTTGCTGCTCACTATCCAGGCCTTTTTACAGGGCTGTTCTCAATACAGTAGCTTGCTTCATCAGAGCAAGTGATCCAAACTGAAACCACAGTCTTTTATACCTTAATCTTGGAAGTGACATACCATCACTTCTGTCTTACAATAGTTGTCACACAAATCATCCTGGTTCAACGTGGAAGAAAACTGAACAGGGTGTGAATATCAGGAGGTGAAGCTCTGTAGGGGGCATCTTAGCGATCCTTTGCTGGATGCTGCAAAAGGAGCACACCTGTCTTTTCAACTTCCTTCCCCCATCACCACTTACAGTGAATGGTTCATGGAAGACACACACTCCGTGACGACTGGGGAATGATTAACTGGCTGAGCAAAGAAACAAGCCTAGAGAATGTGAAGTAGTATTGACATTCTGATCCTATTTTCCACCAAAAATGATGTGCAAAAGGAGGGAGAAAGACCTAATTATCTTTTCCTAGATAATTAGAAATGTTTTTAGTGTTGTTTTATTACGCATTCATTTGCATCCACAAATATTTTAAACCTTGTACTTAAGGCACAGATTGAACCAATCACATTGCTGTTCTCTAAACGTTTGTCATAATTTCCACTGAGAAAATTAAAAATTTTGGTGAGGGGCAGGTGGAGTGGATGTTGAGCAATCTATGAGTAAAAAGAAAAGTAATTTTAAAAGGAAGCATTTACAGATAGAGTGGACCTGGGTGGTATTTGGTACAGCAGACTGGACGTGAAGATGGCATGAGCTCACTGGGCCCAGAGTTTCCATGGAAAATGGAAATGGAGAGATGATAAAGAAAACCTTACTTTCTCACAAATATAATATAACGTTGTTAAATGTTTCAAATTTTAGTTTTAATTTTAAAAGCGAGAAGAAGTGAAAGCATGTAATCATCAGGATCAGCTGAATCTTTTTCATACCCTCTAATGTGCTTCGTCAGAACCGTATTTCTGGCTCAAGTATCTGGAATTTGTGTCACTGGCAACTGTCACCACCTTTATTCTCTGTGTTCAATTTTCAAAGGGCCCTTGCATTGTTTTTTTGTGAATTCTTATAAGTTGTAGACACTTTTATTTTCTAAATGAAGAATGCCTCAGTGCCACAGGACACAGAAGGTCTGATTTCATGTTTT
The DNA here is from genome assembly GCF_001604975.1 of Cebus imitator. Lineage (NCBI taxonomy): Eukaryota > Metazoa > Chordata > Mammalia > Primates > Cebidae > Cebus > Cebus imitator. Next base: position 526,244 of record NW_016107513.1, on the reverse strand, counting down.
TCATCTAAATCAGGTAGCAATTTGGGACTGCTGTCCTTAGACCCAGACCTGGTTTGAGCAGGGACTGTTGCGTTTTCCTCCAGTGAGAGGATGAGGAACTGGTGGCGCTCATCAGCTGGATGATATAGGAACATATTAGGAACATTTTAGGAATATGAGAATGTTCTTGAAAGGAAGGCTCAGCTGGTTAGATAGACTAAAATAAGCATGTGTGACACTGGGGAGAAAATGAAGGTGCAATGAAAGACGTTTAAAGGAGAAAGTCACAGGAGGAAAATAACAAAATAACACAAAGAAAAAAATCACATGATATCACTTATGTATAGAATCTACAGTAGTCAGACTCATAGAAGCAGAGTATAATGGTGGTTGTCAGGGAATGGAGGGAGGGGAAATGGGGAAATGTTGATCAAAGGGTACAAAGTTTCACTTATGCAAGATAAGTTTTGTTTTTTCTTTTTCTGAGACAGAGTCTCACTCTGTCACTCAGGCTGGAGTGCAGTGGCACAATCTCAGCTCACTGCAACCTCTGCCTCCCGGGTTCAAGTGATTCTTTTGACTCAGCCTCCTGAGTAGCTGGGATTACAGGAGTGTGCCACTGCATCTGTCTAATTTTTGTACTTTTAGTAGAGATGGGGTTTCACTATCTTGGCCAGGCTGGTCTCGAACTCCTGGCCTCATGATCCACCCAACTGGGCCTCCCAAAGTGCTGGGATTACAGGCATGAGCCACCACACGCAGCCAAGATAAGTTATAAAGATCTACCCTACAGCATACGGCCTGTGGTTAACAATACTGTATCATATATTTAAAATTTTACTAAGAGGATCGGTTTTATGTTAAGTGCTTTTATCAGAAAAGGAGAAACAAAAGACAAGTTGCAAGCAATAGGAGGAGACAGAAGGAACCTTTTGGAGATGCTGGGTAAATGTATTGCATTAATTGTTAATGATGATTTCAGAAGTAGATATTTATCTTCAAAAATACCAAGTTCTATATGTTAAATACATACAGATATTTGTATGTCAATCATATTTTAATAAACAGTTTAAAAGAAATCACAGGAGGGCTAGGAAAAAACAGGTTGGTTTTCCTAAAGAGGATAAAATCTATAATGGAGAAAAACTCAAGGGGAAAGGTTTTCTGTTCCCTTTCACATAAAACTTAGAAGTAGAAGTTAGAGAGCAAGAAAAAAACGTTGGAAAGCACATAATAATTTGTTTAAACAAAACTGGAACCATTACTGATAGGATTTACTGACTTAAGCCTTTTGCCCAATTTTTTGAAAAAATCATATTTAAGGCCAGGTGCAGTGGCTCACACCTGTAATCCCAGCACTTTGGGAGACTGAGGCTGGTAGATTATGAGGTCAGTAGTTCAATACCAGCCTGACAACATGGTGAAACCCCATCCCTACTAAAAATACAAAAATTAGCTGGGCATGATGGTGCACACCTGTAATCTCAGCTATTCAGGAGGCTGAGGCAGGAGAATTGCTTGAACCCAGGAGGTAGAGGTTTCAGTGAGCTGAGATTGTGCCACTGCACTCCAGCTTGGGCGACAAAGAGAGACACTGTCTCAAAAAAAATAAATAAATAAAGGAAGGAAGGAAGAAGAAAAGAATCATATTTAACTTAGAGCACCAAAAATTATTTTCAAGAGCAAGAAAATGTTTCTAAAGGTTATTTCCGTCTATCTACATAGCACAAATCCCATAAAGAACTCTTGCTTAGTTTGTGGGGTTCAGAGAGCCAACTGAGGAGCTCAAGTTCAAGAGATGTTTGCTACTGCTAAGCATGAATTTGTAGACTCACAATGTCTTCTCTTCTACAAGGAAAAACGCCTTTTTTTTTTTTTAAATTCCTTGTTATTCTCTATCAGCCCGTGTCACTGGCATGTAAAGTAGTGATGATAGAAACCCCTGTCTACTGACTTCTACAAATAAGTTATATAAGGAAGTCTCAAAGTAGAGACTGTTTTTGGTCAGCTCTTTATTTGCCAAGCTGACTATTGAATGAATGAATGAATGAATGAATGTATGAATGTAGGGAATAGTTTGACTATCAAACTAGCATGTTCTTTGACCATCTTAAATTTCAACAAAAAGGTCATGAAGGTTTCACAGGTTTATGAATCATCAACTCTACCTTTCCTGCCCCCTAGAAACTCAAAACATACAAGGATTGTCATATATGTGCAACCTATATGCAGTCAAATATATTCTTAAGTCCAGTTACCATTATGCTGCCTTGCTTTTCTGAATCTGGCACCACAATTTATTCGCTTCTCTCTCTCTCTTTCTACACCACACACACACACACACACACACACACACACACACACAGAGCATTGCTGTTTAACAAAAGCAATTCCCTTAAATTTCACGTCAGTTCCAATTGCTTGGGATAAGAAGGGCCTGTACAGTTCTCATCCATGTGGATAGAATCCCATCTGAAACATTAGCTATGTGTTCCCACAAACATGGTTCTCACTGGATATTCTCTACCTCAAAGCAGCATTTTCCTCTTTATTTCTCTATAGATAGAAGGATTATCCCTAGCAGCAGTATGTGACCACATACTGACTGTAGGCTCTGTTTTGCTTTGCTCTGAATATCACCACATATATCCCACCTCTTTGCTTGTTCAAAATATCCTGGGAAATGATAGATGAGCTGCCATTTTATTTGAAACTAATAAGTTGGTTTTATTGTTACAGTAGGAGGTTTTTAATCAGGATAGGCGCCTTCTTTTGTTTCAATGATTTTTCTAAGATTAAAGAATTGATGCTAAATAAATCCAGCTAGGCTAGTGATCACAAGAACCCTATATGCCTCTTTAAGTGTGGGTCAATGTCTAACTCTTTTAGGGACCCCGGGCAGGGCAATCAGTAAACTCTCAATCTTGGTGTATGCAGACAGCAGGCCTGATGAAATGAAACCCACTTTCATTACATACCCAGACTCTCCTTCTCAACAAGCAGGAATTTAAGCATTAGGCTACATGTGTGGTAAGTTTCACTCATAGTCTCTATACTGAGAGTGATACAGAAGACAAGTTGGGGTAAAACAGACAATAAAAGCAAGACATACAGGTTAGAGCTTAGGACAGCCCTAAGCGTTTAGGCAGAGCAGGAGAATTTAGGTATAAAGCAAGAGTTTGCAACTAGAGAGTCAAACCAGAATATCCAGAAAGACTGGTAGAAACAGCATTGGCTGCAATCATGGCTTAACCACAAGAAATCTTTCTTGGGTTCCTTTAAGCCTTGGGAGGGGACCATGAACAGCTTTGAACTGAATCTCACTCCACAATAATAATAACAACGAGAACACCTAATGTTATCAAACACTTATTATGTGCCAGAAAGTATGCTAACTACATGACAATGATCTTATTTAGCACACCCGAGTTTATATTTAGTTTATTTTAAAATGTAGATTCTAAGATAACGTTTCTATGTAAAAAAGAAAAAAAAAAACAAGGAGTGTGATTCCTTCTTATGCATTCCTTCCATCACATTACCTTTGGGAATATTTTGATGAATCCTTAATTTTCTGACATGCAATGATTTTAGATTAGATTTTTAATGTGATGGCGATAGAGCTTTTATGGCCTGTCCTCCTCAGTTGCTTGAGAATGTTCGGGGAAGCTGTTAGTCCTGTACTTGTACGTAATTGTCATTTCTCTGGAAATTAGCTGATATAATCACCAGGAAATCACTGCTTTCTTTTTTTGGCTCTTAAATATGTGCTGTTTATCTCATTTCTGTGTTTTCTTCCATAAGAACTTTTAGCTCTTATTAGCTGTTATTTAAATGTTACCAGTACCTCTATGACAACTTATATTCCAGCACAATATTTTGGTTGGCATTAAAAGGTTTAGTTTTTTCTTTGTTGTTGTTAGGATTTTTATTGTCTGTTAAGCACATGAGAATGCTTAGTTCTGAATTTTAATGGCCAGTTAGGGTAGGAACCGCCACTTTTTGTTTTGATTATATTTTGCCACAGTGTATATTTTTTCCCTGTAACTCAAAATATTGTATGACGATTAGGCTTATAACAAGCTTAATTCAAATCGTACATGTAAATATATTTTGTCTAGTGGGCTTTTCTGTTAACGTTCCTGAGTTTTTGTTTTAGCATCATAATGTGTTGCCTTTTACATTAGAACAAAAACCCCCAAATGTCGATTCATCAGCTGACAATACCAGTTTTGTCTCTTAATTAGAAAAGAGAATAAAGCTGTTTAGGAGTGTCAATAAAATGACAGATGCATCATTAGCAGACAGCTATGGTGGATCAGTTTTGTGAAAATACTTGGAATGGAATTAATAGGAATTTCTGCTAGCATATTTAAATTGAAAGCTTGGGGGAAGAAAGCAGTGTTTTAATGCCGTGAACTAGTCAAAGAAAACAGACGCAAATGCCAATTTAATACTGAATTAAGAGTGTAAGAGAAATCAAGTTGCAATTGTGAATACATTACTGAGAATTTTATATATTATTAATATCTCACAAATGAGCCATTATGAGTATTGTATGATTAATTCATTTAATAAATATTTATTGAGGGTCTACTAAGTGCCAGGTGGTAAATTTAATTAGAGTATACAAGTGAGTCCAGACCCACTGTCACTGTCCCGTATAATTAGTAGGGCAAAATTTCAATTCAACTCTAAATCTCAGGGGTTCTTCAGAGGTTTTGCATTGGATGGTCTCACAGTGTATAAAACCCAGGTCATTCAATGCGATTCAAAGGTTAATTCCATTTAGTCCATATGTCCTAAATGGTTGGCAAGGTTGCGTTAGCAAGTACAGGCAGGTGCACATGGGTGTGCTAATGCTTAAGATAGTACCTCATTTTACCTAGTCATCAGGAACTACTTTACTCATGAGACTAAAACACTTTGTCCAGTTCAATGATTATATTCTCACTACTTAAAATAGTGCCACCCTAGATTATGTACCCCATAAATATTCATTAATGAATGGTGGAGAAAATAATTCACATAAAACTGAAGACAAGCAATAGGTAAATTGGATAAATTTTAAGTAAGATATGTGTTGGCATACTAAAAGACCTTTGTTTTGTTTGAAATCTATTCATTTGTTTATTTATTCTGTCAATGCTTAGAACACATTTGCTGTTCAATGCACTGTGTCAGGACTAGGGAGTTGAGAAATAAAAAACACAAGCCCCTGCCTTCAAGGAGCTCTGAGTTTGTGCTGAGAGATTTTGATCAGAGACCCCTCTCGAGTATATGCTCCTAGGATGTAGAAGAGTACAGAATATCATAGACCTCTAAGGGCTGGCCTTGGAGCTGTGTACAAAAATCATTTTTTGTAAATCTCAGCGGGAAAAGTATATGAGCCCTTAGTCAGGACCGAGGTATATGCTATTGTGGGTAACCCTGAGATCAAACCTGGAATTTCAAGTGCATCCTCTAAGGAACAGACACACTCCCACTTCTTGCTCTCAAACTCCACATATCAATCACCTTTGTTTCAGTGTTGTACCTGGTATTTGACCCCCAGAGTGCTAATGCTTATTCTATATGACAGAATCATTTAGTGATAGTTAAGTAATAATTAATAATATGTATTTTCTTAATATTTTGGTTTTTAAAATTAATAAAGAAATATTAATTTTATAGATGTTACTTAAAATCAGTAAAATATTAAATAATAATGAATAAGTAATAATCAAATAATAAAAAATAAAATAATAATAAAATAATGCATGAACTGAAATTTGTATTTACCAAACAAAAAAGCACACCTTGCAGTTTTCATTGTTTTAATATTTAAAAATTTTAAATATAAATAAAAATTCCAGGGGTTTATACAGAATGAGGGGACTATAACACAATTTTCCTTACTGTTGCAATCACTGTGCTAGCATATTTATTTAGAATCTACTGTTTAAATGAAAGACCTAGCAGAAGGACTAGCTTAGGAGGAATGAATTACTCAAAGTGAGTTTGTACCTTTCTACACAGTTAAGAACTTGTTCTTGAAATGAACGCTAGTAACTGAGTATAGGTATATCAGGAGGGCCAAGTATATAACTGGTGGTTCTCCAAATTTTACTTCCATGAAGAACACCATGTTCATGTAAAGAAACATAAGAAAAATGCTCTAATTTACAACCCTATGAAACTCAGTGGACTGAAAGTATCATTGTTTTACAGCCTATCATTTAATAATTGCTATTCATGGTGATGACTCCCAGTCATAAAAAGAAATCTTTAAATTGTGATCATTGTGCAATAACATTAAGTCAAGAAAATTTGTGATAGAATTTACAAATCTTGCTATGCAGGATATTTTGTGATAGTTCCACCTATACAAAGTTGAGTCATCTGAAATGTTTCATTTCTCTGTTATCCAAAGCAAACCTTTTTTTTTCTTTTAATTATGAACACTTTAGGTTCATTGGTTGACTTAATAACATTAAGTCAAGAAAATTTGTGATAGCATTTACAAATGCTGTTATCCAGGATATTTTGCGATGATAGTTCCAGCTATACAAAGTTGAATCATCTGAAATGTTTCATTTCTCTATGATCCAAAGCAAAGTTTTTTTTCTTTTCATTAAGAACACTTTAGGTGTATACCTAAATGGATTTTCATTGGTTAGAGCTAGGTGCCTTGAAAGAGAAGACTCTCCTGTGCACTATGGGGCATTGTAAAAATCAACTTGTTTAGTTTCTGCAAGAAAGAAAATGCCCACTCTTTTTATCTTTGCCTTTTTTCATGTAATAACCACAAGGTGAAAAAAATAAGCTGGAGCATCATTGCTACCTCTTATTACCATCAAGTATTTAAAGTTATCCTTATCTACTCATTTATTCTTTCAGCAAATATGTTTCAAACTTGCCATATGCCAGATAACTTGTCAGGCGTAGGCAAATCACATCCAACAAGGTCAAGGGTATGGTGGCATTGACAGACAGGGAAATCCCACTCTACAGTAAAGTGCGGTTCCTGTGCTGGTGACAAAGGTGTGCACCCTCAAGTATGGGAACATAGGCATTCTTGAAAATGGAAACACCAAAGCAACAAAAGAAAAATGGAAATGAATCGGAAGTATTTGTCTCTGTGTGCATTATAAATATAATCAGTACTCAGCTGTTAAATCCAGCAAAAATTCCATTGCTTTAATTAATTTCTTTGTGCGGATTCTTCCTAGTAAGCCTTAATTTTAACAAAGTTAATTAGGTTGAAGATTAAAAATCCCATTAGTGTCGATCATTCACTTCTTGCCTCTGTCAACAAGGTACTAAAACCTTGTTCAGTTTCAGAGGGCCAAGTACAGGGAAGGGGTGAAAAAGAGCATATGAGCTGGCTATTGGTCGTTCTTCAAGACTGGATATGTTATGCTGTTTTTGAAGATTTAGGTGGATATCAGATATAATCATTTTAAAGCATATCTTGTCCTTTTCCAGTCATCACTCATCTCTCCTCCTTTAAACCTGTGGCTATTTATTTTCTGAACAGTCTGCGGCAATGGTTACATTTGCTGAGAAACTCTATTCCGTCTATTCTGATTCTCTAATTTGCGGGTTTGCAGGGCATAGATTTTTAATCAAGGACCTGTTTCCACTGTCACCTCGTCTGCCCGTTTATTATGGTTAAGGACTCAATGGTGGCTAATATCTTACTCAGAGCAGGAAAGAACAAACAAAATAATCATTAATTACCTACAGGTCGTAATTCTGTTTAAAATACTGGTTTGTTTGAGTTATGTGTTCCTCCTTGGCTCCCACATTCAACTTACAATGGGAAGAATTGCACAAATTCAAACATGTATTGTTAAGATTTGCTCCCAGGACGTGGCTATAGTGTTAATGTAGCAGCCACACAAAAAGAAGGGAGGACCAGGTCCAGAGCAAGGGAGCAGTTAGCTACAGGCTGAAACCTATTAGCTTGTTCACAGTGGAAAGTCGTTCATCGGGAAGGAGCCAAAAAGGGTTGGAGGTGATGAGAAGCCATCTGAAATCAAGTTCAAACAGGGACATGACAAAAGCATTCCACTTCCTGAACAGAACTGAAGACCAAGGGGAATTTGATCAAGATTTAGGATTAGAAAAAAATGGAGTGTACATTATGCAGGACAGGATTGTCCAAACAAATTTATCTAAAAACAAGGTGAGGGTAAATCACAACAGGTCACAGCCCCCATAAAATTTTTCTGGGGTACGAGCACCCACAAAAATGGAGAAACTCCACAAGACTAGAGCAAAGGGGGAGACAAGGTATGTAGCTTGAGCCTTTACGGTGTGTGTGTATGTTTGGGGCAGAGAGGAGATGTGTAGGGCTGCACAGAATGTTCTGCACCCAGCAGATCATTGGCAGTGTTGGGCTTACAGGGGAAGCCTACTGATAAATATATATAGCCTAATGTCTTTCCCTGGGCTACTGCCTATAAGTTCCTACCACAGTGCTTAGCATGTTGTCACCCCTCAATAAATGGTGGTGACTACCACTGGCATTGTAATTATTCGGTACATAGTTTGGATCAGTGTGAAGCTGGGACCATTGTAGGCTGACATGGGCAATATGAAAAGCAAGAGTTTCAGTTATAAATAGTTTCTTGACCTAATACCACTGAAAAACTGGGCATAGGGTGAGCTTTATAAATATTCTCCTATCAAGAACTGATGACAGGCTTGGGTAGTCTCCAGTTGCAGAATAGAAGTACCTGTTCATGGTGGATGAAAGGTGGGCCTTCTTCAGGTGAAATGTGCTTCTCCTTGGGTGTCAAGCTCATCACTGAAACAAGGAAGGTGAAGAACTAAGTTATCTCTGTTGTCCATTTTAATTCTAAAAATCTGTGATTCGGGACTCTAGATGAGTGTCATTATCTCTGCTTGACATAACATGGCCTTTCCTTCTCCTTTCTTCTTTGCTGAAAAAATCTCGTCTTAACCACTTTTGAACCCATCCTGACACACAGCCATACTGCTATGGAAATCCTTTTCAAGTCTATTGGGCAAAGCATTCTGTTTCTCAGAGCAAAGACCTTAGTTAACTCTTTAGCACCACCTCTTATCTCTCCACACACTCCCTATTCTGGTCAACCTCTACTGCCTACGAGAATCTGCTTGAAAATTGTGCAAAGTACCTTGTGGTTCAAAGCAGCAGCCTCTGCACATGCTCTCCGCATCACAGCTCAAGGCAGGAAGGGAAGAGGTCTCGGAGTGACAGTCTGCAACAGGACCAAGAACACAGTCCTAACTCACTCAGTTAATCCCGAGCAGCAGGCAGAATCGTTAAGTCTTAACTTTACCAGAAATACTTTTGCAACCTTTAATGAAGCCAGCACCTTTCCCTGCCCCATGGTCCATCATTCCAAGTACCCTGCTATGGAATGGCTTCACATGGGCTTATTTTGCCTGGTCATCTAGATTTTGAGCTGCAGAGACCCAGAATGATTCCTCTTGAGATGCAGTTAAAGACCATTCTGAGTCTGGCTTTTTTATGTACAGCTTCTGAAGGCAGTGTTGTAATGTTGTCATTATACTTCATTTGCTTTTTTTCCCCCCTTGCCTTTGACTGTGACTACTCTGTTCATAATTGACATGCACAGAGCTCAACTACACAGAATAAATATTTTTAAGCAGGATTAAACACCAGTTCTTACATACTACTTGAAAACCTGCAATCCAAGAAATTGTGGAAAAGAAGAAACCAAAGGTGGCTCACTCATTGATGATTGCTCTGCCTTTCACCCACATTTGGTCTTTAGCCATAACATACTCATTACATTCACACTCAGAAGTCAGCTTATCTTTGCCAAGAGACATAAATTCCAAGTCAACATTCCTTGAGAGTCACGCCTGTGTCTTGCCACACCATCTGAAATGGTTACTTGGCCCAAATCTCCTCTCATTGATAGGAGTCACAGCTCTTGGATGATAAGGAAGTCTCTTAGGTTCAGATTTGGAGGAATCCCAACTTTTTCTCCATGTTTTTTCCTCTACCCCTCATAAAAACACACCGACATCAGATAGGAAGAATTATAGATAGGAAAGATGAAATATAGGATCTTTTGTTTCTCATGAATAACCCCTCAAGTCTGGTAGGTTTAGAGTAGTGGTGTGTTTTTGCTTTGAAGGTGAAGAGGGAGTTAAGAAGGGGGAATAATAGAGTCAGAAAGGGATATTTGTTTTGCTTTGGGCTTTGTCTACCAACGGTGTCGTGCCTATGTTGTCTTCAAATGAGTGGAGATAAAAGCAATTGGATACCCAAAATGCCTTAGTCGGTCACCTCCATTCATTAATCAAGTGAGAAACAAGAGCCTCCAGCTTCAGGTTGGTGTAATTTCAGCTTAGAGGAAGCACTTTCTGCTCATTAAGGTCTTAAACTCAGCTTGTTTCTCAGTTACCTGAAATTAGAATGGCCAATCTTCTACAAGATGGTATCATTAATCTGTTCATTATTTATTCAAAATAATGTATTGAGTGCATACTATGCAAATTACTTTATGCAAGATCTATGGAAGGAACAAAAAAAGTAATGAGAATGTCAACTCCTATTTCAGCATAAATGTCACAGCTTCAGAGACACCTTCCCTGACCACCCAGTCTGAATGTAGCTCACCACTCTTGGGCAGTCATGTTTATCTTGTCTTATTTTCTACATAGCTCTAGCACTTATATATTGCTTTTGACTATTGATATAGTTAGGTAATTTTTAATTTTCCCCTAGAAAAATGTAAGTTCCAAAATAAGAGAACCTTGCATCTTGTCCCCTCCCTGTATCATCTGGGTTTTCTGGAGAAACAGAACCAGTAGGAGATATATGTATGTGTGTGTATGTGTGTGAATATATGCATACACACATATATTATATTTTATATGTATATAATTTATGTTAAGGAGTTGGCCCGTAGGATTGCAGGAGCTGTCAAGTTCAAAATCCATGGGGCAGCCTGGCAGGCTAGAGACTCTCTAGCAAGGGTTAATGCTATAGCCTGGAGGCAGATTTTCTACTTTCTCAGGGAAAACTTGATTTTGCGTTGAAGGCCTTTCAACTGATTACATGATGCCCACCCCTTATTATTAAGGACAATCTCCTTTAATTAAAGGTAACTGATTATATGTTGGCTACCTCATTCCATTGCCTTGGAGTTCTATGAAAAATTGTAAATGAAGTAATTGATCCAACAAGTTTTTAAAAAGCTATTTTTTTAAAATGATTACATAAGAAATATGAGGATGTGTCTTGATGTAAAAAGTTTAGTTGATAACAGAGTAAAAAGTGAAAAGCCCTTTTGTCTTGCACTCTTTTTCCTGCCCCCACCCTGCCCCAAGCTCTATTGGTAGTGTGATATGAAACCTCTCATATCCTCATTTTTGCATTTATTTTGTGTATACATGGAGGGGGAGGCTTTTACATAAATTGAATATAGTTACTATTCTATAACTCACTACTTTCATATCCTCATTTTTGAAACCTTTTAGATCTTCATTTTTGCATTTGTTTTGTATACACATGGGGGAGGCATTTACATAAATTGAATATAGTTGTTATTCTAACTTACCTTTTCGCTTATTGCATAGATCTTACAAGTCATGATCCCGCTCTCCTTGTGTTTATGATCCAGGTGGGAAGACACATCCTCCACAAGGAAATAATTAAGCCACAGCACTGGCTAGTGTATCATTCAGAGCTAAAATAACTGATACTAACAACAGGGTTTTTTTAAAAAGACAAGAAATTCGGAGCAGGGAAAAGCCTTGTGAAAGGAAGGGATGAGCAAAGACCTATGTGAGGGTCAGGCATCTATGTCAGGTTGTTATCTCACTGACCTGTTTCATTGTGTGATAGTAACTAAAACCCAGTTGAGCAGCTTTGTCGTTGCCCTCTCAGGGCCTGTAACTGTCTGTCTTTGGTTCAGTTTGTCTCTGCAGCTGACAGTGGCAACGAGCTGTTTCTTGGGAGAATGTGCTGCTGAGTTTGGTTCCTGCAGAATGAGTGGCGCTCCCGGCTCCTTTGAGTTATGGTCCTCTTGGATCTTGTGGGTCAGCTCTTAATTGGGTTGGGGAGGTGACTCATTTAAGCTATTTTGTACTCAGTGTTATATTTTACTGACTGTAATAAATGTCATTTTATTAATTAGTTTGGCAATCCTTTTTATCTCCAGGAAAATAGCAGAAACTTATCTTTTTCTCATTTTGTCTACTTAGATCATCACCTATAAAGATTATCCTTCTTAAAGAACCTAGAACACTTTACATAATTTTTCTTTTATATGGTATTGAAAAATAAATGTAAACATGTAAGAGGAAATGAATACGAACGCTGGTGTAAAGGGAGGTGTTCTCCTAGCTTTGGCTCTACTGCTAGCTGTTTCTGACTTTCAGGTGAGGGGTAGGCATATGAAATGAGTGGAACCCAAGTGTTGCAGAGCGACCATGTGCTAGAGGGCAACAGGGCAGGGCACAGACAACAGTGTTCTCTGGGTTCTGCCACTAGGGTGTGGCATTAAGCCGGTTGTGTTGTTGCAGGGACAAATTGCAGTTGGAGTAGCCCTTAAGCATTTTTAAGTCCTGAAACACTGCTCACACACAATCTTAAAATTAATTCTAGTTTATGAAACAAAAAGGCAAATCTGGAAGCCAGAGTCTAGAGTAAGGCTTGGAGCACAGTTTGCAAACCATAAATTCAGTGGAATGAAGTGATATCTGATCCTCCTTTGGAATTCTGTGCAAAATTGTTAATGAGGGAATTCATCCAACAAGTTTTTATAAAGCTACGTTTTCTTTAAAATAATGATTACATAAGAAACTTCCAGAGTTAGTGGGGAGGAGTGTGTGTGTGTGTGTGTGTGTGTGTGTGTGTGTCTATGTATAAAGCCTTCATTCCCTCCATAGAAAGAACTCTAGAAACCCCTAAGGCTTAGACTACAGTTTGCAAACATAGTCTAAATTCAATGAAATGAAATGGTGTCTATTCCTGCTTTGGAATTCTTTGCAAATTGTGAATGAGGTAATTCATCCAACAAGTTTTTAAAAAGCTATGCTTTATTTAAAATAATGATTATATAAGAAATATGAGGGTGTCTCTTGCTGTAAAAAGTTTAGTTGATATGGAGTAAAAAGTGAAAAGCCATTATATTTTGCACTTTTTCCTGCCCCTACCCCTGCTCCAAGCTCTATTGATAGCTTGATATGAAACCATTTGGATCTTCATTTTTGCATTTATTTTGTATGTACAGGGAGGGGGAGTTATTTACATAAATTGAACATAGTTATTATTCTGTAACTTACCTTTTCACTTAACAATATGACTTAGAAATCATTTTGCATCAATGTGATATACCTAATTCTTCATAAAGCTGAAAGGTACTAATAGCGTATAACAATTCCCATTTGCCCCATGCCATCAACAGCTCTGGAATTATCAATCTCTCTGTCTTCTGTCAGAAGGGCAAATTTGATATCTTCATTATTTAAGTTATTTTTTCAGATCATTCATTGTGTACTATATATTGGCAAAGTAGGTTTCTCATCTGTTATGTTGAAGATAACCTAATATCTACAAAATGGTACCCATTTTAAGTATAATATCTGTTTAGCAGAGTTACTGACTGTTATGCCGTCTCTAGTAAGAAATTTAGATCCTGTAATCTATAAAGTCATTTCTTTATGGGATTCAAGCATATTTTCATGGACTCATAGTCGTTATTGGCCTTGAATGGAGGACATTTTATTAATTAGAGGAAACTTGTACTACTCATGATGAAATATAAATAGAATTTTAATTTATAAATGCAATCATTATCATTCTCCCCTTGATGATGACACGTTCAGCAATTATAAAGTCTTAGTATTCTCTTTTTAACTATTTTTTTTTGGTCAATTTACTTGTCAGTTTAATAGAGGTTTTTTTTTTCCTTTAAAAACAAAACCAAAACAGTATCAAGTTCCTATAACTTCTTATTTCATGTACTAGTATGTCAAGTAAGTTGCCAAACCAATCCATTATAGGAGGCACGGATCTCCTAAGTAAATGCCAGTAAAAGGAATAGATTTAGTAGGATTGATAATCATTTTAATTTATAGCACTCTCTTTCCCAAAGACACTTGGGAAGCTTTGCAAAGATTTGAACCAAAAATGCAGTTTAAACCACTGGGAAACAGATATGTAAACTTGCTAAAAAAATAAAATATGAGCCTCATATAGTGGTCCTTCATATTCAGAGATGACACATTCATATTATATAGTTATCAGTTCAACAAGTTTTTACTGCTTTTTATTTGTTCTCCGCAAGCCTTATTTTTGATAGATGGTCCCTAAGATATACAGGGAGCGTCCTTTCAATAGTGTGTGAGTGATGAAAAGCAAAACAAAACAATTTATCAAATCACACTGCATACATCCCTATAAATTTAGAGAGTGATGAATCTGTAGACCCATAGAACGTGGCATGTCATGTATTCATCGAAGGTAAAGCCCCAAACATCTCAAACACTGCTGTTGACAGGAAGGCTGATATTTCTTGGAAAAAAGAAAAGAAAAGGAATTGCCCTCTGAAACTATTCCTACACTGTAAGAATTCTTTGGAAGATTAAGCAGTTGTCTGTAGCACTTTAGTTCAGAGCTGTACAGAGAATTTGATAGGACTCTTTCAACAGAGGATGATGTCACCACATTCCTATTTAATACAATGAAGTGGATTTTCAAAAACACTCAAGAACGCCTACTATGTGTGTGCTATATCTATAATTTATAGCTTCTAATGAAGAACCAAATAAAACACTTCTTAGAATGTAAAAAGGAAAAAAGAAGGTAGACATTTGTTTTTTTCCCATCCTGCTTCAAGGAAGACAGTGGTTTTTCCCATCACAGATATTTCGCAAGTACAGATAAAAAACATATTGACCTAACTTCATTCCCTAATGGCAAGGTACCCAACTGATACTTAATTAGAGGTGAGTCTCATCTTTTGCCACTTGGTGAGCAGACTAGTAAATTATTGCATTGTACTTTAATATAAAAAGATCAGATAATAATAGTTATTATTACCCTCCTTATCTGCTTTAAGGACCCAAGATTTTTAAAGGTCACTGTTGTCACCAAATCTCAAAGCATTGGTTTCCTGGGAGCATTAGGAGGTTGGTGCTTTAGCTCTTTTTTTAGCTCTTTTCAGAATAGGAAAGAATTAATCTCTTCAGGCGCTGGCCTGGCCCTTTGTACCAGCATGCTACAAGTAATGGTGAATTTCTATTGCATGAGGATTGATAGGGTGGATGAGACCCGCAAGGGAATGTGTCATTCTGCCAAATTTCAAATTACTTACTTAGTAGTGGAAACTTACTTCAGAAGATCTTTATGTGGTTGATTCTTTCAGATCTATAATTCCAGCAGTACAGCTTAGTACATAATTTTGACAGGGTGGGGTTTCTTTTCTCTTTCTATTTTCCCTACTTATTTAGGTTCTTTTTTCTCTTTAAGAATAAATAGGTATGTTTAATTAAGAAAAATATCTTCCAAATCAACCAGAATTGACTCTGGGGGATAACCCCTGATTATGTGAAAACCCTGGCTTCTTTCTATGATGTAAGAAGTATGGCAGTAAGGGTATTTGAGAGAAAATACTTTCCTGTAGAGTTGTAAAGACATTAGAAATTGAATAAATTAACATTGTAGGGCAGGTACATTTTCACCTGAAACTCTCAGGTTAAATAATCACACTACCTTAACACAACTTTCTTTTTAAATAGCCAGCAGCATTCGTTGTTTTGGTGCTGTTATGTAATTTGATAAGGAAGGTAATGAATATAGCAAACCAAATAATCATGACATTAAATAACAGTCACAATACTGTTGAGGAGGAGAAATCCAAAATAATTGTATACCAGACTATTTTTCTCTTCAATGTGGTGCTCTGATAAACCTTACTTATTTACCTTCATTAAATCTGTTGTAAGTTAGTGTCATTTTTCCTGCCACTGTGGCAAGTTGTCCCCAAGGGTCACACACTCTTGTCCACCACACCTGGAAACTCTTCCTAGCCTGACCCCTACTCATCCTTAGGATCCAACCCAAATGGCAACCTCTCTGAGCTATTCTTTCTAAACCCTCCTACCAATTTGTTTGTTCCCATTACTCTCTTTCACAGAATCTTACTTATTCCTAAAATATAGTATTCTATATTTTTAAATTTATTAGTTAAGTCATTTCATTTCTTTTTTTCTCAGTGGACTGCAAACACTGTAATGGAATTTTGTCTGAATTGCTTCTGTATCTATAATGCCAAGGACAGTGAGTGGGACTTAACTATTTGTTAAATGCAAAAGCTGAGTGACTCTGACTCTGTCTCAAAAACATAACATTTAAAGGGTTATTTTGAGTAACTTTTGTGCTTTTGATTGGTTATAGAAGAAATACATCTTTCTTACTAGGGATTTGAAAAACTCAGAAAAGTACAAACAAGAAAAAGAAAGTTGACCATAGTCCCAATACTTAGAAACAATCATAGTTAATTTAACATTGTGGTGTATATTGTTCAAATCTCTTTTCTTTCAGTGCATGCATTTATAAAGTAAATCATTTTAAATGAAGCATTTAGAGAGTATATTAACTTTTCAGAGACAATATACTTAAAGACAAGCTTTTCCGTGTTTATGAGACCTAAGGGGGGAGTCATTAATAAAGAGTCTGTTTAATTTTGCTTCTATAAATACTACCAATGTTTCATATATTATAAATTATAATACATGTGAGTACGAAAAGAAAAGTTTCCAAGAGATCCTATTAACAACTTAAAATGCTCCTCTAAAGGTGAAGCAGTTTGGCTAAGTTAAAACAATTTGGCTGGGCATGGTGACTCATGCCTATAATCCCAGCACTTTGGGAGGCTGAGGCAGGTGGATCACCTGAGGTCAGGAGTTCGAGAGCAGCCTGGCCAACATGACGAAACTTTGTCTGTACTAAACATACAAAAATTAGCTAGGAGTGGTGGTATATGCCTGTAATCCCAGCTACTTTGGAGGCTGAGACAGGAGAATCGCTTGAACCCAGGAGGTGGAGGTTGCAGTGAGCCGAGGCCCACCATTGCACTCCACTCCAGCCTAGGTAACCATCTAAACTCTATCTCAAAACAAAAACGAAACCAACAACAAAAAATTTGCCCAAACTTAGTTTGCCTAGTCTAGTTTATGCAGCTCGTTAAGTATTGACGTTCTTTTTTCTTTGAATGCCCTCCTCAGCATTTCTGCCTTTAAATTCCTACCCTTTTATTACGTATAAAAGGACCCCTCCTCCTTGAAGGCTTTTCAAATGACTTTATAAAAATATGACCACTCATCTCCAAAACAAGAGAGTGCTTTATACTGCATATAGCCTTAGTTCGCCCACCTCTAATTATCTTACTTTATCTCCTCCCACCCCCATCCTTCTTGATAGTGAACTCTTAGAGGAGGGCAAAAATCATAGTTTTTAACTGGGGTACTGCATACAGAACCTGACCTGGTACCTGTAACACAGTAGGCACTCAATAAATGTCTGTGGAATTAATTAATAAATATTAATGTTCATCCCACTGACAGTAATGGACTAGCACCAGTTTCATATATGACACATAGAAAATAATTGTATAAGCTGCCAAGGTCTAATTCAGTGGCCAGCCGTGGTCTGAGTGCTTTTTTTATGGTGATGCTAATGGGGCTGGCAGAGATAGATTCTATTTCCATGCATAACCAAGCCAAATTGTAGTTGGCTTGGGTTCCTTTGGATAAACTAATTATGCCATTGTTCTGTCAGTATTTCAATCTATATTCTGTCTCATTGTTTCTTATGCTTCAGTACCCTTAGGACAAACAAGAATTCATAGATAAACAAGAAGTGCCACAGAGGTAATTCTCATAAAGAATAAGTCTCAGCTCATGGCCCCGTCCTCATCACAAGTCTCTTCCTTAGGTTTTTGCGCTCATCAAGAGAAAGTCCATGAAACTTGTATGAAAGGACATCCACTTAACTGAATCCCAGCTCCAGGGCAATGACTTTAGAGAGCGTCAAGCCTACAGGCTGGAAAGCTGACTACAATGGCTGAACTCAAAGCCCAGCTTCCCTGCTGTGTAATGAGAGACAAGTGTCTTACCTCTCCTAAGTCTTAGTTTCTCTCTCTCTCTCTGTAAAAGAGGATAATGATAAAATCTGTTTCAGAGGGTGGCTGTAGAGATTAAATTAGATAATCCATTCAAAGCACTTAGCACAGTGTCTGACATAAATGAGTTCTAGAAATAATAGCTATTATTATTAAAATTGAGCAAGAAACAGTAGTTGTGTGTGTATGTATGTGTGTAAATATATATGGTGTGGCCTGAAAAATACTGAATCCTTGTTGGCTGGAGTACTCAAATTGCAAACAGACAGGTCTGATCTCAAATACTGCCTTGTATTTCCTTCAGCACACGAATGTGTGCACACCATGCACACTTACATCCCCCAGCTGACCTCAGGCATGGGCAGGAGGTGTGCTCCCAGGGACAGCAATGAGAAACAGAGAGCAGCTGCTTTTGTTCCCTGGTCTGTGTGGATCTCGAACCTGCCCACCGGGCATCTGTATTTCCCACCCTGATGAAGGGGACAGAATAGGTGTGACCAGGGAGAGCAGGGGCAGGTCAGTGCTGCTGAGAGCCTGGGATCATTGGGCAACTTAGGGGGAAAGGCTGAGTGGCAAGGAATAGGCAAGAGAGATGCATGGTGCTGCCAGATGAGAGTGGACAGAAATAAAATTCTTGGTCCTAAGAGAAAGGATGAAGAGAGCAGCTTCTCTGCCCCTTTCCTTGTCCTGTCTGTCAGACGTGCCTGCATATTATTTGTAGTTTGGATGCCAGATTACACAGGGTAGATGAGACAGAGATAGCCCAGGATTTGAAGCATCACTCTGTTGGAATGACCTCCAAAACTTCCCTTTGTATTTGCAACTTTCAGGAGGTAGAAGGGTTTATCATCTATTTTATGCATCTTTTAAAAAACGATATTTAAATCAAGGAGGCCCTGTCTATGAATGGAGAAGGAAAGTGAATCATGGCAAATCATATTTCAGAAGCCATGTCGTCTGATTCAGAAATGACTGCTGTTGATTCAGCCCCTTCACGTTATGGAGTGAAGCCTCCATTTATTTAGTCATTTATTTATACAACCGTTTTTTAAAACATTTAAGTGTCAAGCCCTGTGCTAAGAGCTGGGAAAACAGAGATAAATTTAAGACACATCAGTAGGCATTCAGAATAATTACTTGAACAAAATGAATTAATATATGATTCCTCACAGTCTATTACAAACCAACATTCATAATAAAATCAGGTGGCTATTTCGTCACAACTATTTACAAAGTACCATTGAAAATAAAGCAGTTATCTTCTAGCAAGAGAGGATGGAGGGAGGAAGATCAAACAAAGATTCATAAGAAAAAGCTTGTTTGAACTACATCTGAGATGATATGTAGAAGCTTGCCAAGTAAACAAGAAAAAAAGGTAAATATGGGGCATAGGGAAGAGAGTCTTTCTGAAATGGCCAGTGTTCCAGAATTACTTGAGTATAGGAGTAGAACAAAGGGAGAAAAGGAAATGAGGGAATGTGAACTCACATAGACTGTCAGAGGTCAGGCTATAGGAAAGGCAGAGCAGCCTAAGGGAAAATGCAGAACTGGGGTCAAACATACTCGGTCGGAATCCCATTTCTGCCAATTAATAATGTTTTGACCATGGAAATTCCTCTGAGACCCCATTTTCTTCATCCACCACAGTGAAAAGCACACATATCTTATAGTGTTGTGGTAAGGACTTGTAACCACATAGCTGAAACCCTGAGCACACAGAAAGTACTAAATTTTTTCCTGTGATTATTACTGTTTAAACGCCTTGCTAAGGAAATTTTGCTTCTTTTTGTTTATTCCAGTGAGACAATAGGGGTTTTAATCAGCAAAATGGCATGGTTTGCATTCACATTCTGGTTGAATGGGAAGGATAGAACTTGCCTATGATTTGAGCAAGTTGCTTAAACTCTCTGAGCTTTAATTTTCTCATCTTTAAAATGGTGACAGGCATAAAACTTACCTTATGCTATTGTGAAGGGTAAATTAGATCATGGAAAGCATTTAGCACTGTGCCTAACCCAAAAGGAATCTACCAATACTTGTTAATTATCATACTGATTATTTTTATTCATTATTATTTTGTATAGAGGCAGCCTCTTTCTCTGTCACCAAGTCTGGAGAGCAGTGGCATGATTATAGCTCACGGCAGCCTCGACCTTCCAGCCTCAAGCAATCCTCCCTTCTCTGCATCCCAAATAGCTGGGACTACAAGTGCGTACCCCTGCACCCAGCAATTTTTTAAAATTTGTAGATGTGGAGGTCTCACTATGTTGTCCAGGCTGGTCTCAAACTCCTGGCCTCTCATCTTGGTTCATTATCTTTATAGGGGTAAAGTTGAAAGCAAAGTGACTAGCCAGCCAGGAAGCCTTTGTTGGTCTCATTGAGGATGAAGTTAGGGCCATGCCTTGTGATATGGGCTAGAGAGCACTGATATTAGATATTTATGAATGAAAATTGACAGGCCTGGAATTCATTGAATGTGAAAGACAATCTTGTTAATATTTTTTTCTTCATAGCTTGCATTTTCCTCTACTGAGTAGGCTATGGTTAAATTTATTTTTCTAAAGCATGCATCTCATGTTAAAACTTACACTTCCAGAGCAGTAAGGTCCACATTCCCTGAATGTCCCTATTAAATGAACCATTGCAGATGAGAGCCACAGCTTAAAGGAAGAGGTGAGTTGCGGGTTCAGCAAAATTGGAACAAGTATTAGAGAACACAAGTTGGATTTTAACAAACCAACAGAAGTCCTGCAGGAGCTGCAACTTCCAATCTGTATCATATCTGCCCCCCCTTACTCTCTGCACAAATTTAAATATATTAAAAGGATTATTAACAACATTAAACAGTTTAACAGAAATCAGCCTAAGCAATGCAAACCATCTGGATGTAGCTAGGATCAACTGCTCTGGCTCCACTGATGGAAAAACAGTTCAAGTCATCTCTGATTCTCAACGAGAAGAAGGAGGAAAATAAAAACTGGCTGACTTGCAAACAAATGACAATAAATCATACAAAGTTCTTGAGCTGACAGAAGCTAACTTTCAGGGAGATTGTGTTGGCCTTATATGGAAGATTTGGCTGTCTTCTGCCAAACGTTTACAAAGTGCTGTTTAATTTTTGTCAGAACTTTAATCTAGAAGAAACCTATGACATTTGTTCTAATCTCTCAAGTTCAGAAATGCCATCCTCACGCTACTGAGCCTTGTGAGAATGTGTGCAAATTACAGTGACCTCCTATTCTTTTCTTAGTGATTCCCATCAAAACGTTATCCTTCTGTATAAATCCTGCATGTTGCAGTTTAAGGCCACCATGATTTGTTTCTTTTAAGTTGAAGAGCTTCAAGTTATCATACATCTTCTTTCACATTTGCAGGCTTCTATTAAGCTTCTCCTCAATTTTCAGAAAATTTCAAAGTGTTTTTTCAATCCTCAGTGATTAGTTTTGTGAGTTTTTTTTTTTTTTTTAACTGTACTTTCCACGTTAACCTTTCTCCTCACAGCAGAACCAAGAACTAAAATGATGGTCTAAATTCTGGAGGATTGCTTACTAAAGTGCAAGTACCCATTCCCCCATTCCTGAGTCCTTCTGGTTAGCTTCTCAGAGTGCAGTGATAGGTGCTCCTAAACGGCACCTGGTGAGGCTCTCCTGGTAGCCATGCCTCGTATGTTCCCCTCCCCTTGAGTATGGGCTAGGCTTATTGGCTTGCTTATAATGAAGAGAATACAGCAGAAATAATGGGAAGTTGCTTCCAATATTAGGTTACAGAAAAGACTGTGGCTTCCATCTTGGGCACTTGCTTACTCTTGCTCTGTAGGACCACTCACTTTAAGGAAGTCAGCTCTGATGGTAGTTTGTATTTCTGTGGAATTGGTGGTAATATCCCCTTTATCATTTTTTATTACATCGATTCGATTCTTCTCTCTTTTCTTTTTTGTTAGTCTGGATAGCAGTCTATCTATTTTGTTGATCTTTTCAACAAACCGGCTCCTAAACACATGCTCTATACCAATACAATTGAATGTTCAATCAAAAAGAGGAAGTCAGCGCTGTGCCATGAGGCAACTGTGGAGAGGCCTATTTGCTTTCAAAGGACTGAGGCATGCAACCAAGGCCGACAGTAATTCAGCTCTGTCAAGCCTTCAAGTGAGACTGCAGCCTCAACCAACACTTGAGTATAATTTTATTCATTGCTTATACTTGATTGATTTCATACAATTCAGTGAGACCTTGAAGCAGGATCACTTTAAGCCATGCCTAGTGTCCTGACACACAGGAGTCACGAGATAATGAACTGTTTTAAGCATGTTGGTTTAGGGGTAGTTCTTTACACAATAATGATAACAAATACAAAAGGCTAAGATTATGGATCCTAGAATCATAATATTATATCTATATAAACCCTGCCTGCACCACGTTTTACCTAAAGTAGCCCTGGACAAGTTATTTAACTTTTGTAAACCTCAGTTTTCTAATTTGTACCAAAGCAGCAATAATAGTGCATTCCTCATAAAGACACTTATTTGGAGATCAATCGAAATAATGTATACAAAGTGCTTGACAGATTAGCCAGCTCATAAGCAAGCATTCAGTGAATATTAGTTGTCTTACTGTTATTGTTTTCATTGTTCATTTTTTAATATTGACTTTGCGTAGGGTTTTATACTTCAGTCTCTTCCCATTGGCTCTCCTTTGGTGGATCTCATACACTCAAGATGTTAATTCCCACCTCTGCACTGATAACCACCAAGGCTCTACAACTCTTACAAACTCAAGATGGGTATCTTTTTTGTTTCCTGCTGGATAACTCCATCAGGCTGTCTTGCCCACAGGAATCTCAACTCAGAAACTCAGAGTTTATGTTTCCACCTTTCCTTCCAAACCAGACTAGGTGGAGCTCCTATATTCTCCTACTTAAGAGAAGTTATGATCTAAGAACCTTGCTTTGAGTATGAATAACCATGATTATGCTAATCTCTTAAAGCAATGACTACAAGCATACAGTGATCTTTGTACAAGGAAATATAATATTGTGCTAAAACTTAGGAGCCATCTAAGTATCTATCAATAGGAAACATAGATACTTAGATGGTTCCTAAGTTATGCTCATATAATATTATGAGCCAAATTATGCTCATAATAATATTAATTAACATTTATCTGGTTCTTGCTATGTGACAGGCCCAATTCTAACAGCACTGTATGTATTGTATCACTTAAATCACTACAACAACCCTATTTATATTTATTCAGTGGAATATTGCATGGCCTATTTTAAAGGATGCTATAGGTATAGATTTACTGGTATGGAAAGATAGTCCTGAAATTTTGTAAAATGAAAAAAGCAAATTATTGAAAGATACATATAATAGCATAATATTAAAACACTTGTATGCATAGATATAAATATATATAGTAAATAGCTTTTATTGTAGTCAATCACTTTGGATGGGTTTTAAATGCAAAAATTCTCTGTTACCATGGTTTAGTAAAATACCAGTTCCCCAACAACACAGTTCAAATTTCAGTTACTATAGTATATTACTGTGAAAAATAATATGCAAATTAGCTTCTATAATTTGCAGATATAAAGCTTATTGCTGCTAGCTTTTCAGTTCAAAAATCGCTATGTAAATAACAGATGCACATCACAGTCAATGACCAATACATCACTTCTTTCCAAGGCTCTCAGTGATTAGTTCCTGCACATGTGTGTGATTCTGTTCCTGCAGGTGTGCAGTTGTGTTGCTTCCTTTTCTCCTACTGATAAACCTGTGTGTAAAATTAGATACTTGAAAGAGGGAATTGACCAAGAAAGATAAAAGTACAGCCAAAAAAAAAAAAAAAAACTAAATGAGAATGCTGGAAATCAGATGTGAATTTAATATAGCATTCTAGTAGAGACCACTGACCCTGGGAATGTTAGCAGTGCTCCATCCTAGATGTGCAGCCAGAGGAACTTAGTGAAGATGGACAACCTAACAACATAAATGAGGAAAGTGGTTGTAATGAAAAAGATGAAGACTTACCAGGGAACATGACCACAAAAAATAACTTCACAGTAAAGGAACTCTCCGATATTTCACATTGAAAATGCAAAGGATAAAATGCTAGAATCTGATCCATACTTAGAAAGGGGTGTGATGAGTCACCAAAGCCTTGAAAAAATGCTCACTCCATATCATAAGTTATAGGACAAGGAAAAGAAGGCAAGCACTGTTCAAAGTACTCTTCATAAGTTTTTTATTTAAAAAGACTTCTCAGTGTTTCTCAACTTTTCAGTGTTTCTAATGCTTTAAATTACAGTGTACTGAATAAATATTAGTTTTACTATTTTTTTTCATTTCCCTGCACAGTTATAGGCAACAATAACAGAGATTTCAGTGCTTTGAAAAAAATCTTCGAGAGGTCACAGAACAATTGTAATATTCTCTATTGATTATTAAAATAATATAGTGGTCCAAACATTTGTGTTCCCCACTAAATTCATATGTTGAAATTCTAATCTCCAAGGAGATGATGTTAGGAGCTGGGATCTTTGGGAGGTGACTAGGTCATAAAGGCAGAGGTCTCTTGAATGGGTTAAAAGAGACCCCTTATAAAAGAGACCCCAGGAAGTTTGGTCATCTCTCCTGCCATGGGAGGATACAGGTAGAAGGCTCCACTTTTGAACCAGAAAGTAGACCCTTACACGATGACTTGATCTGTCAGTACATTGATATTGGACTTCCCAACCTCCAGAATTATGAGAAGTAAATTTCTGTTGTTTGTAAGCCACCGTTTTTGTATTTCATTATAGCAGCCTGAATGAACTAAGACAGATCACTTTGCAGTTTCAGCTTACACTGCTATTTCTGTCGTCCTCTACTAGCTGTGCAAAGCAAGGACTGTATATACCAGTAGAAAAGTCTTTAGGATTTACATTAGGATGTTAATGTTCATTTTGAGGTGATTGAATTACAAGTGATGTTTTGTTTATCTGCATTCTATAATGTCTCTACAGTGAATACAGATTTTTAAAACCTAATGTTATTTAGCCATGTCTTCCTTTAACATACATTTTTGAACCCTACTCCTGTTTGGCAATGTGACAAGTGCTGGGCATTTAAAAATGAAAAAGACATGGTTCCTTTAAACGGGAGGTCACAGATTCAGACAGATGTCTGCCATGTTACATGGAATTTTTACCCTGTATGCCACATATAATAGAGATATGAAAGAATGTCTACTCTCTAACGTGGAGAGCATCAAAGAGAAAGCTCCCAACTCTTCCTGGGGAAGTTGGAGAGAGCTTCTGGCTTTTTATTTTTAGACTCCAATATTAAAGCTTTTTTCCCAAGGAAAAATGGATCCTCATTGGCCAGAGCATTTTATTCCATAAATTACTAGCATCTACAGTTCTGTTTCTAGCAAAATAGTTTCTGTTCTAGGCTTCACAAATGAACATAGTGAAGCTACCAAGGTCATGGAACAATACACTGAATGCTTTGCCATAAATTATTCAGATACTTGTTTTATCTGCTTCCTACTGTCACTAAGACTTGACCTGAGGGGTCTCACACTATTTTGTCTTTGCTTTTGTTTTCCACACCGCTTTTTATAAAAGCCAATCCTTTGTCATCAAAATTTTTGCTAGGAATGAGCACAAAAGAACTAAGGCAATTTAGCATGCTTTGGGCCCAGGAGTGTGTGACTGCCAGAGGCAGCTCATAGGCCACCAGTTTGTGTTATCACTGTTTGGGTTTTGTCTGTAGTTTTGAGAGTTTTAAAATTAAATTTTAATGTGTTTATGGTGACTTAAACTCTGTTGATTTCCCCAATGACATTGCAGTTGTAACAGCACATTATTATAAAAAATGACAGCATCAAGTAGGGACACTTCTTAACATCAATGAATATAATTCAGAAATGAAAACTCTACGATCTGAAAGACTTGCACAGTTGGGCTATTTTTCAGGTCTCTTCAATGAGCTGATTTTTAAAATGGTTTTATATTTTATTGTGTGACCTCATTCAGAACAATTCTTTCTACCTAGTACTTTGGGAATGGTGGTACATGAGAAATGTCCCTGGTGTGTCGGCAGCTAGGGTTTCCTTGCAGCTCCGCCACAGTGTTTGCTCTTCTTTGGCTTTCTGCAGAAGGCAGCACAGCATATACAGCTTTTCCCAAAATGCAGTGGGGCTTCGTGGCCAGGAGATTATTGAGGGTACAGTAGCAATGTTGAATCACCTTGTGAGAAAGTTATCTCCTTTGCAGTTTGCTTCAAAGCTTCAGAAAGTCAAAGACCATGTCTCCACCACCCCTCTCCCCTCGCCTTGACACTTAATAATCTTTCTTTTTAGCCAAGAGAATAGACCTTGGGCTTGGGGCTTTCAGCAGGCTAGAATATCTAGCTAGAACTGAGTAGCAATGTTTTTACTTTTTGTTTTTTAATTTAGGGTAGGGATTTATTTATTTAAAAGAAATGAGCTTATTTTAACTTTTATTTTCAGTTTGGGGCTAAACATGTGAAAGTTTGTTTCATAGGTAAACTCATGTCACAGAGATTTCTTGTACAGATTATTTCATACCCAGGTATTAAACCCAGTACCCAATAGCTATCTTTTCTGCTCCTCTTCCTCCTCCCACCCTCCACCCTCAAGTAGACCCCAGTGTCTGCTGTTTTTCTCTTTTAAATTTATTTGTTTCTTATAGATGCTGGATATTAGACCTTTGTCACATGCATAATTTGCAAATATGTTCTCTGATTCTGTAGGTTATCTGTTTACTCTGTTGATAGTTTCTTTTGCGGTGCAGAAGCTCTTAAGTTTACTTAGATCCCATTTGTCAATTTTTGCTTTTTTGTGATTGTTTTTGGTATCTTTGTCATGAAATCTTTGCCCATTCCTATGTCCAGGATGGTATTTCCTAGGTTGTCTCCAAGGGCTTTTATAGTTTTGGCTTTTACATTTAAGTCTTTAATCCATCTGTAGTTGATTTTTATGTATGGCGTAAAAAAGGGGTCCAGCTTCAATCTTCTGCATATGGGTAGCCAGTTACCTCAGCACAATTTATTTAATAGGGAGGCTTTTCCTCATTGCTTGTTTTTGTCAGCTTTGTCAAAGATCAGATAGTTTTAGGTGTGTGGCCTTATTTCTAGGCTTTCTATTCTGTTCCATTGGTCTATGGTCTATGTGCCTCTTTTTATACCAGCACCTTGCTGTTTTGGTTACTGTAGCCCTGCAGTATAGTTTGAAGTTGGGTAATGTGATCCCTCCAGCTTTGTTCTTTTGGCCTGGGATTGCCTTGGCTATTTGGGCTCTTTTTTGGTCCCATATAAATTTTAAAAATAGTTTTCTCTAGTTCTTTGAACAATGTCATTGGTTGTTTGAGAAGAATAGCATTGATTCTATAGTTTGCTTTGGATGGTATGGCCATTTTAATAATATTGATTCTTCATATTCATGAGCATGGGATGTTTTTCCATTTGTTTGTGGCTTTTCAGATTTCTTTGAGCAGTGTTTTGTAATTCTCATTGCAGATATCTTTCACCTCCATGTTTAGTTTTATACCTAGGTATTGCGTTCTTTTTGTGGCAGTTGTGAATACTGATTTGGCTCTCAGCTTAGCTGTTGTAGGTGTCTAGGAATGCTAGTGATTTTTGTACACTAATTTTGTATACTGAAACTTTGCTGAAGTTGTTTATCAACTGAAGGAGCTTTGGGCTGAGACTGTAAGGTTTTCTAGATATATAATCATGTTGTCTGCAAACAGGGATAGTTTGACTTCTCTTTCTAATTGGATGTGCTTTATTTATCTTGTCTGATTGCTCTGGTGGGGATGTCCAATACTATGTTGAATAGAAGTGGTGAGAGAGGGCATCCTTGTCTTGTGCAGGTTTTCAAGGGGAATGCTTCCAGCTTTTGCCTATTCAATATGATGTTGGCTGTAGGTTTTTCATAAATGGGTCTTATTATTTTGAGTTATGTTTCTACAATACCTAGTTTAGAGTTTTTAATATGAAGGGTATTGAATTTTATCAAAAGCCTTTACTGATAATCATGTTATTTTGTCCATAGTTCTGTTTATGTGATGAATAACATTTATTGATTTGCGTATGTTGAAACAAACTTGCATTCCAGGGATGGAGACCACTTGATCATGCTATATTAACGTTTTGATGTGCTTCTAGATTTGGTTTGCAGGTTTTGTTTAGAATTTTCACATTAATATTCATCAAGGATCTTGGCCTGAAATTTTCTCTTTTTGTCATGCTTCTGCCAGGTTTTGGTATCAGAATGATGCTGGCCTCATAGAATGAGTTGGGGAGGAGTCTTTCCTCCTCAATTTGCGGAATAGTTTCAGTAGGAATTGTACCAGCTTATCTTTGTATGTCTGGTAGAATTCCGCTGTGAATCCATCAGGTCCTGGGCTTTATTTGGTTGGTAGGCTTTTCATTACTGATTCAGTTTCAGAGCTCATTACTGGCCTATTATAGGAATCAGTTTCTTCCCAGTTCAGTCTTGGGAGAGTGTATGTGGCCAGAAATTTATCCCTCTCATCTACATTTTCTAGTTCGTGTGCATAGATGGTTATTTTTATTTCTGTGGGGTCAGTGGTAACATTCTCTTTATTATTTCTTATTGTGTTTATTTGAATCTTCTTTCTTTTCTTCTTTATTAGTCAAGGTAGGATTATATCTATCTTATTAATTTTTTCAAAAAAAACAACTCCTGGATTCATTGATCTTTTGAATGGTATTTTGTGTCTCAGTTTTTTTTTCAGTTCAGCTTTGATTTTGTTTTTTTCTTGGCTTCTGCTAGCTTTGGGGTTGATTTGCTCTTGCTTCCCTAATTCTTTCAGTTGTGATGTTAGGTTGTTAATTTGAGATCTATCTAACTTTTGGATGTGGATATTTAGTGCTATGAATTTTCCTCTTAACATAGCCTTAGCTGTGTCTCAGAGATTCTGGTATGTTGTATCTTTGTTGTCATTAGTTTCAAAGAACTTCTTTATTTCTGCCTTGATTTAATTATTTACCCAAAAGTCTTTCAGGAGCATGTTGTTTAATTTCAATGGAATTGCATGATTTTGAGCAATGTTCTTAGTTTTCTGTTTTTATTGCACTGTAGTCTGAGAGTGTAGTTGGTATGATTTCAGTTCTTTTGTGTTTGCTGAGGATTTTTTTATATTCAATTATGTGGTCAGTTTTAGGGTATGTGCCATGTGGTGATGAGAAGAATGTGTATTCTGTTACTTTTGGGTAGAGAGTTCTGTAAAAGTCTATTAGATCCATTTGGCCCAATGTCGAGGTTAAGTTCTGAAGAGGAATGAGCTAATTTTTAAGAGACTAAGAAAATACTATAACCAGGTGTGTCATGGATATGGCAAAGAAAATTGTCAGTAATCTATGAATAAGAAAAGGTTTAGAATCATCGATAATTTAGAAAGATCATAGGCTAGGAGTCAATAATCTATATAGTATTTGATTCATTTTATTATTAGGAACAGATACACAGTCTAAATGTAATGAGGAAGGCATGTTGAAAGCCAAGACAAACTGAAATCTAGGACTCCTGCACCAGTTAGCCAAGCTGTGAATGCAAAATAAAAGTTCTTGAAGGAAATTACAAATGCTACTTCAGTGAGTACAGGTGTGAGAAAGTGAAACAGCCTTGTTGTTGATAGAGAAAAAGTTTTGGCAGTCTGAATAAAAGATCAAACCAGCCACAATATTCCCTTAAACCAAAGCCTAAGCTAGTCAAGGGCAGTTCATGAAGTTTAAAGAAAGACACCATCTACTTAACATAAAAGGACAAGGTAAAGCTGCAAGTGCTAACTGAGAAGCTGCAGGAAGTTATCCAGAAGCTCTAACTAAGATCAATGATGAAGATGCCTACATGAAACAACAGAATTTTCATGTAGACCAAACAGCCATCTATTGGAAGAAGATGCCCTCTAGGAGTTCCATAGCTAGAGAGATGTCAATGCCTGGCTTCAAAGCTTCAAAGGACAGACTTTCTTATTAGGATCTAATGCAGCTGGTGACTTTAAGTTGAAGCCGGTGCTCATTTATCATTCTGGAAATCCTATGGCCTTTAAGAATGTGCTGAATCTACTCTACATGTGAACTATAAATAGAATGATGTAGCCCGGATGTCAGCCCATCTACAGCATAGGTTACTGAATATTTTAAGCTCATTGTTGAGACCTACTGCTTGGAGAAAAAAGATTTCTTTCAAACTATTACTGCCCATTGACAGTAAACATAGTCACCAAAGAGCTCTGATGGAGACATACAGGAGAATAATGTTTTTGTGTTTGCTAAAATGTCTGTTCAACAGCCTATGAATGAAGGAGTTATTTTGACTTTAAATTCTTATTATTTAAGAAATGTATTTCCCAAGAATATAGCTGCCATAGATAGTGATGCCTCTGATGGAGCTGGGCAAAGTTAATTGAAAACCTTCTGGAAATGATTCACCATTCTAAGTGTTATTAAGAGCATTTGTGATTCATGGGAAGAGGTCAAAATACCAATATTAGCAGGAGTTTTGAAAGAGTTGATTGCCATTCTTATAGATGACTTTGTGAGGTTCAAGACTTCCATGGAGAAAGTAACTGTGGATATGGTAAAAATAGCAAGAGAACTAGAATTAAAAGTGGAGCCTGAAGATGTGACCTAATTGCTTCAATCTCATGATAAAACTTAAACAGATAGGTGTTGCTTCTTATGGAGAAGCAAAAAGAGTGGTTTCTTGGAATGGAATCTACTCCTAGTGAGGATGCTGTGAACCTTGTTGAAATGACAAAAGATTTAGGGTATTCCATAATTAGTTCATAAAGCAGCAGCAGGGTTTGAGCGAATTGACTCCAATTTTGAAAAGTTTTACTATCAGTAAAATACTATCAAACAGCATCAAATTCTACAGAGAACTCTTTCATGAAAGGAAGAGTCAACTGATGTGACAAATTTATTGTTGTCTTATTTTAAGAAGCTGCCACAGTCACCCTAACCTTCAGCAATCACCACCCTGATCAGTCAGCAGCCATCAACATCAAGGCAGGACCCTCCACTAGCAGAAAGACTGTGACTCACAGAGGCACAGATGATTCTTAGCATTCTTTAGCAATAAAGTATTTTTAATTAAGATATGTACATTTTAATACATGGTGCTATTGCACACTTAATATAGTGTAAATATAATTTTTATATGCAGTGAAAAAAAAACAAATAATTTATATGACTCACTTTATTGTGACATTTGATTTATTACAACATTCACATTATTGTGGTGGTCTGGAACTGAACCCACAACATCTTCGAGGTATGCTTGTATATATATAAATATACACACACGCACACACACACACACATACATCCTATTGAGTCTTTTATTCTGGAGAACCCTGACTAACACAAAACTGTATGGCCATATGGGAGACAGTTTCAGGATCTTCTGTGACTGGGAGGCCAAATTAAGGTGGCAGATTTTCAGGAACCAAAGTATGTATATTAGTATAAAACAGACATATCTCCAAATGATTCATGTGAGCATTGATAATGAAATGTACATGCTCTGGGACGCAGCACCCCAGGGCTCACTACTGCCCCAAGGTGGATGTCGAGTTGGACAATGTCATTAGCCTGTAAGCATCCCATTTCCTGCTTTTCCCACCTGGTGCTCGTCTGTATATATAAATGGCCAAAATTTGTGCCCTGAAAAAAAGTATGTCGCAACAATTTTTAAATGTTCTATTGCTGACTGTAATTTGGATATTCAATAAAAGGTTAAAATCCTGTTGATTCTCACAGGGACAGGTTATTGTAGATGCATCATGACCAAACCTTACTTACATTGTTCAACAATTGTTTGTTCCCTTGTCTTCCTCTAGTGAGGAACCTGTGATGAATTCTAAAATGTTAAAATAATGATTTTCAGTCCATACCAAATAAATCACTATCTGTGAGGATTTGGGAGCAAAATTTTTAAAAATCTTCCCTGGGAATCCTATAGTAAATTCAGGGTCAAGTACTATTACCTTAAAATTTGGGAGAAAAAATATAACAGGAAGATACATTTAGGGAATAGTCCAACAGGGTAGAAAGTGGGACAATAGGTTGTGACACATTACTAGGACTTCAAATCAATTTAGTGGGTTCAAAAAAAAAACAATTTAAAATAGAAGAGAGAGTAGAGAACAACACATATAGTAAGGTATCATTTTGTGATTTTTAGTTATGTCTACATATTTACATATCTATACATGCATATGTGTATTACATCATAATGCTGCTGCTAGATCAAATGTATTGGCAAAACATTGATCTAGGATAATGGGTATATATATTAACACGTATTCTGTGATCAATATGAGGTATGCAAAGAACCATGTAGTTCATTACCCGAAACCAAAATTTCTGTTTAGCTCCTATCAGTCATTTTTGGCTAGATTACACTGCAGTAAAAAATAACTGAGTGGCCTACAACTCAAAGAAAATTTTGTTCAATCTTTATGTTCACTATGATCCATTGTCTTCCTTCCAGTTTCCGAATTTAAGGAGAATATTCTATGTGTTGACAGTTTTTTTTTACTTGTGGCAGTAGGAAGAGAACACCGTGGAACCATGTGATGGCTAATATAGCTTCTGCTGGGAAGTGACATGTATTGCTCCTCACAGTTCATTAGCCAAAGAGTCACATGACTAAACCTGGCACCCATGAGATATCAATTAATAATGCTCTTACTGGGAGAAACAGTGGCTACTGTGAACACCACTACAGTCTACCACAGTGCATCAGATGTTTCCTTAAAAACGTATGTTTAAGAACTATCAAGTTATCATATTCCTTGTTTGCAGGACTTTACTGAGATTTTGGAAAGAATTAGTTTGCCTGAGGCTTCTCAAGTAAATATTGCTGATTCCAGTCTCAAATAACTTTTGGTCCCCTTGTCTTTTTGCTACAAATAAGGAAATTTTCTTGGTGATATTAAAGACTTTAAAACCTTCTGAGACTCAGTCAGATATCCTCATCTTTCTTTTCTTTTTCTTTAGATGCCTTAATTTTTGTATTCTACTTTTATCAACCAGAGTGATTAAAAAAAGCAGACATTAAACTAGACTAAGATTTGATGTAACTCATTTCTAGAGATATTCCTTGGAATCTGGAGGTGGAGAAAGGGTATGAATAGGATGTAGGATTTGAAAACCCTTTAGCTACCACACTCTGGCTGATATCAAGTGTCTCATTTTGTTTCCGGAGAATTAATGTTGTTTCCAAAAATTAGCTCTCATATGGCTCATTCAGGTAACCAGCACTGAATATGGAAATTAGATTTTTGTTCATACAAGTTTATTGCATTATAGTTTATGAATCACAATGGCTAAGTGCCAGACTCCCTTTCAAGCTAAGCAGCCTCTTTGCCATGTTATTCCAGCTGAGTCTTTTATTTGAAGTATTTCTTCATCTTGGCTCATTTAGCCACAAACAGAAGTTGCCTTATGGGAGATAACATCTTATGTTTATTTACTTTATAGGATTATCACCTCTGGGCTCATCACAAGTGCAAAACATCAGAAAAGAGAAAAACCTGATTTCAGAAAGTCAGGACTCCCTTAACCATAACATTTACCTAAATTTCCTTGGGTAACAACCATTGGATTCTGAGTTAGGAGACCTGATCCCTGATGTTTTTTGTGATTTGGTGCTGTATGACTTTGGACAAGTTGTTTTACATCTCTGATTCTGTTTCCTTATTTGTAAAGCACACAGTGAGCTAGGTGAATCTTCCAAATCTCTTCCAGTTTCAGGACCCTGTTCTATTTATAGAATTTTGCAGAAGTCACATGGATTGTTCAGCAAAATCATTAAAGGAGAGAGTTCTGCTTGGAAAATACAAAGACAAAAATGTTTCTTCATATATAGATATGGTACAAAAATTGCCAACAGTATCTAAGCTTAAACCTAAC
The DNA here is from genome assembly GCF_001604975.1 of Cebus imitator. Taxonomy (NCBI): domain Eukaryota; kingdom Metazoa; phylum Chordata; class Mammalia; order Primates; family Cebidae; genus Cebus; species Cebus imitator. The sequence goes on along the minus strand of NW_016107513.1, from coordinate 492,176 downwards.
ATTTAAACTCTGTAGACAGACTCTAGCTTTCTTTACCTAATGATAGAAATTTAAATATACTATTTGCAATGATACATTTCATTCAGAGACTTGTCTGATAATTGACATATGAAATTAATCATAGAAAGTCTCATTTTTTTCAGGAGGTTTTTTGACATATAATTTATATACCATGAAATGTATTCATTTTAAATGTCCAATCAGGTAAATTTTAGTTAACTGATAGTTTTGCAACCATCACCACAATCCACTTTAGAACACTTCCTTTACCCCCTAAAATTTCCTTAAGCTTGTTGGCATTTAATCCCTGCCCCTACCCTCAATCCTAAGGGGGTGCTGATCTGCCTTTTGCCTCTATTTTTATCCTTTCCAAAATTTTCCTATAAATGAATCAGGTGTCTGGTTTCTTTGTCTTAGCATAATGCTTTGGGAGGTTTAATCAATGTTGTTGGATGTATCAGTGATTTTTTCTTTGTTCTTTTTGATTACTGAATAATATTCCATTGTATAGATATACCACATCTTGTTTATCCATTCACTAATCGATAGACATATGAGTTGTTTCTAAATTTTGAGTATTATGATTAATATTCCTATGAACATTCACATATAAGTCTTTTTATAGACATGTTTTGTTTCTCTTGGATAGAGATACTTACAAGTGAAATTGTTAGGTCACATATTTTATGTACGTTGAAGATTATAAGAAACCACTACTCTTTTCCAGGTAATTGTACTATTTTATATTCCTGTCAGCCCTGCATGAGAGTTCCATTTCCTCCTCATCCTTGGTAACACTTGATATAGTCATTCTTTTCTTATTTTAGCCACCCTAGTGAGTGTATAGTAGTATCTCATTTTAGTTTGTAATTTGCATATATCTAAAGACTTATAATGTTGAACATCTTTTCATGTGCTTATTGGCCATTTGTCTATCTTTTTGGTGAAATGTTAATTCAAACCTTTGCTTATTTTTAAAATCAGATTGTTTATCTCCTTATAGTTATAAGGCTTCTTATATATATTTACCCATTAGTTTTAGGGGACTTTCCCTGCCATCAACATCTATGTATTTCAATATATGTAAACTACTTAATTATTTTATACCAATGCTTTGAAATAAAACCTATGACAATAACTGGGTGGAATTTTTAATTTTGAATGAGAAACAATAAATTTTGAATGTTCATTAACTATCATTAAGAGTATTTTGAGGACTTATCGGTAAGCTATCAAAATGATATATCTATATATATATTTTTTACAAATCCAACAGTAGCTTCTGTTTTCTTAGTTTGTGTCCTATTTATAGAGAAGAAAAAAAGCACTTTCTACAGATGTATAGGAGTCTGTGAAAATCCAGCTATTTCTGAGGAGAGAAGAGAAAGTACCTGAGGAACCCAAAGGAGCGAGAGGCACTAGAGCCCTTGTCTTTTAATGCTTCCGATTCTACCGTGAGTTAAGACATCTGCTTTCCAAAGGGTGGTTTGTGGAAGGAATTAATGAATTACTGACCTTGGCATCACTTTTTCTAAGTCCCAATTTAAAATAGATGTGCATGCACACACACAGGCACACATACACACATACACAAAAGTAGCATATTTCTTTGCCCTGGGTTCTCTCTAACAATTCTCCCTAATCCCCCCAGACCCTGAAACAAATTAATATCACTTACAGGAACGTTGGAGTAATTTTGGGAGCAACACAGTGAAATAATAAAATCCCTTATTCCACCCTGGAATTGTAACTAGCAACTTGTGAAACTATAGAGGACGTCATCTTTCCTGCATCCCTGACTTCTAATGCCAACCTTTCCCGGTAGCTTCTGTCTATTCTTATCTCCACAAATAGAAATAAACTCAAAAATATTCTACCTACAAACGTTACTCCAAATGACTTCAGCAGCAGTCTCCAAAAAAGTATAAGGAAAAATTCAAAATTGATTAATGTTAACTCTTTGCAGGAAGTATGCTTCTGTATATTTGTATACCGTGCTCTGTTTTAAAGTCCTCAAAGCAAAATTGACATCTTAAAAAAACTCTCATTTATTTAACTAGAAAAGAGAGATAGCTCATCAAAACAAGATTCCCTTCCAGCCACCATGCCATAAAGTCCACCAGTCCTGTAAATACACACAGAGCCTTATTGCAAATATGAACGGATGCTAAGGATCTGAAGCTATTGAGGAAAGTCACCATCATGAAAGAGAGAAAGCATAACTTTAAAAAACTGAAACAAAGAGACTTGGAGAAAATAGATAATTTAAGGAACGTGAAAAAAATCCCAAGGAACTATGCTTATAGTCTTAGAAAAATAAGAGTAGAAATTGCATTTATGAATCAGGAATGACATGCAGTTTTTATAAGGTATAATCAGAGAGTATAAGATAACTTTAGGAAATTAGAAATCTAAAAGTAGAAGTAAAATAATCTATGAAAGGGATAAAATCAGGAAAATCTGTCAGTAAGTGGAGCAAAAGAAAAAGTGATGGAAAATAGGAGAGGAGCTATATGAAAATTACAGGACCATATGTCTGACCATATTAAGAATTTAGAGAGCACTGAAGGAGATTGATAAGAATTAGTGATGAGTACATAGAAATGAGGCACATGCAAAAACAAAGCAATTGAACACTATCTAAATAATGAAAACGGTGTAAACATTGAAAGTTTATTTCACAAAACATGTGGGAGGGTGCAGAAAAGATGGGATAGCCTAAGCAAAGGACACTGCAAGAATTAAGATGTTTAAAATTTGTAGGAGGTCACCTCTAATAGAGAATTTGAGAACTTGCAAACTATGATGATTTCTATATAGAAATATGATGCTGTGCTTTCTATGTCCCATGTTCTACTACTGGTGATGATGTATTTCCTGAAGTAGTCATACACTCTGTTCTTGCAGTGAACTTAAAATCACCAAAGTCAGGAACTGATCTTTGGAAAGGAATGATATTTTTTCCCAGTTGTAAAGCCCTCTAGCTCATGACAAGATCAAAACACTGCCCTTCTCAGTGCTATGTGCTATGTAAAGATATTATTAGTTTTTGTTACATTAATAGCTTATCCAATATTAAAATATGGGCATGAGTTATCATATTATGAAGAGGTAGCATATGGGCCTCAGGCTTTTCATTATCTTCCCACTTCAGCAAACTAGAGTATCCTTGAAATGTCTTTCCTATGATTCTGGTAAGCCGTGTTTGATTATTTTGGTGTTGATCTTCAGAATTTGGAACTTTGTTTCTTCATTGACATGGGTTGATAAAACATCATTTGTTAACTTGACTGTGCATCAAGTTATACATCGTTCTCATTGATCTGTACATTGTCATTACCAAGGCTTTCTGGGCTAGTCCTCTGTTATAATTTAGTTTGCACAAAACTGTGGGTTCTAATTTTTTATTAAACATTTCAGAATCAAATGATTTAATCAAATGTAAGAAATGATGAGTTAATGGAATTGATATCTCTTCCGTGGAGTCCAATCAAATCCCATCTGTAAAATAAATTAGCAACTGATCATCTCAGAAATTACAAATTTAGTTGCATGGTTTTCTATTTTAATTAGAGAGCTGAAATAACTTCAATTATGAAGCGACTTTTCCCTTTTAGAATTGTCTAGGCTGTTTAAACATTTTTGACTGGCTTTCTCCTAAGATCCAGTGCACTTCAGAACCACTCCTATTCCCCGGAGTGTGTTTGCTCAGAGAATACAAAGCCTAGAAAGTTACAGTTTCTTTCAAAGCAGGCAGGTCATTCTGGTGCCTCATCTGTGACCAGAAAATCATATATGTCAGCCCTAAAATAAAATCTAAATTAGGCAAATAAAGGAAGTAGTCAAATGAATGAAAAAAATCTTTAAAAGCGGTACCATATTGAAAACTTTGAGGAAAAATGGTTCAGGAGGGAGCCATGATTAGATTTGTATTTTAGATGATCACAAGTATTGGTGCAGAGATAATATAATAAATATTAATAATAGTAGTAACTAACATTTTCAGTGCTTACTGTGTAAGTCAGTGTTCACTTTTTTTATTCATCAACTTATTAAATTCTTACATAAGAAAAATACCATAATGTATTTATTTTACAAATGAGGAACCAGAGGCAAATATAATTAAATTGACCAAAGTTACCAAGATGGGAGTTGGCAAAGCTTGAGAGCTGAGCCACGCAGTGAGACTGCAGTGCCCTCGTTCTGGGTGGTGACATTAGCCAGGAGGCTATTGGAGTCATGCACATGAGAAAGGATGAGGGCTAGAACCCTAGAACCCTGCTAATCCTCGGTTAAGCTAATAGAGAAAGGCACTCCAGTGATGCGGTCACTCATTATGTGGCCTGCTTGAAACTCAATTAAGATTTAAATGATAGTTTTAAAACTCTACCTTGACACAATTTCCATGGTACAAACCTAAGCACCCCTCCCAGATGAAAAACAACAACAACAAAGCTCTAGACTTCTCTGGTTGAAATCCTACACTGATACAAAGAAGCACTTACAAGTCACTCACTTGATCAAGGCATTAGTATTAATATGATTCTGCTAATGGAATCGAGTTTACAAGGCACATTCTACAGACAAAGCTTTATTTGGATCACAGAATTACATAGACGAACTGACAGCTAAAGATCCAACTGGTATATGGTTTGAAGAGTTATGCTCTGGAGGGTAAAAATACATTTCGTCATATTCATATTGATTTTGATCTGACTTCATCTGAGAAATTCCACATAGAAATGTGTGACTATTCAGTGTTACTTGCTTTTACATTGCCATTATACGTAAAGCTTTGATTAAAAGCACTTGAACAGTGAATATCTTTTCAGGAAAATTAAAGCAAGTTTTAGGTCAAATGCTATCCTGATAGGGCCAAAACATTTCAGAGTAAGAGGCTTCTTTATTCTTACCGACAATTCTAGAGTGGTCACCAGACGAAAGATAACAGAGCTTTCTAGGCTGCTGCAAAGAACAGAGAGCTGAATTATTGATATCCTGGAAGTGACATTTTATGTAGGAATTTTTCATTTATTTGCTGTGAAGCAGAGGGTGTGTGAACACCAGATGCCAATCACATACCAACAGTGGATTTGCAAGATTATAGGACTAGGGAAAAAAACGAAGCTTAAGCACAGGGGACAATAGAGATTACTTGGGGTAATGAATCACATAATTTTTCTAGGCAGAGTTGGATTAATGTTCATCCTGAGAAGAGATTACATCAGTCTGATTCTTGCAGTAAACAAATATTAAGCAGATAACTTTACTCAACATATGAATTGAGTCCCAAAGAATATATGATTTATCATTTACAAGGGGAAAATTAACCTAATCCCTAACTCTACATGTAAGATGCTCCAGAGTTTGACAAGGAAGTAGACACCTTGTGCTCTGTGTCACAGGTTTCTTGCTTGGAGTAGAGCCTTGAAGAGACCATCAGGACCTTCAGTTGTCAAGTCCAGCAGCTGACTGCAACTGTGAAAAACCCTTCTCCTTGCTGAGGTTGTCACAGGCACTGATTCTGCCTGCCCCAATTGCATGTCACCTGCACCCTGGTGAAAGTAATGGGGTATCCTTAGGTGTGTGTCTATACTTTGTACAGTTATAGCAGATGCACCTCACTGTCTGCTCTTTATTTTTGGATTATAGTTCAGGTGAGTTCTGCTTGTCCTCATGGTGAATTTCAGGCTGATTCTCCACTTAACTGCCTTAGGAGTGTTGAGCTTATTTTTAAAATCAGCCTTTCATTCATTTGTAGACTGTACTTTTTGTCATCAACTACTTTTTAGAAGGCAGTGCCTTCTGTACATGGATTTCATTTTCAACACCAAAATAGC
>NW_016107513.1:481179-486315 GCF_001604975.1 Cebus imitator | reverse complement strand
ACTTTTTTTCTTTTTTTTAAGATGGAGTCCTGCTTTATCTCTTAGGCTGGAGTACAGTGGCACAATCTTCATTCACTGGAACCTCCATCTTCCAGATTCAAGTGATTCTCCTGCCTCAGCCTCCTAAATAGCTGGGAATACAGGCATGTGGTACCATGTCAGGTGAATTTTTTGTGTTTTTAGTAGAGAGAGCGTTTCACCATGTTGGCCAGGCTGGCCTCCAATTCCTGAGGTGATCTGCCCATCGTGGCCTCCCAACATCCTGGGATTGCAGGTGTGAGCCACCACACCCAGCCCCAAAATAGCATTTTTTTATTATTTAAAAATATGCACCTAAAAGTACACATCACTTCTGTAGGGTTCTTTCTCAAAATGTTATTCTTGATATCTTAATCTAGTCATTAAAAAATATCAGACAACCCAAATGGAGGGACATTTACAAAATAAATGACAACTACTCTTCAAAAGCAGTATGTTTATGTCATGTGTAAATCAAAAGATATCAATAATCAAACCTTTGTAATCTCACCACCTGGGATTAATAACTACTAACATCTTAAAGTAACATATACCAGACTTTTTGTGTTTTGCAACTACTTTGTAAAAATCAGTTGGCTATATTTGTATGGGTCAATTTCTGGGCTCTCTATTCTTTTCCATTAATCTATTTGTCTATTCTTTCATCAAGACCATACTCTCTTGATTCTTATGGTTTTATATTAAGTCTTGATGTGAAGTAGTGTGAGCCTTTCCCCTTTGTTCTTCTCCTTCAGTATTGTCTTTTGCCTTTCCATATAAACTTCAGAATCAGTTTGTTAATATCCATAAAAGATCTTGTAGGAATTTGATTGGGATTGCATTGAATCTGTAAATCAAGTTAAGAACTGACTTGACAATATTGACTCTTCCTATCCATGTGCATAGAATATCTCTCTATTTTAGATCTTCTTTGATTTTTTAAATCAGTTCTATAGTTTTCTTCATATAGATTTTATACATATTTTGTTAGATTTATACCTAAGAATAATTTATTTACACTGTTAACTTTGTATATTTTATTTTGTATTAATGGAAGTAGTATTGCATTTTTAATTTCAGATACCTACTGTTAATCACAATTATATAACAAGGGAATTGACTTTTGTATATTAATCTTGTATCTTGCAACTTTACTATAACAGTTTATTAGTTCTAAAATTTTGTTGTTGATTCTTTGAGATTTTCTATGTAGACAATTATGCCGTCTGTGATGGTAGTTTTATTTATTTTCATCTTTTTTTCTTTCTTCTTTACTTGTATATTTTAAATTTCCTTTTCTTAACTTACTGCATTAGCTAGGACTTCCAGAATGATGTTGAATAGCAGTGATGAGAGGGACATTATTGCCTAATTTGTGATCTTAATGGGAAAGCATCTACTTTCTCACCAATAAGTATGATGTAAGCTGTAGTTTTTTTGTAGATGTTACTTATGAAGTAGAAGTTCACCTCTATTTCTATTATGCTAGGATTTTTATCATGAATGGGTGTTGGGTTTTTTTTTTTTTTTACATTGGTTGACCCCTTAAGATTTTTTGTTTATTTTATTGTGGTAGCACACTTAACATGAGATCTACTCTTAACAAATTTTGAGGTGTACAGTACATTACTGTTGACTATACGTATAATGTTGTACAGCAGCTCTCTAGAACTAATTCATCTTGCTTGACTGAAACTTATGCCTGCTGATTAGAAACTCTCCATTTCCTCCCTCTCCCCAGTCCCTAGCAGCAACCGTTTCACTCTTTGTTTTATCAATTTGGCTATTGTGCATATCTCACATAAGTGGAATCATGCAATGTTTGTTTTTCTGTACCTGGCATTTATCTCATTTAGCATAATGTCCTCCAGGTTTATCCGTGTTGCCTCATATTGCAGAATTTCCTTATTTAAGGCTGGATAGTATTGCACTGTATGTATATAGCAGATTTTCTTTATCCATTCATGTGTCAGTGGATATTTAAGTTGATTCCACATGTTAGCTATTGTGAATAGGCCTGCAAGAACACAAGAATGCTAATATTTCTTCCAGATTCTGATTTCATTCTTTTTGATAAATATCCAGAAGTAGATTATATGATTGCTAGATGATATGGTAATTTGATTTTTAATTTTTTTGAAGAAGCTTCATACTGTTCTTTATAGCAGCTGCACTATTTTGGAGTCCTTCCAATATTGTACAAGGGTTCTAATTTCTCCACATCCTCAGCAACACTTGCTGTCTTTGCTTTTTAGGTAATAGTCATCCTGACAAGTGTGAGGTGCTATCTCATTGTGAATATAATTTGCATTTCCCTGATGATTAGTAATATTGAACATTTTTTTCAAATACCTGTTGGCTACTTACATGTTTTCTTTGGAGAAATGTCTATTTAAGTACTTAGCCCATTTTTTAATTGGGTTAGTAGGATTTTTACTATTGAGCTTTAGGAGTTTCTTATTTTTAAATACATTAACCTTTATCAAATACAAGGTTTGTAAATTTTTTTTTCCATTCTGTAGGTTTTCTTTTGACTCTATCAATTGTTTCTTTTGCTATTTAGAAGTTTTTTCATTTGATTTAATCTCATCTGTTTATTTTTGGTTCTGTTGCCTGTGCTTTTGGTGTCATATCTGTGAAATCATTACCAAGCCAACATCAAGGAGCTCTTACCTCATATTTCATTCTAGGAGTTTTATAGTTTTGAGTCTTACATTCAAGTCTTTTTCTCATTTTGAGTTGATTTTTGTAGGTAGTATAAGATAAAGGCGTTTTGGATTTTGTGAAACATTTTTTCTTTATTGATATGAGCAGTTGATGTTTTTCTTTAGCCTGTTGATGTAATAGATTACATTAATTAGTTTTGGAGTGTTGAACCAGCCTTGCATACCTGGTGTAAATTCCACTTGCTCATGGTGTATAATTCTTATTATACATTGTTGGATTCAATTAACTATTATTTTATTGAGAATTTGTGCATCTAAGTTTATAAGAGATATTGGTCTGTAATTTTCCTTTCTTGTAATGCTTATAATGCGTTTGTCTGGTTTTGGAATTAGGATAATTCTGGTCTCATAGAATGTGTTAGAACATACTCCCTCTGCTTCTATTTTTTGCAAGAGATTAAAATCAAAGTTTGGTAGTATTTGCCAATGAGCCCATCTAGGCTTGATGTCTTTCCCAGGTCACTGTCCTCCTTAGATAGTCCCAGCTTACCATGATGCAGTCTCACTATTCCTCTGTCCTGTCATTTCTTTTCTTCTTTCTCTTTCTCCTTAATGCCCCAACCCCCACATTCTTGTTCACTTTTTGTATAGACCAATCTCATTATCTCTTAAAATTATCAAGCATCCAATGAAACTTTGCTTCTAAATAAAGATAATTCTTTTTATGAGAAATCTCTTTTCATAGCATATTTTTGCCTGCTCATCTGAAGTTATTGAGTTCATGTTTATCTGAGCATTTAGCAATTTTACTTGACTGATGCATTGAAGGATGAAGAGAGCCTTCAGACCTGGGCAACTCCATGAAAGATATAGATAAGCAGAGAGAACTGACAAAGAAAACAGCTCAGGCAGAGAATGAGTAAGCAAAAGCACAGATGTGCAGCTGCTTATGAAATATGAATGGCAGGGAAAACTAACCCTGCTGTGTGTATCAGCTACTTTCAGATACTCTTGTTTCAGTCTGAATGATAAACCACCAAGATTGGTATTAACATTCTCCTTTACAGGTGAAGACACTGAGGATCTACATAGATAGTGTACCAGATTAAAAATTTCCTCATGAGTCATATGTGTAGAAATGTAACTTTATTTCTGCATATCTGAACTCAGATTTCTCTTGAGCCCTGATTTCTGGTAATGACTGAAAACACTGAAGACTTCCAGTAAAAATAGTTTGGCCACTTCTGGTTTAAAACCTAGTCCCTTTGGTGAAACTAGTAAAATTTAAGAGTCTCTCTCCCCTTCCTTCCTGTTGATCTGGTGAGTGTGTTGTGCAGTTGTTCCTGTTGGTCTTCTTTGCCTTAGCCAGGGTGCCTCCTCAGATATCTTTGGGTCTAGCCCTCTACCTTTGCATTCATTGCTGAAATGTGCCCAGTTGGTTGTAAATCTCACCCCATTTCCTGGCAAAGCAATATACGGTGGCTTTGTGCTTCCTTGGCCCTACCAGGACTCTCACTGGGACTGCCGGTCTGCCTAGACTCAGGCACGTCTTCCATCTACCCCTCCTGCTTTGGGATCTCCCATCCACAGCCTTATATTGAGATAATCCTCTTCCCAATATCCTGACAAACATACCAATTCCTGATTATCAAGAATTGTTGGAACATTTCTAAGTTTCCTTGTGCTAACATCAGAGCCCAAGAAGAGTATGGGGTGTGGGGATAACAAATGTTTCAAGAATTTGGTTCCAAGAGACACTACTTGAGGCAAATTACATTTTCCATTGAGGTTGCTGCCAAAGTAAGTCAAAGAAAGGTAAAACACAGCAGCTTCAAAAGTGCCTTGCTCAAAAAAAAGGTTGTTCAAACATTCAGAATTATCATCAGATACTGTAATGTGCATCAGTTGTGTACTTTCTGAAATTTTAACCACATACACAAAAAGAAAATCCTCATTAACTCAGGAAAAGAAAAAAAAAATAAGGCACTGTTACATATGTTAGGTCACCTAATACAAATATATTACATCTTTAAACACTTTTAATAAATACATAATTTTATTTTTTCTAGTTAGTGTGCATGTATAAATGTTGCTTACCACTTACTTAGTAGGTTATTGCAATAACCTGAACGCCTTGCCTGAAATGATTACAGGAAAAATGGAAAAGAAGAAACGACTCTGACAAGTATAGATTGCTGTAGGAAGCCCTGGGCTTTAAATGTCCAGGGGAAAAAATGTGCAATAGGTCACTAGCCAAGTTTTTAACATATTTATTTAATTACAGATATAGCATAAAGATGAACTTCAAATATTATGAGAAATTAAGTATTCTGTGTTGGTCTACTCTTTTAAATTTCAGTGTACCTCTTCTTAACTGAAATGTCTCAAACCTCTTCATATTTTAAATCCATTTTTTTCACTTTTTTTTTTTTTTTTTTTTTTTTTTTTTTTT
>NW_016107513.1:368137-481158 GCF_001604975.1 Cebus imitator | reverse complement strand
CTCTGTCACCAGGCTGGAGTGCAGTGGTGCAATCCCAGCTCACTGCAACTTCTTCCTCCTGGGTTTAAGCGATTCTTATACATCAGCCTCTTGAGTAGCTAGGATTACAGGCATGCTCTATCATGCCTGACTAATTTTTCTTAGTAGAGGCAGGGTTTAACCATGCTGGTCAGGCTGGTCTTCAACTCCTGGCCTCAAGTGATCTGCCCTCCTCAGCCACCCAAAGTGCTTGGATTACAGGCATAAACCACCACTCCCATCTCCAAAACTCGTTTCCAGATAAATTTGGACCATAGACAACATTTTGCATACACTAAGATGTGCCCTACAACATGTATGAAAGAAACTGCAAGCACTGATGCAATGGTACAGACACAGAACTTGGGTTTAGTTATCGAGAGCATGTATAAGCTCAAATTTGTGTGATTTCCTAGATGTGTTCTCATAGTCCCTTAAATAGTAATGAGAAGATTTGAGGAAGTGCATCTTGTTTGAGATTATGAGGGAGTAGGGAACGTAGTATTTGTTAGCTCCCCATCATTGCTTTTGTACCTATTTAAGTTTTGGAACTTGATCATCCCCAACAAGCATTAAGCATCCTATATCCTCACTCAGCAGTGCCCAGTATGTATTTCATTTTCAAAGTTGTACGTAGAACATGAGAGAGACAAATAGCAGTATTTTCGCTGTGCTGTGTGTCAGCAGGCCTTTCTTGATCATTATGGTGATGTCTTTCCTCCCTAAATAATTTTTACAAATATAGTGATGAAGACAGATTTCTGTTATCTATCTTCGATGGGTCATAAGTTGAACTAGCACTATATTTTTTTCTGAAAATATGCACAATTGTGACATGGTGTTTAATAGTCTTAAGCTTACTGCTGCCAAAATAAACACAGCTGTAAGAAATGATGACCCTCTCATCTTTGTAACAATAAAATAGCTTCCTAATGTGCTTCCCTAACTCTGAATGTTAAGTTAATATCCCTTGGATTTCTGAGCCCCATCCTTTTCCCCCCGCGGAAGCCCCATGAAGAATACAGCTTTTGACCAAATGACAGAGCATAGAGGATGAAATTAGCTGCATTAAATTAGACAAAAAGCCTTTCTAAATCTTTGTCACAATGCAACATTCAAGCAACGTTAAACCAAACAGAGTACATGTAGACCAAGGAAGAGAGTTAATATTTTGAAAAGAAATTTGATAAACTAGATCACTTGCAAATTTGAAAGGGTCATTGATAGATAGCATGTGAGCTGTGGCAGTTTGTAACTTGGGGAGCCTACTCTGCAGTCACATGTGCAGTCTCTTCTTGTTCAATCTTTGGATATGAAATTAATTGTACCAATGGTTTTATTGGTTTTCTTATATTTCTCATAAAAGCAAGTCTTCATTGCTAAAGGCTGCATTCAAGAAAATAATGGGGAAAAGTATGATGAGTAAGATTCACATTTCAGTGCAGTGTTTCTTGTTTTCCTATTTCTAAGTATATGCATTTAAACAAGAGCATACATTTTGTAAATTGGCATTAAGATAAATTGTCTTCTAAAAAGAGAACGCAAAATCTTTCCTTTATTTCTATTATAACTTGGAATTAACAGTTTTTCCCCTGAAAGATCTGAGTTTTATTTTTGAAGTTTAATTCTACCATGTTGGGTTGTGGGAAAATAAAAGTCTCTGATAGGGTTAATCTAGCTACATAAAAGTCCATGCTGGGTATGATCATAATCTTGATCTTTGATTAGATCTGAGCTAGTAATATCTTGTGATTAATCAAATTGGGTTGCACTGCATGTAGCACAAGTCATCTTCCCAGATGGGCTCCAGAATAAGAGTTCTTTTGAATATTTCTTTTAATCCTTTCTAGGATAAAATGGCTTTACCTTTTTTACTTTAAATCAGACTGAGTTCACCAAATACATAACTAGGAAGAAATTTTGAAGTATAGTCTTGCCAAGATTACGGAACAACAAAGAAAAAACTTGTTTTTTAATGGATAGTTTTCTAAAGGATGCTTTGTACATTAAAAAATTAAATTAGTAAAATTTAACAAATAATCTTATTCATTTGTAGTTTGAATAAAAAACTTTATGAAAGAATATATTAAAATAGACCTCAAAGAAATAATATGGAGATTTTCATAATTCTCAAGATTATTGTTTCTCTTCTGATTATGCATTTCCAGTCTAATTCACATCTGATAACAAAGAGCTTTACTTTGGCAACTAAACTATCTAACATCTAACACCTAGGGCACAGCAAGAGGCCTCAAATTCACATGTACAATGTCTGTCAGCTCTAGCAGTGAGCTGCTTTGATGCTTTTTTTTTTCCTATGTCTACAGGTTGACTGACTAATGTTCCTGGAGGGGTCAGAGTGCAACTGTGGGGCTCCAGGTCTTGCATGCTGGTGCTCAGCTTGTCCTTACATAGTTTCATGATTTTAGGGAAATTTGTTGACTTCTTAGGCCTTGAGAACTCTTACCTGTAAAAATGAGAAATTGCATGAAAGCCTCCAAAATGCTGTCAAGTTCTAAACTTGGTGATCAGTCAATTCAGTGAAAAATTGCACAATAAATACTTTAATATGACTTACACATCCTAAAGAACACATCTCCATGTACTATGTTAAGTATGCTTAAGCAGTTTAAAAAACCTCAAATCCCATAATGCATCGTCCCTCCACACCTTTATGGTATAAGAATATAATTGAAGGTTTCTTAAGATTTAAAAAAAGAAAAAAACTTGTAGCCTTTATTTATGGAAAGACCTAAATGCCTGTAAATGAGTTGGAATTTAAAATGAGGTGGAATTAATCTTACTTGGTCTACACATATAAAAACACTATGCTAAATAGAAAACAAAATAATCAGTAATTAAAATACATTGTTTAATGATTTCTGACAGCAGCTTGACTAGAACTTAGATTTGGCCTGTTTCACTGCACGTCACCAAGCACATAGTAGAAAATGCAAATATTAGTCAAAACTAAGTTTAGGTCTCATTGACTAAATTGATCAAGCAGCATTTATACCATGACTTGTGAAAGACCAATAAAATCAGGCAGCTGATCATTTGTTTTTTAATCAGCATTATACCAAACTAACAATTTTATAGAGTAAATTATGTCAAACAGTTGATTTAGTTTCCTAGAAATCCCCGTAGTCACAGGTACCTACTTATGTTGATGGGAAACAGAATAGGAAATAAATAAAACGGATTGTAACATAACTATTAGGCAGCCATACAGGCCTTGCAAGACACAATTCCTTCAAAAAGTTGCTCATCAGGATGCAAAGGCATAAGAATGACACAATGGACTTTGGGGACTCAGTGGAGGGGACTCAGGGGGAAGGCTGGGATGGGGGTGAGGAATAAAAGACTACACACTGGGTACAGTTGCACTGCTTGGGTGATGGGTGAACCAAAATCTTAGAAGTCACAATAAAGAACTTATCCTTGTAACCAGAAACTACCTGATCCCCCAAAACTATTGAAATAAAAAGTTGCTGACCAGACGTTATGAATTGAATCATACATACTGGAGAAGCTCAGTAAACTCATGACTATGATTATATAAGAATCAATGAGTAAGAGAATAGAAAGAAGCAGTGCAATTCATGCAATAAACTTCTAGATTCAATAAATAACGCTCCTGGTTTTTTTTCCTTATAGGAGACCCGGTGAGCCTCCACTGATAAAAGGTTGGCTTCCTTATTTTGGAGTGGTCCTGGAATTACGAAAAGACCCCTTAAGGTTCATGAAAACTCTTCAAAAGCAACATGGTGACACTTTCACTGTTCTTCTTGGTGGTAAGAAGTACTTTTATAAATACCTTATATATGTCATAATTTTTCACTTTTCTTTAATGTCTTTCTGTTTTTCTCTAGGCAAAATGTAGAAAATGTAGAATATTTGCATATTTTTGTTTTATTTTGTAGAGTTAATGTGAAAGAAAATTATTTTTAGTTCAGCAATCCTCACATTAAAAATTAAATTACAGAACTTTCTTCATGGTACTTAGGGAACCTGGCTTGCCAGCCATCACCTGTCATTTTGGTTTGGTTTGGTTTTAAGAATGGTAGAAAGAAAAAATATATATATTATATATATGTATGTATATATATATGTGTGTGTGTGTGTGTGTGTGTGTGTGTGTGTAACTATACAAAAGCTAGAATGTATTTTTAAAATTAATGGTCTTTACTTTGTAGAGCAGTTTTAGGTTTACAGAAAATTTAGTAGTTTAGAGAGTTTCTATATACCCCCTCTCTCCAATCACAGTATCCCTGATTGTATCTATGTAGTATATTTGTTGCAACTGATGAGCCAGTATTGATCCATTATTAAAAATTCATGATTTACATTACAGTCTACCCTTGTGTTGTGTAGTTCTTTGGGTTTTCACAAATGTATAATGACATGTATCCACCATCAGAGTATCATATGGAGTAGCTTTACTCCCCTAAAAATTTCCTATGCTTCCCCTATTCGTTCTTCTTTCCCTGCCTCTGAGTCTCCAGCAACTACTGGTGAAGAATGTATTTTTCATTTTAAAACTTTCATTGCACTTTGAACTTTAATAAAATACATACCAAAACACCCAGACAAATGAAGCAAAAACCAGCAAGATTGCTACACGCCCCAAACATTCTAGGACTGAGAGGAGAAGCTGGATTGCTCCTAGCTCACTTTTTTTTTAGGACCCAAACTATCTAGCTGTATCAGCTATCTATTGCTGAGTAACAAAAAGTTTAATGGCTTAAAGAAACAACTGGTCTGGCCTGAGTCACTTGTGTGGCTTGACTCATCTGGGCTCTGGATGGGGGCTGGATGATCCAAGATGGTCTCATCACGTGCCTAGGCGGGCCTCCTTGTCCACATGGTCTTTCTTCTTCAGGAAAAGTTCCTTACATGTCAGTTAGTGTCTCAAGAGAGTGACAGAAAAAGCTGCAAGGTCTCTTGAGGCCTAGGCACAGATATTGCAAAACCTCACTTCCACCACATTCTATTCGTTAGAGCGAGTCACAATGCAGCCCAGATTCAAAGGCAGGGAAAGAGACTCCACCTCTCCCTGGAAAGAGTAGCAGTCACATTGCATGGGAGCACGTATAGAGAGATGGAAGGAATTCGTCATAGCCATCTTTGTACCCAATCTTCCACATCAGTTTATGGCCTGTGCTAGCCATTCTCTCTCTTTGCTTTTGCATGTCCTGTCTATGCTCTGAAAGCTGATCACTACACATGAGATTATCCACACTCCTTTGCTTGCTGAATATGGCCAGTGGGAAGGCAAGAAGAGGCTACGTCTCACTCTCCATTCTCAGTAGGGCTCTGGGAACACTCCTTGAGAAGTTCACTCTCCTTCCTTCATAAGGTAACTGAAGACATCCAGTGTAATCTCCCTTAGATCCCCACATATCTACCAAATGTACCAACATTTCCCAATGATCTACCACCTTTTCTCTAATTTCGAGGAATATTCAAGACACTCCATCTCCAGGTCCCCATGACCTTTTCTTCCTGCCTCCTCTGGCTGGTACATCTTGACTCATTCCTCCCACACATGTATTCTTCATTTTTTAATTTCTCGGGTTCTTATCATCACTTACAACCATGCCTAAGGTTCTCCTCTAGTTACTTTCTCCTTTTCTCCTTTTCTTTTGCATCCAGCTCTTTCAAGAGATTTGCATACATATGCTATCTCTAGTTGCATATCTCCTAGAGCCCTCCTAACTATAACCAGCCTTCAGCATTACTGAAGTTATTCCTTGGTCCACCTATGTAGACCTCTCTGCAGTGCTCATCACTTGTTCCTTCCTGAAATACTCTACTACTCCTTACTCCCCACACTGCCCCTTCTGGTTCTTTATCTTGGTCTTCTACATGCATGCCTTTTCTTAGCTCAAGTCTTACACCTTCCTTCAACCAGCCTTGGAAGTTTATGCTCTGTTCTTAGAGAGCCATAATTTTTTTCTGCCTGT
This sequence comes from Cebus imitator, assembly GCF_001604975.1. Classification (NCBI taxonomy): domain Eukaryota; kingdom Metazoa; phylum Chordata; class Mammalia; order Primates; family Cebidae; genus Cebus; species Cebus imitator. The sequence goes on along the minus strand of NW_016107513.1, from coordinate 475,174 downwards.
AACTACTTTGCTGAGGGTCAGAGACAAACTTTGGAAGCCACAGTGACTTAATTTCAGTGCTACCATTTTAATACAGTATTTGGGAGAAATGATACAAATGGAGGAAATTATCAGCATGATTGACTTCTCCCATGGCTAGACACTACCAGTTTCATCAAAACTTACTCCTTTGCCTGGAAGCTGGCTAAGTCTGTTTCAAAAATAATTGTATACACTCTGATTTCAGAAATATTAAAATGGAAAAAAATCATGCATCTTAGAAACAGAGGGATTGTAGTATATACCATAGTCCTCATGAGGTTCCCCAAGATCAGGTCTCCACCAGCCTTTCCATCACAGTCTCTTCCTGCTGCTCACCTTGTACTTCACACACCATGAATGCACCATGTTCTTTGAAATTCCCTCCTTACACACCAAACCCAGTGGGGCCTCAGGTTTTCTTTCTCTTGCTGTTCTTTCTGCCAGAATGTTGTTGTTTACTTGACAGACATGTACTCATCTTTTGAGGCCAGAGTCACACATTACTTCCTCTCAAGAGCCTTTGCTGACTCCTCCTATGTTTGGAGCCTCATCTCCAGGGTCCAGTTACTCCCAGTATCACTTCTGTAGGAGCATTTAATATATAGTGAATTTATTGCCAATTCACTTATCTGTCTCCCTTCATTATTCTGTTAGCTTCTCTACTGTCAACACTTAGTCTAGAGCTCAGAACAGACTGATTCTCAACAAATATTGGATGGGGAAACCCCTGATACCTTAGAGCTGATGAAACACTGGAATACTATACAAATAAAGACCTCAACTGGTGCTCCTCCTCTAAGTGAGCCTTGGGCTTTATGGTATCAAACCATATTGTTCACTTGAAAAAAGTCATTCTTACTTTAAATAATGCTGATATTTCTAATGAGTAGATAGAACAAGTAATTGAAATGTTCAGTTTTTCTTTTTACAATAACAGTGTACAAAAATAACCAAAGATGATTATGCAGAAAGTTGTGGCAGATTTGAATAACTTTATTCACTTTCCAAAAAATAGCCAATTTTTGCTGACACTTGATTTCTTAATATCATGTACCACGAAGCTGCTGAATTTCTAACATCTAAATAATTTGACCATGGTTATGTTTTTGAACTCTACATTAGACAGCTACAGTTAAATGTGCAGAATACCTCCCTGTTGCTTCTTACTTGAATTTGAATAAATTCCTGTCAAGAAATCCTGTTAATGTATATGGTTCTAACGATCAGTTTTCAAAGTAGCTCTCATTTAGAAAATGTGAAATGAAGAATAAAGTCTTCCGCTCTTGTCTCATAATGTGATTTCACTGAGTGTATGTTCTTGCATGATGAGCAAATGATTGTCATCCCCAAAAGTCTCAAGGGACACAGATGTCATCTTAATAAAGAAATTAAAAGATACATCTTTTCATGAGAAACCATGTAAATTCTTGACCTGTCGAAGAAAATAGTTCTCTAATTGGTTTTGTGTGGTGGTGCAGCGGAATCATTTTCCCTAGATGTCACCCCAGCAAAGCACCACTGTACATCATTGTCAGCAGCTAGTGAAATCTTCCTAATAAGAGAGGGGATATGTACATGTGGCCATCCTCATAAAGTGCAAAGTTGACTCATATTTCACTCTCCCAACTGGTATTTTCAGCTTGAGATTAAAAAAAAAATTCTATTGAAAAACAAGCCAAACACAGAGATTAAAAGCGTCTAATTATGAAAATTGTTAAAATTCAAATTTGTCTCTTTTTTTTGGAGATAGGTTCTCCCTCTGTCACCCAGGCTGAAGTGCAGTAGCATAAACATAATTCACTGCAGCTCTAAATTTCTGGGCTCAAGTGGTCCTCCTGCCTTGGATTCCTGAGTAGCTGGGACACAGGTGTGTGCCACCACACCTGGATAATTTTTTTAAGAATTTTTTTTTGTACAGATGGGGTGTCCCTATGTTGCCCAGATTGGTCTTGAACTCCTGACCTCAAGTGATCCTCTGGCCTTCATTATATTTATTTTGTATGGGACATTTCTATGCCAAGCAGCCAATTCTCATGGATATCTCTTTGTATAGCACCAAATATCTGAAATGAAAACATCAAAATTCAATTTATAATGATCCAGCTGTTAAAACTTTTTGTTTGACATTAGGGTGAATGACTGAATTTTTAAAAATGCATTTACCAGCATACTTTGAGTTATGTAGCTTTACCTTCCTAAGGAATTAATTTTAAAGGAAGTAGAAAAGCTACTGAGGTGATAAAGGCTCTTATGCAGGTTATACAGGAAAGCTAGAGTTAATATTGTAAGGCCAGTTAGCTCCTAAAAAGGGAAGAGAATGAAATGATTGGCAAGGAAAATGTCAGAAATTTTGACCCGACTTCAAATTTACTGCATCTAAGAATGATTTATATTGTATTTTTTTTGCAGATATGGACCCCATTTTGACATTTATATTTTAGACAAATGGAAACTCTGAAATTCTTTAAATCAATATTTCATATCAACTGCTGACAGCATTCTCTTCTCTTTGGAAAACATGGCAAAGGGTGTTGTTTTTACCTTGTGATCTTTGTAAACTAGGTAACATGCCTGCGGACACTGGCCATTCATTTACATAAAATCACACTGGAGCAAAAGTTAATTTTGCTGCAAGAATACACAGCCTTTAGAATATCTTTTCAGAATATTTCCTTTGTTAAGAAATTTAAATTCATTTTATGAATGTATATGAGTTTTCCTAACTGTCTGATTAAAGATCACAAAGAAACTCTGGTTTTGCATCTCACATTAGCAGATGGTGGACAGATGGTTTAAATTAATATTAATTTTGGAAAACTTAGCTTAAATTGTTTATACTGAAGATTAAAAGTTGGAAAGCCAGCTAACATCTCCAGGGTTATTAGTACTTCCAAACCCACTTGAAAAGTAAAATCCAGAAAATCAAAACGTCTTCTTCTAAAGCAATTCACATCTCAATCAAAAAGATACTAGGTAAAACACAAAGCCTTGATGTTGAAGGACACTGAAATAACAATGAGAAAGAGAAAATACAGATCCTAGAGTGAATACAGCTCTGAAAGGAGTGAGATTAGATCTACAAACAAAGCTAATCAGTACTGATTTTCATAAAGAACCAATATACAAACAACTGCTTATATATTTTTTAAAAGCAATATATTAGTAATTGTTTGCTAACATAAACCATTTTATTCACACTCAACTTTTACTCCTATTATTTGAAATTAACCTCATTGTTTTTTCCCAGGCCCTCATTCCCAAAGGGGTGGGGATAGGAGAGAGGAGGAAATAGAGAAAGAGAGAGAATGAGAATGAATGTGTGTATTTGTAATTATTATAGACAAAACAAAAATGTAACATGCATACAGCCTCTACTTCAGTAGGCCCAATAACAGGTAGCTCATGATGTCATGTCTGAGTATAGTTTTCTCTTTCCACTTAGATTTAGGTGAATATAGAAAACTGTAGGAAAAACTTCAAAATATTCTCTAAAGATTTGTTTTACAAATTGTATCTTTAATACACTTTCTTAATATTAGGGATTAATTTAAAATAACTCCAAAGATAGTTAGCAAAATCCTTTTATTTAGTGAAAGGAGAAAAGTATAAATAATCACCTGTGAAAATACACAACTTTGCCTAAAATTACATCTTTTGCAAAATGAGAGAATTGATTTTTTTTTTCAATTATTTGTCAGGCAGATGCTGGCAATTTTACTTAATTAAGTGGTTATGGCAAAACAGGTGTCATAAAATATGCCTAAATCAGGTTGAATCCTTTATGCTCTCCCCAGAGCATACACACACACATAAATTTAGTTTACCTTGTAGAAGCCAGCTTTGGGATCTGACCAGAATGAATAGCCACTTCTAGGTTTACTTGTATTCCTAGATCCACTCACATTATTGACTTAATCAAGGGGAAAATGAGTGAATAAAATTCAAGTCATCGAGTCATTTTTAGAAATAAATTATAGCACAAGCACATGTATATTCATCTATATTAAAATTTTAAGTTGTGTTTCAAAATTGTGAAACAAAAACATATTCATCTGTTTCTAGGATTAGGTTGAAAATTATTTCAAAATTTTATTTGAAATATATTGCACCAAATTGAATTAAACTTCTGTGATGCCATTTGAGTTACCATAAATAACAAGTGAGAAGTTGTTCTGCTGACAAAGCAACACACACATACACACACGCATACACACACAGGAACAATGACATGAAGACAATAAATAAGTAGATGTTAAAGTTTTTAGGATCATCTAAAGTTTATGCCTGTTCTCTATAGGAAAAACATTAAATGTCATTTTTGAATACTATCTGCTTAGTATTTCTAATTAGAAGGAATCTTAAAACAGCACTCTAGTAAGAAGACAAAGAATAGTGCATGGGGAGTAAATTCTCATGAAGGGTCTGCCACTGAAAATGGCATCATGATCTTGACCATTAACCCCTCTTGACTTTCTTCACCTTTATCAACTGATACATGCAGAGAGTAAGCTAGCAATTCTTCAAGGTCTCTGCTAATTTTGAAAGACAGCCCACAGTATGACAGTGTTCCTCAAAGTGCCTCATTATAAGAATCACTTGAGGACCTTACCAAAAAGGACACTTGCAGTAGCCCCTCCAAGCCTTTTGAATCAGAATCTTGCAGGAATCTATTTTTCACAAACATCCTAAGTTTTTAAATCGGTAAGTTTGGGCAACACTGATATGTGGAAAAGGCAAATGTCATCACCTCAAGGAGCCCTTGCTGATAACTTCAGGCAGGCTGAAGCAAATTCTGCTTTCTGCTTCACTTAGGCTGTGTTTTACCTCTGCCATGGCACAATTAATAGGGATGCCATGATTTCTCTACATCATTGTATCTCTAGAGGAAAGGGATCCAACCAAGTGTCTGGATCTTAATAAATGTGGTGAATGAATTTCTGAATGAATAGATGTATGGATGTGTTCTAGTTTGGAATCCTGTGTCAGTCACGAGTCAGTATGTGACTTTGAGCATGTTATCTAATCTTCCTCATCCATAAAAATGAAAATTCTGGCATTTGTGGATTTTTGCTAGTGTTGACATTTATTTGTGAGTATTTTCTTCATACAGTATGGTCATTTATTTGAGTTAAAATTATTGTATTTGGACAAAACTGAGATGACACCTAAGTATGAAAAAGCTCTTTATGAAGTATATACTCAGAAATGGAATGGCATGTTGCCAATTTGTTTTCTGTTTTACTGAGGGAAAAATAGAGAATTATTTAAGTCAAGGGATTATGAGAATATTTGAAGGATATTTAAAATGTTCAGGTACTTTTTAGTTAAAATAAAAATTTGAAGAGTAAACCATCTTTTGAAAGGTTAGTAAGAACTTCAGGATATTTAACTTCATGTTCTAGAGTGTTTTCCACCATCTTCCATTTTAAAAAGGAAACATGTAGTGTACCTTTGAATGAAATGGATTTGTATTAAACTTTGTGCCTTAGTTACTAGGATCTTCCTAATTTTGATTAAAATATTTTTAAACTTGTGATGTTTATTTGTTTTATTAACAAATGAAATCATATTCTCTCTTTCTCTCTCTCTCTTTTTTTTTTTATAGGAAAGTACATAACATTTATCCTGGACCCCTTCCAGTATCAGCTAGTGATAAAAAATCAGAAACAATTAAGCTTTAGAGTATTTTCTGATGAATTAGTAGGTAAAGCATTTAGCATCAGTCAGTTGCAAAAAAATCATGACATGAATGATGAGCTTCACCTCTGCTATCAATTTTTGCAAGGCAAATCTTTGGACATACTTTTGGAAAGCATGATGCAGAATCTAAAACAAGTGTTTGAATCCCAGCTATTAAAAACCACAAGTTGGGACACGGTACAACTGTATACATTCTGCAGCTCAATAATATTTGATATCACGTTTACAACTATATATGGAAAATTTCTTGTTTGTGACAACAACAAATTTATTAATGAGCTAAGAGATGATTTTTTAAAATTTGATGACAATTTCACATATTTAGTATCTGACATACCCATTGAGCTTCTAGGAAATATCAAGTCTATTAGGAAGAAAATTATAAAATGCTTGTCATCAGAAAACTTAGCCAAGATGCAAGGATGGTCAGAAATTTTACAAAGGAGGCAAGATGTCCTAGAGAAATACTATGTGCACGAGGACCTTGAAATAGGAGGTAAGAACTTCTGAATGAGTACTTGCCTAAAACAAAATAATTTACAATAGACCTTTGAAATAAAAAGACAAAATGATGACCTTGAAAAATTTTTATGCTCTTTCTAATTGGCTAACGATAAAATGTTTTACTCTGATACTACCCTCTGTGATAATTGATTTTTTTTTTTTTTTTTTGCTGAGATGGTGAAACAAGATACTTAATGGTGATAATGAGAAAGAGTATAACTAAGCTGCATTTACTCCTCTTATCTCATCCACCACCACCCCGCCCCCCCATACACATTACATTTTAAACTATTCTCATTAAGCAGAAAATTAGACTTCAGAAGCCTATTGGTTCTCATTAGCATGCACTGATCCTTGGCTGGGTCTGTGTCCTAACATCTTTTAATTAGCACACTGCAAATCTAATCAGTGTAATAAACGCTATTAATCTTCCTTTTCACTTATTTTCTCCCAGCACATCATTTAGGCTTTCTCTGGGCCTCTGTGGCAAACACTATTCCAGCTATGTTCTGGGCAATGTATTATCTTCTGTGGCACCCAGAAGCAATGGCAGCAGTGCGTGACGAAATTGACCGTTTGCTGCAGTCAACAGGTCAAAAGAAAGGGTCTGGATTTCCCATCTACCTCACCAGAGAACAATTGGACAGCCTGATCTGCCTAGGTAATTTATTTTTATCTGTTTTGAAGAAAAGAAGGTACCTCTCTGCAAACTCAGTTTATCACTCATAGCTGTTTACCAAGAGGTAGAGGACACAGCTGCCTAATTGACATAATAACACCCATTTACATCAATTATAAATTATGTAGTTTATAGCCGTAGATACTTTCATTGCATGTAAACATTAAGGCATAGGTAATTAACTATGCAAGGTATGCAAAAGGCTAAACCAAAGCTTTGCAATTATTTGAAAAAAAGTTTATGCCTATTAAATCATTTGATTCTGAGCATCTGTAGATGTGCTAATGCTTTCCAAACACTGCTGCACTATCTTGTCAAGAAGTATTTGGCGACTGAAAAAGAAAGTCCGGCAAGAGGCACCCTGTGTGCAAGTTGTATTTCTTCCCCTAAATGATGTCTATATTTTCAAGCCCAGGTTAGAGTGTTTTATGGAGTGTGTGATTCTCAAAAATATAGAAAAAATGTTTTCCACTGGAAGTTAATGAATAAAAAAAAAAAAAAAAGAAAGGAAAGAAAAGATAGAAAAGAAGAAAGGAAGGAGGGAGGAAGGGAAGGAAGGGAGAAAAGGAGCAAAAGAAAAGAAAAAGCAGCAACTACAAACTATTTCTGTGAAACGCTGATATTTTATAACGTATTCACTGACTCATGAGATACACATGGTCACTATTTCAAGTATGTTTGAGGTTGATAGTGACTAAGGTTTTTTTCTATTTCTACATAGGCCTGTACCTCAATAACTGGAGCTTTTGATTGCAGCAGATTTTGTTCCCCTTCACTACTTTGAGAAGGCTCTTCACTACCGTTACCTGATTGAATGTCTACTGTCAAAGTTAAATTCCATCCCAATGAGTTATTCCCTATTCCTTCTGTATTGACATTTCATCTTGCAGTATCCTTTAGGATGTAATATTCCAAGTCGCTTTGGACAAATGCAGGAACAAATGTTTACATATGTCTGTTTCTTCACTCCTTTGACAATGTAGACAAGTATTTTAGCCTATGTTCGTCTCAGTATTTTATATTTTAAAGATATGTCCCAGGGTCTTTGATGGGAACTTTCAGGAGCAAAAGTCCTCCCAGGTTTGGTCAATGGTCACAATCAATGGGCATTGAGAAAAATAGCCCAAGAGTTCTAGAGATTGTCCTCGCTTCTCAGGTTAAGGCCCATTGAGACAATGCCCGAAAACATGCCTTATACTAGCAGTCAATTAGGAAAAATGTGTTGCCTTGTAGTTTGTGTCTTTAGCATAGGTTATCAAATAAACTTTATATTTTCTTTAAAAAATCTCAACATTACTAAAATACAAATATTCTTTTATTTTTGTTTGCAAAATTATTGGGGAATAAATACAGAAGATTTGTGTAAAATTTTGGATAGTTGCTCCACTTGGATAAACAGTATTTTCTGGCAGATTTTTAATTTCTATGAAGATCTACATTGCATTTCCCATATATTCAAACAGTTTCCATTGCATTTTATGAATAAGATGATGCATACTGGGAAGTAAGGCAAATACACCTCAAAGAATATGTGTTCGTATTCTGTATAGTTATTACTCTTATAAAACTTAGTTGTAATTCATCAACTCTCTTTTTACTCTCAACTTTTTCCTCTTAAAAGAAAAGGTCATTTTTAAATTTCAGTATTAAAGCAGAAACATTTAAATTTATTAGACTAGAAGAAATGGTAGTTTCCAGAGCTATAATTTGAGTCCATTTAAGCCCATAGCTAGAGCTAGAAATTTTCACTCTTGAATCTCTCATGAATTTACAAGTCTCCTATCATTAATAAATGAATAAAAACAACAAAAATCCCAAGCAATTTTATATCCACCTGGATAAAGGCAGTGCCTTCAGCAGCCCGGGTGGTTCATCATGACCTCAGTTACCAGCAGAGGCCAGTGTTGTTCATTAACGAGAATTTAAAATGATGGGGCCGAATATGATCTGAAAAATAGTATTTTTTTCTTTCACAAGATAGAAGGTTTTATACAGATTAGAGAAAACATATATGAATTAGTTACACAACAAATAACTTCTACCGATGGTCATAGCTCAGTTGCATTTCTCTATATCAAGAGCATTAACTATATGTGCAAGGGCAAGACTTAAACAATTAAAGATTTACCATATGCCACATGGTATGACTCTATGTGCTTATCCTTCTTGTCTTCTTAAAAAAAAAGAGTTCTGCGTATTTTAAATGCAATGTCTTTAAAAACATCTTAAACTTTTATTATTATAAGAAGAAAAAAATAACAACGAAATGAATGCTGTACTTTTTACGAGGAAGGAGAATTTTGATCTTATTACAGCAAAGAGAAAAGAAGTTCTTCTTTTTACAGAAATTTTGCATGTCAGCACACTTTGATTATAAAGCAGGATGGAGAAGGAACGTTAGACTGCCAAAGTCTGTTTGAGTAATTCAAAGCAATCATCTGTTGTAAGAGGTTATGATAGATTTGTCCTTTTTTCAATGCTCTTGAGAATCTCTCTTCAAAACCATTCCACTCTTATTTTAGGCAAAGAAAACACAATTCTTTATTTTTATGTATCTTATTAAGATTATGCTTATCATGACCTCACTAAAACATTTTATCTATTAATAATTAGTTAAGATCACTATAACTAAATTTAAATGAAAATTTAAAATAAGTTAGTAGTTATAATGAGGTTTCAGAAACTGTTACTTGGGGCTTAAATCTCAATAGGAAAAAATGCTGATAGAATGGAAGTTTGAGAAGCTCTGAGAGAAAAGTAAGAATTTTTCAGTTATTCCAGAAAAAAAAAGGTAGAGATAGGATTTAGAACTGCAGGTTTTAGATATAGGGAAAAGAAAAGGATAAAAGATAATTCAGAGCGACAAAGGTAAGAAAAAAAGATAATGCAAGGAGTAAAAGCTCTCAAACTTGGAATTTTGATAAATCAATTGCAAATAAGCTTAATGAATACTACTTCTTAATGGTTTACTTGAATAACATAGATTAACTTAATATAGTGGCACACAGCATAGGCTCAATAAATGTTATCTGTTGTTATCACCAAAATGACATTCAACCTCTATGATGTCCCCATATGGCTTATATTGTTTTCTTCATTTGCAATTATTTATGAGCATCATACTCAAGTCTACATTACTTTATAGTAGTATTCTTTCTATGACCCACCACTGAAAAGAGCAAACATTCTCAAGTGAGAATGAAAGGCAACTGCTGCATGGCTCAGGTGAACTGCAGATGCCTAATGTTGTTCAGTACCTATTCTCAAATTGAGAAAAGTTACAAACATGGTCCACTTGAGGGATATTAACGTAAAGGGAGATCCCTTAAAACTGGAACTGGGCAAAATCTGTAATAGTTTTTTAAAAAAGAGAATATTATAAATTATAACTCTAGAAGTATGAGCTTGCAGAGTACACACTGAAATTCAATGGAAGATTTTGAAGCCGATTGTGAGTATTGGTGTGTGAGGGAAATACAGAAAGGAAAAAAATTAAGGTCCTTTAATAGATCATTAGACGCAATTTATGTTACATATATTAGTGATCTCAATATCAAAGCAACCTTATAGACATTGTTTCATGTCATCTTCACCAAGATACTCTGGAGGACAGCAACAGCTATTGTTTTGTCACTTTTACAGATGAGAAAATTCTCAGGGTGCTAAATATCTTGTCTAATATCATGGAGATAATACGGAAGAAAGGCAGGTCTTTAACTCAGGTTTTCTGAGCAGGCCCACGCTTTTCCTCTCAGGCCTGTCTGATACCAGAGCCCTGGAGATCTTTTTTCATTATCCCAGCTGAGAGGGGAGAGGAATTCTTTGTATCTCAAGTCTACAAAGCCAGCCATGATGCACATGGCCAAGATCAGGCAACATGGGCCAGAGGATCAGACAGTTGGCTGAATTTTTAGCTTCATGATAAGACATTATGAATAACATTAATAATTATTATTTGAATATGTGCCAGCCACTGTGTTGCATTTTATGTATATTAGGTTATTTAATTCTCAAGTATTATTTTTTTTCAATTATTAAATAACGAGGTTCAAAAACATAACTAACTCAAGTCATACAACTAGATAGAGGCAGAACCAGAAGTTGATGCCAGATCTAACTTTAACGCCTACCCATAATGACTGTCGCTTCAGACAAAAATTCTCTAGAAATGGACTAGAGACTTTGAGCACTATTTTTTATAAGTTACATATTACTGATTCTCAAATGCAGTTGTGTTTGAGGGTAAGGATAGAACTAGCAGTGCACATTAGAATCTTGTGGGTATTTTTATTTAACAGAAATGAACTTTTGACTGTAGAATAGTTTTAGATTTACAGAAAAGTTACAAAGATAGTAGAGAGCATTTCTGTATACCCCCCTCCAACAGTATCCCTTGTGAACATTTTACATTAGTGTGGTATATTTGTAAAGATTATGAGTGTTATTTTGAAAAAGCTCATTCAAATATTATAAAATAATTGTGTATTTGAAAGCTTAAAACTTTACATAATTCAGATAATAGTGAAGTTTAAAAACATCCTCTCTTCTGGTGAGGATCTACAAAAGATATAACTTCATTTAGGAACTTCTAACTGGAGGAATTAGGTGAAGCATCTTCCACAAAGAGGTACATCAGAAACTTGGTGACGTAAATTTTATATGTAATATAAGGAAACAGCAGTCAAAAAAATGAAAAATACTGATTTCAGTGTTCATCAGATTTTCAGCTCAGCACAAAGCTAAGGTGGTTAGATAATATAATGAATGCTGGAAACAGAATCTGAAAGGATTGAAAAGCAACTTTAATTAAAATGCAAATTACTGTGTATTTAGATCTAAATATCAACTTTGTAAGAATAGGATGAGAAACTTGTGATTCCGCAGAAAAGGGTTTAAAGCAATGGTTCTCAGCCTTGATTGCTCATTGGAACCATCTGGGAAGCTTTAAACACTTGGAATACCTGGCCCCACCCTTAGAGAGTCTGATTGCATTGGTCTGGGGTGCAGGCTGATGGCTTTAAAAGCTCCCTAGGTGATTCTAATGTGCAGCCAAGATTCAAAGCCTCTAATTGAAAGGTTTTAGTTAATGCAGTGGTTTCTATTCTATTAGATTGGAATGGGGCATTTATTTTTTTAAACAATCCCAGGTGATTCTAATGGGCATCTAGGGTTGCTGATAATCTCTGGAATATCAGAAAGTTTAAAACAATAGTGATATTATTTCAAAAATCTGTTGCTCATCTGCTCCCAGAAAATAGTAATAGAAGCATGGTGTCTAGGGACAGAAATTAATAATTCTCTACTTTTCCAACTAAAATAGTACATACCTAGTTCTGCCAAATATTAAGAGGCACATTGACTAATTAAATTCATCCAGCATGGCAAAGGCTGAACACCATATCATCTCTGACACACAATTAGAAAATGGTATGATAGTTGTCTTTACATATTTTGAAAGGGTTGTTACATGGAAGAATGATTAGACATTTTTGGCCTGTGTGTTTTATAAAGGGTAAAAATTAAAAGGAGGAAAATTTCATCTCAGTATGAAAAATAGCTTTCTATTAAAATGGGCTTTCTGAATGCCATCATTGGAGTTATCCAATTAGAAAGTGTACAGTATCAAATTACCAAGGGAGAAGATTTTGAGTGTTCTCATCACAAATAACCGATCAGTATGTGAGATAATTGCATATGTTAATCATTTGACTTAACCATTCCAAAATGTATGCATATTTCCAAACATCAAGTTGTACACCATAAACATATATGATTTTTGTCCATTTTAAATAAATAAATAATGCAATTGCGCCATATCTTCAGTAGAATCTTGTGAGCATTCCTGTTTATGTGTATCTTCCAACTTTGAACTACCTAGATTGCATTGTCCATAAAGGCCAAGTCCGTGTGCAGTGTTCCTTCTTCACACCAGCTGCAGTGGCCCAGTGCTCAGAGCAGAGTAGGGCCTTAACAGACATTTATGGAATATATGAATGCTGAATTTACATGTCTGTATTTTAGCAGTGAACCAAACACTGTGTCTAAGATGCAGGATGAAGATAGGCATTTATACCAATTCAGATTTATTTTTAACCTTACTTAAGATATACAGTTGTTGAGCCAAGGATTAGTGATTCTGCCTCAAATTATATGATTATCACAATTTCTTACTTACCTTCTCAACTGTCTTGAAGACCGTTATGTAGAAACGCACACACAAACACACACATCATGAGCCTCACTTCATTTCATCACACCTTCCAGAGCACACCACCTTCATATCCATCCCCTCTCCCGCTTTTACAGCCACCTTCTATTTAATATTGCCTGGTGTTTAGCCCCAGCCACTGTGGCAGAGCCTGGCTGTTCATTTCACTCCATCCATTGCTGCTATCCACAGATCACCACGGCTAATCAGATGGCATGCCAGCCTGCACCAATCATTAAGATGACCCAAATTAACAGCCGGGCCATGTCACAGTACATCCATTCCACATATACAGACAGGGCCTAAGTGTAAGGCAGAAACCCGGATGTCCTTATTTGTTTTTGCATTGTAACATGCATTACTGATTGTCACGAGCTGCTTTAGTGCCTTAAATCTACAAATGGGAGTCATCCGTCCCTTATTACAACCAGAATTGAAAACTGAGAGCAAAAGAGAAAATGTATATGCCTTTTTAACCATATTTTTTTCGTTTGTTATTTTCCTTCACAGTTGTATTGTAAAACATTTTAGCTCAAGACATTCCCTGGTATTTCACTTAGAAGGGATACTTAATCAGAATAGTTTTGTATCCTGAAAAGTGAAAGAAGCCTTCCCTAGCCAGGTGAAGAACATAGTATATGCTCTGAATTGTGAGTTCATAGAGGGGATTTTGTAATCCAATTTCCTAGCATATACCAGTCAGTAAACTCAGTTCTTAATAACTCACAGGCAGCCTTATCTTAATCACAGTTGCAGTTGTTGGCACCTTGCAGTGCCTGGTGTAAATTTCATCCCAAAATACTTGCATTCTTGATGGCCGTTTTTCGACAATGCATTCTTATAATTCTAATAATGCATTTAATAATTAGAATGCCTGCTAAATGTTAGTATAAATTAACAACGATTATGCACAATAAGTTTTATAAAACATTTACAGATAGAGATCATCTTTAATTAAAATTAACTTCCATATGAAAGCCAAGTGTACTAATGATTCACAATGACCTTTTATTACCTGCAGTCCTCTGTTTTGGCTGGATGATTGACAGCTTGCTGTTTGGCTACCATGTTGAATTTCAGCTGACAAGACTTTTCATTTTAACTCAATTTGCCCGCCTATCACAAGCTGGTGGCAGGCCAGACCCAAGTCACCCAGCTTTGCCTCAGCAGCTTGCTCTAGTTCTCATTAGTACGCATTTATTCAGTGGAAATTGGAAGACAAATGCTTGAAGGCATGTGAACTAAGTATAGCAAATTAGGTTTAAAGACTGAATATTTATAAGTATATGGAAAGTTTTTTTTTTTTAATTCTAGAGCGAATAGAGAACTGAGTGCTAGCTTTGGTATAAAAGAAATGAAGATAGAAGGGGGAAGATTCTAAGAATAACAATACTATAAGCTTTTTCTTTCCATTTTGGAAACATGTAAAATCTCTCTGACAACACCTTATCAAATAAAAACCTGGCTTCTCTTTCATGGAGTGCTTGCACAAAGAAGTTTAGCACCTCATGTGTGAGAAGGGGTAAAAATGAGGGTCATGTTCATTTGTTGCTTGGTTATCCCTTGGTATGTTTTAAATTGCCTTGTTTGTTCGGCACTAGCACAGAAACAGATGTTGCTCTACCGTGCAGGATAATTTACTGTACCTCCTGGTGCAGCATGGAAGTCCTCCCAGGGCCCAGCTGGTCTGTCAGTGGCACTGGCTGGTGTCTGCTCAACTATGACAACTACAAGTAGAGGCTGCAATTTTTTTATTGTGCAGTTGTCATTCTTCTTAACGTATAGCTCTGCCTGCATTCGTACTGGGGCTGGTGGAAAAGCTGCTGGCTTTTGTGTCTGGGTGTTATTCTGCAGAGCCACGTAAGCTCTACTCTCCATTGTTGATAATAACGCAACTCATTACTTTTGTCGTCTAATGATTATCGGCATGATCGCTCAGAGCGAGAGCCAACCTCATCTTGCACACATAACTGGTACTGGAAGGTAAAACAGATTTGTCACTTACGATCTGACCGCTAAGCCACACTTTGCACTCCATTATTGTGATTAACTTCTGCATAAGATATGCTTGCCCAATTGTCATTTGTGATACTGTGGTGGGCGCAGGCTGCCGTGCTTCCCGAGAGCACATCAGCCAATCAGATGTGACCGTGTTATTCGGACTATTACATGCCTGCCCTGTCACAGCAGCCACCCCACAATTATTTTGCTTTTGTGTTTCTTCTTCCCACACCCCTACTGGACTCGTTGGGTGAACAGCACTGCTACATATGTCAGCTACCATTTCACACCACAAGCTAAAATGATGCTGTGCTATCGTTGCTCCAACAGAGCCAGCAGCAGTACATGGGAGGCCGACCCTTGCTTTTCACCACAGAAATGTTGGTCCTTGGTGTCCTGCCACTGAAATCCATCGTGTCAGGTGCCTTGTGGCTATCTGCAGTAGAGCCCATGTTCCAAAACCAAAGTTCTTTTCTGGCCTCATCACTAACAAACTGATTTGACTCTGCCTGATTATAATAACGAAGGAAGTCCAAGAGAATATGCACAGCCTCACTGTACGTCACATTGAATCACCACACTGGCCACACAAAGCTGACCGCAGCCTCATTTCTTTAGACAAATGCATGCTTAAGGAAAAACCTCCCGGGAGAAAGCACCCAAAGCTACTTGATAGCCCTATGCAGCCTGTGCATAGATTTAAATTTTACTGAAATAACATTTATTTTTATTTTTGGCTGATGAAAGTCCTCACAGATAGGCCTGCCTTTAATAATCTAATAATTGGGTACTCTGTTTTTCAGAGCTTTGCTGAACACTGAGAAACTGGGCTCTGTGTGTGTGTGTGTGTGTGTGTGTGTGTGTGTGTGATTTCTAAATTGCAAGCCATAAACACAACCATTTGTTATCATGTGAAGGGGGAAAAACTCCATTTGGAGCTTTTTTTTTTCCACATTGCTGATTAGAGAGAATCAAGCTTTATATTCTAGGACCCATTCATGCTGGTGGAAACATAGTCAGTTTTGATTATGAAGAGAGAGACGCAGACCTAGACAGGAGCTACACGCTGATATGCATGCTATCAGAATGATTTATGCAAATTATGCATATTATTCCCAAAGGAATTCCTCCTCAAACTGCCAGGATAAATTGCCGGAAATTAGCCATAAAATCTGTCATGCTAGGAGCAAAAGGTGAAGGCCACTGGGAAAGCAAGGACATTCGGCTTCTGGAATCTTCCAGGATATGATGGTGCCTGTTATTCTCTCTGGATGCCGAGGAAAATATGGTTTTCTTCTGAATCCTCTAAAAGCATTTCCTTTTGAAATTTTTCCAGCAAATGTTGACTCACATTTTATTTACAGCTAGCATAAAAGAAATTAAGTGTTAAGCTGCCTCAGGAAGCGCTACTACAATTACTTTACTATTAACTGCCTAAGTGGTTATTAAATGGCTAAGCCTGGCTTTAAAGCATCAGAGTTCTAAAGGTTTGTGGAATGACTTACAAGCTGTGTATTTTAACTGGGATATGGTTTTAATTTCGAACATGTATACCCATAACCCAGCATTCCTCTCTACCAGACCATTCTCTCCTACAAAATCTTAATGACTTTCTGCCCAGGTACAACACTGCTTCCTCCTACCTGTGAAATACCTCCAAGCCTTGCTGGAGCCAGACCACTGCCCCTGCTCACACTCTGTGCACAGCCACCCTTGGCTCCCTCTTGGTGGATGAAGAAACAATTTCCTTTTCAATCAAGGCCATTAGTAATGAGCTTTTGTTGCAAATTGAGAGCACGTTTCAAGAGCAGCCCTATCTTAAAAGGTATCACTTGTTTTTTTTTCCCTTCAGAAAGCACCATTTTTGAAGCTTTACGTCTGTCCTCATATTCAACCACCATTCGTTTTGTTGAGGAGGATTTGACTCTCAGTGCAGAGACTGGGGACTTCTGTGTGCGAAAAGGAGACTTGCTAGCCGTCTTTCCTCCAATCTTTCATGGTGACCCTGAAATCTTTGAAGCTCCAGAGGTAAATAAACATCAAGCCTATGATTGCTACTTCTTAGATCCTGCAGGCGCATTTCTCTTCCATCCCTATCTCTTCCTCTTGCCACTTTGTTCCAGAAGGGGTTGAGACAGCTTTATGGCCTCTGGTTTTCCTCCTAATAAGAAAGGTTTCCTCCTTACTGAAGTGTTCACTAAGGATATCTTTGAAAGGTTTCATGATCTGTAAAGAGAAATACAGTCATGAGACTAAATGCTAGTCACTTCAAATTAAATGGACATTGCACTTTGGCCACTGTTATGTTCTGGCCGAAATTGCATTATGCTTGGTGGAGAATTATTGAAAACCATGGAGGGCTAGCTATTGACAGGTGGCTTAGAGAATAAATGATGATAACTATTTTACCAAGTGTTTCCAAAGTGGGGTTGACTGTTCCAAAGTCAAATACTACCACTGCTGTAGTTAAGCCCATATACTTTTTCACCTCTTATTAAAAGTATGTGCCCCTTCTTGATCAATTAGTATGGCATTATGAACTTGAGATTGTAAAGCTGCTGCTCACGGGTGAAGCTCTGAGGGTAATTGTGTCATCTCCTTGTGTTTTTTTTCTGAAGCTGGAGTTAATGAATATCAAAGAATGGAAATTAATCCACCCTGGTTCATCCCTTAATACCACTTCAGAGATTCACCACCTGCATGCAAATTGATTGCAGTCCTATTCTGCCTGTGTTTCTCAGGAAGTAATGTTGCTGTAGCGGTTTTTGTAGATAAAATGCTTTTTTTCAAAGGGAAACTGCTGCTCTGGTCGAGCAGTTCATAGTTAGACCACCTTTAAATCTAGTTTCTAAGGTAGATGTCTTGCGTCAGGCTGGAGTACAATATTGTTGAATTTCAAAAATTAATAAGAAGAGAGCAGATTCAAATACAATTAGAAAATATGAATTTATTTCAGCAGCAAAGGCAAATGACTTAAGTGTAGGGGGAGCATACATATAGTTGCTGTGTGTTTCAGAAGGAGGGGCAGTGTATGAATGACAATAACAAATAGATTGTAGAGTATTAGCAAGTGAAGGAACATTCTGCAAACAACAAGCTTTATCTCCACATTTATAAATATCAAGGAACAAAATTATACACATAAAAAGATATTCAATAAACAGGGCAAATGAATACCCAATATCCAATATCTGGAAAATATTTTTAATTTTTATTTTTACCTACAATTCTGCAATTGTACAATTTATTTAGCATCAACTTATTTTCATTATGTGATTATTCCACTAGTCATTAAGTTTACTCTTCATGTCATGATAGTAAAATCAACATTAGTGTTATCAAGAAACAATAAATGTTTACCAGATTACCACTGTCTTTATGTCACTGTGCTTTGGACTCCTCCTATTTCCTACCCTCATGACGAAAAATACCTTTGAGGAACTTAAAACTCAAAGTTAAAAATCTAAAGTATGCTAATTTATGTATTTTTTTCTTTTGGAATACTAAATAGCCATGCCCAAACTTTACATATTAAATCACATAGTAACCAGTAGGGCTTGCCTTATACAACATCTGTGGCAGAACAAAATCTCAATACTGTGAATACTGATTCAGCATCATTAGCGTAGCTTCAACTTCAGTTGATGAACGCTCTCTATTATTTACTAGATTTAACATTAGCCAATTATGCCTGACTAATGTTAAAATTAACTAGCTAATTTATTGTCATGCCATTGTTTTCTTGAAATTAGTTGGGGAATGCTGATAATTCCTGACACAGAAAAAGCGGTAATAGCTCAGAACCACTTTTATAGAATTTAGAAAGATCTTATTCATTCTGTAAACATTTTTCTGGTGACTACCACTGTCAGACAAACCTATTATTCCTTTGATTCTTAACAACTTAATATGGCAATAAGTGGATGCTATAGATGATCATAAAACAGATGCCCATCCCAAGCCACCGCATACTGACAGTAAAGAAAAGAAGAGAGTTCTAGAAAAGTCTGCCATGAGCCATTTGTTGCTGAAAGCATGGTTCAGGAGACTCACATTCATCACTACCTGCCTTTTATATCCAACACGCCTTGAAGGAGAAGACCAGGACTCAGATGTTGATAAGAGGCAGTAGATGTTAGGCCAAAAAAATAAGGAAGGCAGATAGAGGGAAAGTTATTCTTGGAGGACAGAGAGACAGGAGCCTCAGCAGAACATAGATTCTCCCAGCCCAACAAGGCCTGGGTTCAGAATTTCCAAGCTCCAAAAAACTCTAAAATTTGGCATTCCAAAGACAGGCCATGGTTTTCCATCATACCTGAGAGCTATTGCATCTGCATCTCCCTATTCCTGGAATGTCCCTCCTTATTTGTGCACCCAGCAAGCTCCAAATTACTCAACAGGAATCACCTAATCATCTCTTTGTTGACAGTGTGCCTGAGTCCCACTTCATTCCTCAAAGAATTTGCCATTGCTCACATTGTTCACATTCAATTTTCATGGTATAAACTACCCCCTGTGTGTACGTTTGTGGTGGGGCATAGCACACAGTATTTTGCAATTATTTATTTACTTGTCATTGCTCCCATATGCTGCTGTAAGCTCCAGAAGAGGAAGGACCACGTCATTTCCATCTCCGTATTCTCAGTGCCTAGCTCACAGGAGGTTGTACACATAAGTTGAATAAATAAGGAGATGCTTGGATAGATAAATGTACTGAAAGTGAAAATATGCTTCAGTTATAATTTTAAATCAGGACAGATATTGCCCATTCAAATATGTACTGGACCTAAATAGATCAAATAAAGAAGTGATCTGTGTATAAATATAGCAATACTATTGGGAGTGTTAAGAACTATGGCAAAAGGAGATGCCAGGAGACCGCTAAATAGGACCACTGGCTTCTTCCGAACTAGCCCTCAGCTCTTGCAAGCATTTAGACCTAGTTTGGTGAAGTCATTTTAATTTTTTTACTAAAAAGAACCCGAAAAAAAATGCTTTTCAGTGAAGGTTGGAATTTTTAAATATTTGGAAAAATGAAGTTTAAAACACAATATGGGATAAATAAAAGGTGTTTGGGGACTTAATTGAGCCGATAAGCTACCAACATGTAACCTCTATATTAAGAATTATTCTTTCCCTGAATATTGGTTGCTTAGCTTATTGTAATGTTAGCCATTCAGGTGGCTCTTGTGTATGTGGAAAAACAAATTGCCAAGTGAAATTTAAAAAGAGAACAAAGAGAGAAAAACCCCTTCTTAATTCTCCCGTCCTCTCTCTTTATAGGTAAAAATGCTATCCAACAAAGGCTAGGTAATCTATTAATTGAGAGTGGATAGCTTTCTAAAGTTGGTTCAGGGCTTTCCCAAATTTACACATATTATCAGCTAGAATTCATGCAATAGGCTGTCAGGTAATCAGTAGTAAATAGTGATGATTTCTTTTCTGACACAATGCAAGATCCAGAACTGGAGCTATAAAGAAGCTCAATAGGGAAAATCAAATTTGTTAGCTGGCTTTCCTAGGTCCACAGATGCTGAGGGATAAAGGGAGACCTGGTGACACTGTGGGGCTTATAGGGGAAAAAGGTCAAACATTTAAGATGGTTTATATTATAACCATTATAACCACGTAGGTAAAGAAACACGGTGAAATAACAATGCAATTCCAAAGCCTTTGGAATCTCCCCCAAAAGCTCTAAAGATGAAAGATCTTGTTTAACCTAATGCAATTCTGTCCTTTCTACCTCTTAGAGTTGTAGAGATAATAAAATGATGAATAAATGTGAAAGTCCTTGAAATAATTCTAAATCACTATAAAAATTGTGGTATCAATTATTATTTTCATTATTGCCACTGTTCTTAGAACGACATGACAGATGAGGAAGTACTCTCAATAATTTTTTATCTGTATTACAAAATGGAATAGAGATTGCGCCACTAGTAGACTTAAAGGAAACATATATCAATCATTTATTACCCAAAAATCACTTTGATAGGCATAGTGAGTGACACAGAAATAGAAAGTCCTCTTTGCCTACAAGCTTGCAGTATAGGAACTCAGCCCTGTCACATGGCTAATTTATCATCATTAGATGCTTCCTATTGAGAAAAGGTTTCTGCCATACCAATAAATTGACACTTTATACCTACCATATTGGACTAGTAGTGTGCTGGTAAACCAGGGCTCTGAGCCCTGATTTGTAGTATTTGTCAATTTTCATTGTATAAATTACCCCCTTGGCCAATTTCATGTTATCAATGTGGATAGCTTAAACACAGAGTCGGGAAGAGATGTGCACACTCTGACAAGCTGATCAAGCTGTCTGCAGCACACTGCTGATTTGAACCCAGGTCATGGCGATAAAAAGGGACCACTGTACTCTACCATCTTGCCTCCAGGGGCAACAGTATTACCCTTTAGCCATCCATTCAAACATTTCTCTTTTTTATTATGAGAAAGTCATATCTTTTATCTAATTTACATTTCCATACCCAAAATTATGAATTGAGTGGATTCAAAACATGATCCTATTGTGTGTCACCTACTTCAGCAAGACCATGTTTTATGCCTTGTAACTTCAATGTTTTACATACAGGAAGTGCTTCAAAAAATCTGTTGAACTGTACTAAACATAGTATTTGGAGAACACAAATTAGCGTGTTATGCAATCTTCCTTTGTCACGAATACCAAAATCTTTTCTCTCTCCAGAAAATTGTGTCCTCTATCCAAACTTGATTTCTAGTGCTTCAATATTATACAATTTTCTACTATTTGTAAACACTGAATATTCATCAACTCATCATACTCTACATATTTATTTACTCATTCAATATCTTTGTTTTCTTCAAAAGCTTGAAAATGGTTTTTAAAATATACTTTATTCTCATGTATTTATTCATTAATTCAACAAACATATATGGAACCTCTACTATGGGAATAGCATTGTGTTGAAGGCTTTGAACATACAGAGATAAATAAGAAAATGTGATTGCTCCAAACTCTTGGGATTTCTTGGCTCTGCTATCTCCTGTAGGTTAGCTCTGTCTTTAGCCTGGGAACAACCAGATATCATAGTCACACATGATGAGGTCCAGAGAAGGAAAGGTAATCAACCATTTCTTTTTGTTTTATTTTCTTCACAAGAAGAGGATTTCTCCTAGATGTCCCTATAGGTCCCCATAGACTTTCCCCTTGTAGCAATGACCAGATTGTTTCACACATTCTGTCCCAAACCAGTCAGAGACCCGAACAATGCGATTACCAAGATTAGTGCCTAGACACATTTTATGCAGAAGAACAATGTTGGGAAGTCAACTGCAACAATCATTAGAGGAACCATGGGGAACTCCTGTGTCTTAAACCTTCTCTTGTGATTTTTCTGTTCTCATCCATTTAATTGACTCCCCTTAATTGTGAAGCATCATGCTTATTATGGTCACTGTAAAGAATTTCAGTCAGCTTGATGAATTCCAAGTTTAAGTTGTTCCAAATGAATGGATATATCTTGAGCTTCCTGAACCTTTGTTCTGTGTTGCTGTGATGCCAGAATCTCAGTGGTGAGAGTATTATACCCCTTCCCTTTTCAGCTACAACTAAACTATATCCCTAGCAGCTGGCACAGGCCCTTCTTAACATTGGTTCCTATTTAGGTTTTCCATGCCTAGGCAATAAAGCAAAATGCAAATAAATTTTAACTCAAAAATACATTTATGCTCCTGTGCCCTTTGAACTTCGTGGTGGTCACAGAGATAAAGACAGTGGCCATTTCCCTTTTAGTTTCACAAAATAAACAACCGAATAGGAATTTCTAAGATGTTTACAATGAAGAAATTGAATAAAACGTGATAGAAAGTAGAGGAATGGCGTTACTCGTTGAGTAGAAGTTTGAGGGAACTGAATATAAACCCTAGCTGAAGGTCATGGGTAAGGAGCACTCCTGCATCATGTGTTGGCCACAGGCCTCTCAGCGGGCAGCACATTTATTTTCACAAAGAGGAATCTGAAAACCACGGTGATTTATGGCTTATGTATGGTATCAGGACAATAAAAAGTCATAATCCAAGCTCAGTTTTCATTTCGCATTTGCTGGCTTAACTAGTGGGGCTACAGTGAGAACCTTCCTAACAAATTGTACCACAGCAAAGCTCACTTAAACTGATTTGGGTTAGGCAGGGAGCTGGTGGATAGAGGGCCAGTCTCCCCAGACTTGTCAGCCTGAAGGAGGAAGCAGCAGGACTAAGCTCAGGCCTGAGCTCCAGAAATGGAAGAGGGTCACCAGGAGAGTTACGTTTAGTCACTCTATCTCTAGTGACCATTTATGTCAACAAAGGGTGTCCTTGTTCATTTAACATTGATTGGCTACAGTTGGGATATATCCCAGAACTATGGTAAAATACATATTTTAAAAGGCTCAGAGTATTTGTTACGAGGAATTGAGCAGTTATAAAAGTGCGGATAAATTTTGCCATTAGCATTGCATCTGCTTGCAATTTGAGAGGAAATAGGAACTACTCAGAATTTTTCTAAGTTCAAATACTTACCAAAATAAGAATTCTACATAAATGAGGACAAACCCAATGCTTTTAAAGGAAATGGTTCACTGACATTAACAACACTGGTTTTGAGTGATAAAATTAAATCATTTGTGATGAATTCAGAATCTACCCACATATTGCAAGGTTTTCACTTTAACCTGAAATGCTTTGGATCTGACCTACTTTTTTGCATTTGACTTCATGTAGTCATATCAAAGTTGTGTGTGAGCAGGTCTAATGCTAATGACACCAACTACACCAAATACTTGGTCATTTTTATGCAAGCCACAGGCATTAATTTAATCAATGGATTAATTCACCATAAGCTAAAATAAGGTTACTCAGTCCGCTCTAAGAAACTCAAGTGAGAGTTGAACCATAACCCTTTGGCAGCAAGGCAAAATTAAGATAGCAATTCCAACACCCTAAGTAAAGCAGCCCCATGATTTCCTGTAACCAAGTAATATAACTTGTTTATGAAAACATATCAGAAATACCTGCCACGCTAGAGTAAACCCAAAGAGAGCTGATTTTAATAGAACTTTCATAGAAGAAATTCACTACAACATCAAAAAACAAACAAGATTGATTTTGTGGCTTAGTTCCTCTCTAGTGCTTTACCTGAATCTTGTTATTTTGTATCTGTTTAATCCAAACATCAGCACCAGATCCTAAACTCATAGTTCTCATCCATCAGTAGCTGGTGGGGAAGGGAGAAGAGAAACTCAAATTAGGAACCCACAGTTAGGCAGCTCCTGTGGCTAGTTAGGACTCTTCAGTCCTGGGTAATAATGGCAGTCTCACCAGAGCCCTTGCCTTCTCCCCAACATTGTGCCCATGTGTCAGGACCCACCTTAGGGAGGAAAAAGAGAGATATTGCCACTATACTTGGGAAACTCAGCTTAGGAGAGAAATAAGAGTGGAGAAAAAATGTCTTACAGCTTTTCATATCTCTTTGATATGGGGAAAATAATTTCCTAGTAGTATTTGAGTTTTTTTAAAGTTCACACCTATTTGCATTCAGTCAAGTTTTTCTGGTGTATACCTGATTAAAATGAGCTTTCTAAGACAGGCAAAGAGAGCTAGCAACTTTTTGGACTTGAACTCAAACTATTTTATGTGAAATGTTAATAATTTTAACACTATATTCTTCTTTACAGGAGTTTAGATATGATCGTTTTGTAGAAGATGGTAAGAAGAAAACCACCTTTTTCAAAAGAGGGAAAAAGCTGAAGTGTTACCTAATGCCATTTGGAACTGGAACCACCAAATGTCCAGGCCGATTTTTTGCAATTATGGAAATAAAGCAATTGTTGGTTATACTTTTAACTTACTTTGATTTAGAAATAATTGATGATAAGCCCATAGGAATAGACTACCGCCGCATGCTATTTGGTATTCAGTATCCAGATTCTGATGTTTTATTTAGATACAAAGTGAAATCTTAGAGAAGCTAAAAGGAAAGAAAGGAAATCTATCAAAATTAGCCTAAACATCCTAAGCTCATCTGTTTCTTTTTAATTTCTGCAAATGTGATTGCTGTATTTGTTTAAAAAGTGCTGATTTCTATTTGATCTGAGATCAGTCTAGTTTGTACTTAGTCACAAAACCTATCATAATATAAAACAGGATGGTGGCATGAAAATGGACATCAAAATCAACTTCAGGATAAGCTCAAAACAGGGACTTTTTTTTTGTTCAGTTTTTAATTTTTCCTTGTGATTTTCACCTGTTATAATAAATGTACCGTCACAGCAATGGATTGGTCACTGTGGAATTTAAGTCATTCAAATGATTCTCTAATGTGTGAAAATACACTTTACGAACTATTAGAAAATTGTGCTGGAAATGGACACAGTTTAACAAATTCCAAGTTTTCACAGAAGAAGGAAATTAAATTTCCATGAGTTACACTGGATGAAAATGTTCCCTTCAAGTATAATATCAATAATACTTATATTTCCAGGATGCATGTGCATTAAATGAGTTTCGCAGTAGATTAAATGCTTCAACTTCACTTCAATATTTAATCAGGCAAAAATGTTCCTTATTACTTTGTATACTGTGGCTCAATAGAACAAAATTTCTTGTTATATAAGACCTTTCAAGTTCAAGTTTGATACTGATAAGATTTAATGTATAAGAAAACACAGAACCTACTATATATTCAGCAATTGCCCTGGACATTAGTATTAGGTTTATTATGGGAGCAAATGTTGAAATCATTACAGAATTGATTATAGCATTTGGCTTTAGTATAAACTATAAAAGTTATGCAAATACTGCAATTAACCCTTTCCTAAATGCTTCTCAGTATATATACTGAGAAGCTAGATGTAGTATTTCATTTTGATGTTCACCTATTGGATTTGGAGTTCATGTGTACTGTTTTGAATTACAACATCGTGTAATGCAGTGTAATTTCATATGACACATGCAGCATTGTGTCAATGATTCAAATATTTTTTTTTTTCAATTGAGACAGTATCTGGTTGTGTTGCTCAGGCTGGTCTCAAATCCTGAGCTCAAGTGATCCTCCTGCCTTTGCCTCTTGGGAACCTGGACTACAGGCATGTGCCACTAAGCCCAGTGATTCAACGCTTTTAATATCAGAGTACCACATGATTTGCATCTGACATAAATGATGATGCAGTATATAAGCAGGCAAGGCAGGTAATAAAGCCCAGTTAATTTGTGCTTCATAAATTTGCTACTGTTTTGAGAAAAGGAAAATGATTTTAAAAATAACATTACAAAATATCATTCATAATAAGTAAATAAGATAGTCTAGCATTTATTTTCTCCTCTCTGAAGTACATGTTCTGAACGTTCCTTTAGTGAAGGTCTGCCGGTGTAAATTCTATTTTTGCTTGATTGAGGATGTCTTTATTTTTACTCTCATTCTTGAAAGATGGTGTTGCTGGATGCACAAATCTAGATTGACAGTTATTTCCTCACAGCACTTTGAAGATATTGCCCGTTCTAAAGGCATCCATTGTTGTTATTGGGTGGATAGCCACTAGTGAGTGATTATTCATTAGGTGGTCTGTCTCTTCTCTCTGACTACTTTAATGTGTTCTCTTTGTCTTTGATGTTCTTAGTTTCTTTCTATTTCTTATGTTTGTATGTCCTGCTGCTTCTTGAGTCTGAGCATGGGTGTCTACCTTCAAGTATGAAATCTTCTCAGCCATTCTCTCTGTGAATGTTACTGTTCTCAAACTCTACATTAGATCCTGTCACTCTACATGCCATATCCTTTGACCTTTCCTCACCACTCTTTGTGTCTCGAACTTACCCTCCAGATAATTTCTTTAGATGTCTCCTCCAGTTTATTCTTGGAACTGTATATTTAATCTTCTCTCCAACTCATCCATTGAGTTTGTTTTTTCCTTCTTTTTGTTTTAACTTCAGGTTCATAGGGTTGCATGATCATTCTCCTTATACTCTTTAGTTCATGATACACAATTATAACTGGTTTTAACAAAGATCCTCTGGTTTTATTTATTCTCTTTTGTCCCTAGTCCCCACTTTCATACCCCTTTTTAATATAATAGGCAAATATTTTAATGTGTTTGGTGCACATCTTGGTATGTGTATGTTTTCATGTAGTATATATTATCCTGAGTACCTATTTTCTGTAAGTTGTATCTTTTCCAATTTTCTTAAGCTCTATGATTTTAAAGATATATTCATATTTCTGTATATACTATATTTAATCTATTGCTTCTAACTGCTGCATAGCATTCCATAATATGTACACATTATGTTTTAATGATCTAGTTACCCAGTGATAGACACTGTCAATGGGACAGTTATTGTGGGAGAGAGGCCAAAGCAGAATTTAAAAGGTCTTCTGTCACCTATCCTCCCACTACTGGGCCTAACCATCCTCAGCCCTGGGCTGCTAAAAACCTTGTCCCCAACCCCCACCCATCCACACACACACACACACACACACACACACACACACACACATTTAGTTCTTGATAACTTTAATTCTCTCTAAGATGTTCTAAATTTGTTATGTCCCATCCTCAGATCCATCCAATCCTCTCCATTTTGTAGGGTCTCAAAGGTTGATTTTGAGTCAGAGTGTCGGCCTCCAACTTGTCAACCTTCAGGTTTTCCATTCCACTGAGTTTGCTAAGTTCAATGATTACATTTTTCAGTTTGAGAATTCCCTTTGTTCTTCATATATGCTGGTTATAATATCTTGTACCTTTGGCATATACCCAATATCCTTTTTGATTTAACTATATGAAGCAAACATTTTAGATTTTGTATCTGATATTTCCAAATCTTTGGTGTTTTGTGGATCTAATTCTATAGTTTATGTGTTTATTTCTTCTGTCACTGTTACCTGGGATGGTTTGTTTACTGAACCCATGTTCCTTGGATTTTTATCTCTGGAAAAATGTTTAGACCTAGATTTAAAGTTTATTCCTCAAGAGAGAATTTGTATTTGCATTTGTCAGACTGCTGATATTACTACCAAACTTAGATCACCCCAAAATTTCAGCTTGATTATCTAGGAGTGAGAAGGAAGGGCTACACAGGTATTGTGGTTTCTAGCCTTAACTCAGGTAGAATGCAAACCTAGTATTATTAGGAATAGACAGGAGACACTTTTGGGGGTTCACTTGTTTATTTTTTACCCAGAGCTAAGACTGAGGCAGGCAAATACTGACAGTCTTACTCAGTGGAGCAAAGTTTCTTTCTAGTTCACCTACTAAGTATGTTGTCTCTGCAAGTTCTTGGTTTTATGCAAAGGCCTTGAATTACACACACACACACAGAGGCATCCCCAACCTGGGCCCTAGGCTTTAGTCCACCACAAAGCATAGCCTGCCCTTTTTGTACTTGGACACAGTCCACCATGTTGCCTGAAGTGGAAGTTCCATATTCCTAAATTCCACTTAGTGGTACACTTTTGTGATGTTAAGGCACAGAGAACACAGGACATCATTTCATTGCAATTTTTGATTAATTTATAATTGGAAATGTATACTGGAATTTAGAAATGAAAAGTAAGAATAAATAAAATAGTTGAGAAAGATTACCTAAAAGGAATGAACAGTAGAACCAAAACAAAACATCAGAGTCTTGTGACAGAAAATCAACATGGTTTTTTATGCTTATCATAAAAAATAATTTGAGTAACATTTTCTGCAGGTGACTTCTAACTTAACAGTAGAAGTTTAAAACTGTTCAAAGACCAAAGCACAAAATTTATCTAGGTTTTGATCTTAGTATAAAAGAATGGCAATAATTATGTGAACAAGAATTACATGCCCTTAGAATGTACACTTTTTAACCTGTTAAATTTGCCAATCTTGCAAACTATTATTTACTTGCATTGCATAATTAGATATTCATATTCACATACTCAATTAAGAAAAAGTTAGCAAGCCAAGATGACATTTTCTGTAGCACTATTTTAAATTATAATGAGTGATCACATAACACTCTTTAGTATTTATCTAAAGCAATTATTACTTACTCTACTTCACTGTATTTATCTAAATCAGTGATCATGGATGTTTGAACTTTTTAGCTTAAATGTTTATTTTGTTTATACTACTTGTAGAGTAAAATAAATTTAATACATGAAAAACTCTGCACAATTTAAAATAGGTAATAATTTGTCAATACTCATGTTTTAAAAATATTTTCAGACAGAGGAGTGCTGTATATTATTAAAACAGTTTTCTGAAATTATTTAATAATCTTTGATTTTAAAATAACATATATGTGGATTTAGATGAATCAAATTGTCTTAAAAGATGTTAGATAAGAAATGCAAGTACTTTGCAAGCCTAATACTTAATGTTCTTTTATGTATGACCAAAATTTAATAAATTAACTTTTTAAAGCGCAGAGGACTGATTATGTCTCTTTACTGTCATACTAGGAACATGTTGGGTAACAGAAGATTTGATTACAGAAGAAAATTATTAGGAAAATAATTTTGCTCTGTGAATATCTCATCTCCATTTCCTCCCCCCATACACATATATTCTTATCATCTGATGCTCTCCAAAAAATACATTATTTCAGAGTATGGTTCAATCTATTTTAACTTATTATTAATTTGTAAAATAACAAACTCAAAAAATATCACTAAATTTTTAAATGTTTATTTTAGGCAGGCTGACCTTGCTAGGTTACAATTCTTAATAATCACTATTAGTATGGAGAGAAGTATAAGTACAAGAAACAGGAGAGTTTTCTGTAGATGTAATCCTCGTCTTCAGCAGCTCATTTTACCACAGATAATGAATAAAGCTGGGTAATATTAGGATAGTATTCTATTCTATTTGTTCATAAAACTAAAATACATTGTAAATAAAGCATATACTACAGAATGCTGGTGATGAAAATGAAATGTGTCTCTTTAGTAACTACCTACAGTATTAGATCTGTACATTTAGTAACCATACGTACATCCTCCTCATTAAAAAATGAAATCTTTAAGATTGAGAAACATTTGTAAATAACAGATCCTTTAAATGTCTCTGAACTAGGGACACTGGGCTTTTCTCAAAGACACTGGCGTGAGTCACTAACATTTTATAAGAACTGGCCCGAGACTCTGTGAGAAGTCTGCTAGAAGGTGCTCCTGTTCATTTGAACTCATCAGCTCAGTATTGCTTATTTGCCACCTGGGATAAATTATGGCATTAAATAAATAACCTGTGAAATAATTATCTTTTGCCTTCAGCTTTATTCTAGAAAACACAAAAATTTGCAGAACTTTCCAGCATTAGCAATGATCATGCAAATAAGAATGTGTATTTTCTTTTCAGGATGAAAAAACACCCAATGGCTGTGCCGTGTTTTTTAAAAAAGTGTGTAATACTCTTTACTGCTAATTATTCGAAGTATAGTTTATGTTCTGGATTCCTAAATGTGTTGACTTTTATAAGGAGAGACTGATATATTGCAGACTACAAAGAAAGTAAATGTTCAGCAATAACAATCATGAAGCATTTGACTTCCCTTACAGCCAATTGTGCTTACAGTAGGAACTAGAGGAATGGAAATAACAGGTAAAGGTGTCACTATCTAACGAGTCATCATTAAGTCAAATTTAAACATTTCTAAATATGAAACATATTAGTTGGAGATTCTTATTTGTGTGCAAGAGGATATTTACTGCATATAACTTTTGTTTCTCAGAACCAGCCATTGTAGTTAACAAAAAATCACGTGTCATTGTTGCCTGATGCCAAACCTTTTAATAAATGTTTTTGTCTTTCATATTAAAATTAAAGTTTCAGTGAAATTGCTTCAAGTCCATAATTCTAAGGACTAATGAGTTTATTTAAAGTTTTATAAATGCCTTTGTTTTGTACGTTAAATGGAGTACCCTTAAAAGTATTTGCAATCACTTCGAACTTTTTATGAAGTCAAAACTACATGTAGTAGTACTTCCTTCATATTGAACAATTACACATTAAAAAAAAAAAACTTTTTATTTTGAACTAAATTTAGACTTAAAGAAAAGTTACAAACATAGTTTTTATTTTTCAGACAAAACAATGCTTGCAGAAAATTAAATTAAGGAATGGTCTTAGTACTTAACCAGTTCAAGATTTTAGTTAATCCTTGATCTTTGAGAATAATCATCCACATCAACTACTCCGTGGGACAACATGCTGTAAATCATAACCCAGTGGCAGAGAGAGTTTGAGTATGTGCACTACCCACACCTACCATAGGCCAGATAATTTGCTTTCAAGAAGGATGATTATGTAAACTTTTAAGGGAGCTTATTTTGTTGAATGATTACAGAATTTTACTTAAGTTCACCCTCTTAAGAAATCTATACTTTAAAGAGATGCATGCCTCATGCTTCTCCCAAGGAAATTAAAGTAAGTTATTTAGATGCAGGTATTAACTGACCCTGCTTTCTGATACAGCTGGCATTGATAGATATCCTTTGTTCTTTCCCAACTCTTCACATTTTTTTGTGGAGGCCTGCTTAGGAAAATCATTTCCTTTCATCAAAATCTTAGATGGAGAGTAGCAGCTCATTCAGCCTGGCATCTGAATTTTGACCATAGTACTACTGCAGAAGTAGATTGCACATGGCAAATGTAGCTGTACTTACTTGATTTGACAATGCATGATTTATTATTTTGACTAGTTAGGTACAAAAACTGAGTCTCTCTCATAATCAGAGATTGTTTATCTCTTTTCAAAAAGTGGATAAGGATATGTAAAGGAGACATCCTTATACCAGGTTCTTCAGTAATTGCCAGGGCAGGATACATGTATAAAATGAGGTTAGGTCATGAAACATTTTTATGTTTAAATTTAAATTCTCATCTCTAAACACCTCTATTAACATAGTAGATTTGAGTTGCAACCATCCTCCTAATAAAAAAATGAAATCTTTAAGATTGAGGAAACATTTGTAAATAACAGATCCTTTAAATATCTCTGAACTTTAAAACTTATGAGGAGAAATAATAATTGCTTTATATAACCACTGATACCATTTTAGCATTTGATGAAGATGTTAATTTATGGTTGGTTAGCAGTTTATGGCTGTCATTAGTTTTTCAGTTTGGCCCACATTAGAAATCTATTTTTCTTTTTTATTTTAATCTTAGACAATTATATAAAGATATGGTTATGTTTTATCTAAAATGTATCATTCTTCTATAGCATTTCAAATTATTCACAGATCATAGTTCTTATATGTGCATATATGAATTTAAAAATACAGCAATAAAATGCTTGAAACAGACCATAAATTTCCTTCATATTTTATTGCATCTCTGAATCAGGTTGAGGAGACAAGGGCAACTATGGTCTTTGGGAAAGAATTAACTCTTTCCCAAGCTGGGAAGGAGAATGATAACACATTGTGCATAATTAAAACCAATTCCCCATCAAAGCATGGTGGTGACTTGTGAGGCTTGTCCATCATATACGTAGTGGGGTTGAGGGTGATGAAGATTGATAACTGTCAAATCCTCTTTTGCTCTGCAGTCTAACCTTCCTAACTCATTCATATCACTTTCAGAGCTCTCTCATCTGTATTTCTGTATTGCCCAAATTAGAGAAAAGTGGAGAGGAGAAAGAAGGAAAATTCACACACACACATTCTAATATACTTGATAATTTTGCAATAGTTCAGAAACAGTCTCCTGGATTTGTTAAGGCGAGTAATTTAGAAAAATTTGTAGAATTTTACCCAAATCAAGCCTCAGGGAAGGCAGTAGTTTCCCTGCAGCGTGAGGAAGCGAGGAGCTCTTTGGAGTTTAAAACCCGGGCGCTTTCGCGGATGCCTCGGGTTTGGTGCGGCTGCGGGGTGTCTCTTACAAGCCTGGCGGCTACGTGTGAACCCACATGTCTGCTGCCATACAGGGTACTCGAGCCACCCTCGAAGGACAGTTTGAGGCAGAGCCTCTGAAGTTCACTTCTTGTCCCATGGAACTTGGAGTTTGAAGGGCCAGGAGTGGCAGGAAACGCTGGTCCAGGGGAAGCCGCGAGAGCAGGGGGTGTTCTGCGGATCCGCAGTCCCTCCGGGAGCACAGCGCAAGCAAAACAGCGCAGTGGGTGCGAGAGATGTGTGAACGTCATTTGGTTTGTCCGCAACCTAGGGCTGCCGGACCTCCTAGAAGGCGGCCTCCTCCCTCCTCTGGTCCTTCAAAGTCCCCAGCACAAACAACTCTCCTTGGTTGGGAAAACGGGCTCCTGGTTACCCCACGCAGCCCTGTTTAATGGAACCTTGGCTCTAAACACCAAACGATCAGAAGAGCCAGAGATTTGCCGGGCGAAAAAGACTCTCACTTTAAGAATTGTTTCTACTCTTAAACTGAAGTAACTGGCTCCTTATTTGTCTATTTCCCTCCTTCCATCTACTATGTCTAAAGTTTGATTTAAAAGGCCGAGTTTAAATAAAGCTGCAGCTCATTGGCTTGGCAAATCCAGAGACTCTCGAGTTGTAAAATGCCAATGCAAAGAGCGCAGGAGACGGGCTCATTTACTTTGCCTACACTACAAAAAACGTTAGTTGATGTAAAGTTGCTTGGCACGTGGGTGATTTAGTCTCACGTGCATTTTAATCGAAAGAAAACCTATTTGTGTTTCTGATGTTCAGATTTTGCAATTTAATTTTGTTTAAAGGCACCTTTGCGTAGTTGCCCCCTGCCCCTCCTCCTTTCCATCTGAATCACATTTTCATTAAAGGTTTAACTAAGGAGCCTCACCTGACCAGGGTTCATCACCTCCTACATTCCATGAACACACTTTCGGGTTTTCACTCCTATCCTTGCTCCGCCCGGCAGGGCCGCCAGGATGTGCTGAGAACTGGGAAGTGAACTCGTGATTATTTTTCAAAGTCTGGGAAGTGTATTATCCTTTTTTCTAGTGGTAATTAGTTACCATAGCATCTAATACGTAAATGTGCCCAGAGCACACCATTAACAGTTAAACGGAGGATTCAATTTAACACATGATTATACCTTTCATAAGTCATTACATTGGAAAAGTCAGTGCCACTCATGCTGGAGCAATCGCAAGGTCGGGGCCGCATAGAAAGGTTCGGTTTCGGAATGTTAGACCAAGAGTGCCATTTCCTGGAGAAAGGGATTCTGTGAGCCTCGGCCCTCCCTGTTGGACTGCCGGCTGTAAGGATGGGCGGTGTGTGCGATAGGAAGGAGAGGCATTTCAGCGTAACACAGGGTCTTGGAGGGGTTGCCCAGCTGCCGGGACTGATGAGGGTATTGCAGAGCGCGGGCGGGTGCGCGCGCGCGCATACACGCGCACACACACTAACACACCACGGGGAGAAAGAAGGAGGGGTAACTAGAGAGCTCTTCGAAGGAAGATGATCATTTGCTGGTCCTTCCGTGGTAGACGCAAAGCTGACGCTTCTGTTGGTGCCCAGTGTCAAGCTGGCGATGGTACCCTCAACGAGAATAAAAAGCCAAGTGGGACTCTGGGGCTTTCGCTTAGCATCGTCTGTCCACTCTCAGCTCTGAAAGGAACACGAGCAACGGGATCGGACTGGTGGGAATGGGTGTGCCTGAGAGATGCACCCTAAGGCATGGTGGGTACCAGGGCAAGCTCAGAGGTGGCCAAGACACCCTTGCACCCTGGCACATGCTGCAGTCTTAGGGACCAGGCTGTCTGCTCTGACCCAAGGACACTTGCAAGACCACACTGATTCCCCTAGTGCTCCGTCTCCCATTTCCGACATGTGTGCTCCATGCTGGACAGACAGCTGGGGCCAATGGTGTGTGGGCTACTGTTTCAGACTAGGCCAAAACTCAAGGCTCAAACCCCAGAAAGAAAGAGTTTAACGGGAGTGGAAAGAGTTTTCCTTCCAATCCCTGGCTTCCTTCTCTTAAACCTGCTGCTGAAACCCCTTTAGAAAGGCTGGAGTTAGGGCAGGGAGGATCACCTAAGTAAACCACAGAAAACTCTCCTGTTTCTTTCAGATGTTCCATGTTTATTGCTAAAACCACAGGCTGGCCAATTCCTAGGTTTGGAAAGAAAGTCGATTTGTTTAAAATTATCAAAATGAAAATAAATGTTGATAAACCTAATACATTAAATAATTATGCCTATTTATCTGACATTTGAATTTATCCTCAATATCTTCCTATCCCCACCCCCATCCATTTCAAGTCTCCTTCAGGACTAAGACTGAAGGCTGAGTGATGAAAGAGAGGAGGATTCTCATTTCTTTATTTTTTCCCCTAAAGTTCAAGATGTGTTATTCGGTACAATTTTTAATAATAAACAGCACAAAGGCTGCAGAGGAAGTATTTCAAAACGGCCTTCAAATAATGAGAAATATTAAGCAGTAAATCTTGCAGCAAACGTGTCCCCTACAGTATTAATATGCAAAAGGAAAAAAAAAAAATCTGACTGGTGGTGGCTGTGGTTAATTCCTAATCAGAATGATGGACAGCAGGCCCAGAACAATACAAACTAATGGCTGTGTTGCTGATCACTTTACCCCTTGATTAAAGACACCCAATTATGGCGCAGAACAGTATCGTAATTATGTTTCTTAATCACATCCAGGAGGTTTAATTGCCTTAACGATGTGTTTCATTAAATGAATTTAGGTATTATAGTCGACAGTTTTCATACACAGTTGTTTTCAAATTAACATAATATTAGACATCGTCATGGAAATTGTTTTAATAATCATAATTAGACGCACCCAGGCTTTGTCTGGTAAATGCTGAGAGACGGGTCAGCTTCTGCCTTGGGGCTGCCCTGGGCTCCTCCCTCCTTCTGCCCCCACTCCCAGTCTGGGAGTGCTCCAGCTTCAAGGCCTTTTGCTGTTATGTTTTCTGAAAAGTTACAAGTTCTGATTAATCTTTTTTGATGGCAAGTGGAGCAGAAAATATCCTCCCTCACCCCCCACTAAGTTTGATGGCATTTAGGGATATCTTTATGAGAGGAAGCTATACAGACAAAAATGCATTTAGCATACTGGGTACAGAGGAAACATCTAACTTCTGCACCACCACCACCACTACTACTATCTCTGCAACCTGTGCCACAGTAAAAAAAATCACACCTTCTGTATCTGAGGGCAATGTAAAGGTCAAAATACAAGTTTAGACAGTCATTCTTTAACAGAATCAATGCCCAAATTGATGCAAGCATGGAAGTTAAAATTCAGTCTCATCATTAAGCAACACTAGTAAGTTCTGATAATCTCTATGGGCATTATGCTTATATAATTCAACCTAGTTAATTCTTTTTATCACAAAAATGTAGAAAGTCACAATCAAATCAGCACTCAGAGAATTCAAGTCCATGTTTTTTCCTCGGCCTTCAGGCATTTGGAGGTAGACATTTTGATGACAAACTCTTTAAGAAACTTTACCCTCTTTGACGGGCCCTGGTATGGTTAACAGCACCATACAAGCGGTAAAAGATTTCCAGGGAAAATGTGGCCTTCAAAGTTTATGCCAGCAACCAGAAACTTTGAATCTTTTCTGGGTTTCATCACTGACCCCATTAATCTCTCCTCCTTATAACAAGTAAACAAGTAAACTAGGGCTACTTCTAATTGAGCATCCCTGCAAAAACTTCAGTTCCACCTTCTCTGAAACTCCTTTCTTTTTTGTTACCTTTCAAGCAAAGAGTAACACAGAAGAGAGGTGATTGCTCCTTTCACAAATCACAGCATAATAAAATATTTGATCAAAATATTTTAATAAAGATTCTTTCTGACATAGATACACATACAAATGGTCGTACATAGCTGTCATAGTCTGATTGACCTATTTAATATATATATCATTCTTTACACATCCGAAACCCGCCAACAGATCCATCACAGCTCCCAACTCACCATCCAACCTGACAAACTGAATTTGTATTATCTGCAAGGAGTGGAAAATAGCAGGACTCCATTTTTAAAAAAGATTTTCTTGATTTTCATAGGACAGAAAGGCAGGCAAAAAGCCATGCAAAACTAAAACTGAAAGCTCACTTTGGGTAAATAGCTTCTTGTTCTTCCTTAGTTTTATTTCTTTTTAAATTTTATTTTTTTTAGAAAAATAACAAAGGATTTCACACCATAGGCAAATCAAACCAGTCTTTTAACTTAAATAATTCTCCACAGTTAAAATAACTTATATATGTACATATATATTAAAAGCAATTAAATTAGACCTTTAAAAATGCACAGCACAGCCTGGAAAAATATTTGCTTAGCATGTTCTTACGTATAGGATCTATTGCTGTGATGTTTTTCCCTTTTGGAATGCAAAGGAGTCCCCTTTCAAAAAAGAGATCAATTCATTCATCAATTAAGAATACACCTTTCCTGTAATTTTTGGACTGAAGCAATTTATTAAAGCTCAATTTAAATACAGGGATGATGCAACTGAAAATATCCAGGTGACCTTTCATAAACCTAAGCAGCTCAGATACATCAATATTTCTCTTCATACTTATTGGCAAATAAACCTTTAAACACTTGGCACACAGTATAAGTAATCTATAAAACAATTTTAGAGGCATTAAAAAAATCTGCACATAAGACCCATGACCTTAACACATGATAATTACTGTTGACGTGGAAGGGTCATTGAAGAATAACAAATAAATACCATAAATTGTTAATACATCATTGCAGAGTGGAAAGTAACAAGGTGCACATAAATATTTTTAAATGCAATTCTTTCAGCCACAGTCAGTTTTTCTATATCACTCTCGCCAAAACTTTGAGCATTTTCACAGGATTAAAGTTCAGAGACAATAAAAAATACAAGTCTTTCATAGCATCATGTCTCTCTCTCGCGCGCGCGCTCTCTCTCTCTGGGTTTTTCTCCCCTTACTTGAGTCAACATTTCAAGTTTTTCTCCTGGCTCAGAATCAAAATTTATTTTCAAGTGCCCTTTCTGATTTGTCTGAATGAATATTCCATCTTTCATGCTACCCAACCCCTAACTCCTGCTCTCCCCCTCAGCACTAGCCAAATTCACAATTATTAGTAAGATTAGTATTTTTCCATTCAAACACTCTCCAGGCTTAATAACCAAGCACTACTTCTCAACTTATTTTTCACCTTTAAGGAAGATTCCACTTCCTCGCGGTCTAGGCTGCCACCAAAGTTGCCACTTTTAGAAAAAAAAGACATCCATACTCCATCCCAATTCCACCTCCCTCCTCCCTCCCTCCCCACCCCAAAGACCGAGATTCTGGGGATGTCAAGGCTAAAAGTCCTGTTTTGTCTCTGATACTTCTCCTCAGTTCTTGCCTCTGCTTTGTTTGCTCTGCAAGTATTTCACAACTACGAAAGGACCAAAATAAAGGGGGTGGGGAGCAGCTTTTCGCTTTCCTCTAGCTTTTGGGTCGGTCTTGTGTTTTTCGGGGGTGTGTTTAAGGCTTCTCCGTGCACTGTTTGCAGAGGCTGGAGGAGACGCTGTTGAACAGGGCGCACTTCTCCGGGCAGGAGGCGGCCGGGGGCAGCCCAGCGCTGAACGGGTAGCCCGCCGCCTGCTCGTAGGCGCCGAGCGCCGGGTGCAGGGCAGCTGCGGCTGCCGCTGCAGCAGCCGAGCTGGGCAGGGAGGCAGCCGAGATGGCCTGGCCCTGGTTGAGGTAGGCGACTAGGCGCCGCATCTCCTCCAGGGCCTGCGCCTGCATGAGGATGTAGTTCTTGGCGAGCAGCAGCGTGGCGATCTTGGAGAGCTTTCGCACCGAGGGGCTGTGCGCGTAGGGGATCACCGCGCGCAGCTCGTCCAGCGCGTCGTTCAGGTCGTGCATCCGCCGGCGCTCTCGGGCATTGATGTTGAGCCGAAGCGCCTTTTGCTCTTTGGATTTCTTGCTGCTGCTGCTGCTGCCGCCGCCGCCGCCGCCGCCGCCGCCGCCACCGCTGCTGCTACCCCCGCCGCCGCCGCCGCCGCCCAGACCCCCCGGGGGGACGCTGGCGCCGCCGTGGAGGTGGGCGTTAGAGCAGCCCTCGGCCGCCTTCGCGCCGCCGCCTCCCGCGCCCGGGGAGGCCCGCGGGTCGGCTACTCCGGCCCGCAGCACCAGCTCGCAGCGACCGTCGCTGTCGTCGTCGGGGCTCTGCTCGCCGCCGCTGCTCTCGGCCACCGAGCCCCGGCTCGCGCTTTCGCCGTATTTGAGGCAAAGGGCGGCCCCGGCCGGCAGGCTGCTCAGGGTAGGGTCGCCCCCAACGCCAGCTGAGCCTACGAGCAGCCCGGGGACACCGCCGCCGCCGCCGCCGCCACTTCCCGCGCCGCCGCCGCCGCCTCCAGGCGGCGGCAGCAGCAGCCCTGCCCCCTCGGGGTCAGCGGGCTCGAAGCAGCCCAGGGGCGACGAGGAGGAGGACGCCGGGCGTTCCCGAGGCGGCGGCGCCAGGGACAAGTCCATGCCCGGGGGCGTGGAGCGGAAAGCCGCTTCCAAGCGCTTGGCGGTGGAGGCGCTCAGGCTCTTGTGCAGGAAGAGGTCGTCTTCGCCCGCGGCCGCCGCGCCGAGGTGCAGCCCGCGCTCCATGGTCCCGCGCCGGCGCGCAGCCCGGGCCGCCGCGCCCACCGCCGCCGCCTCGGCTCCGGAGTCAGGCGGCCCCACAGACGCGCGCGAGCCGGGCTCCGGAGCTGGTGCGCGCGTCGGTCCTCGTGCTGCCGGCAGCCCTCTCCCCTTCTTTCTTTTTCTTTTTCGCCTTCCCCCGCGCTCGCCGCCTCCTCTTCTTCTTCTTCTTCGTCTCCAGCCGATGGTGCTGGCTGCTGGGGCTCACCATGGGCCGCGGCCCCGCATGGTGGGAGGGTGGGCGCGGAGGGAGTGGAGCCGCCGCCGCCGCCGCCGCCGCCGCTCTGAGCCCAGCCCCGCGCCTCCTCTTCGCACCGTTTATCTTGCTTGGATTCACCTTCAAGAGATTTCCGGACCCATCAACCAGCCGCCGCCACAGACGGGGGAGTCTTTTACATCATTATCTCTGAGTAGGTTATTATGAAGAAGACTCGCCTGTTGGGACAGCGCTTTCTACCCAATCAGGTTAACGTTTTAATTAATAGGATTAAAACGGTAACAAACAATCGCAGGCGCTATCTGGCCGCGAGTCTGAATAGTTTCATTTCCCAGGTCTGAAGACAGGCAGCAGCTAGAGCTTTATAAAAGGCGCCTGCTCCATTATTCTGCCTGCCATCTGTATACACAGCTTAGCGCATATGTTTGCAAGGCGCTGGGTCCTGTTAGTAACCCAACAACTGCCTTTAGCTTGACATGTGTGGCGACTTTCACTCATCAATGAGCACACTAAAAGCCCTACTTAGAGCCGAGGATGTTCTTTGCTCCTTCAGCAAATTGTAGATCGGCGGCGAAGCCTGGGAGTCCTGTGGAAAGCAGACGCCCCCACCCACCGCACCCCACCCCCCACTGCCCTTCCCTCGCCACTGCTGTCTCAGCTTGTGCTGAATTACCCTTCCAGGCGAGAATTATACTCCACCCCTGTTCGTAGGATGACTGGGTCTGGATTTGGAGATGGGACTTTCCAAGAGAAGGTGGTGTCCCAGCTGCCTTGCCCAAAATTCACTCTAGACTTTCAGCTAGTCAGAGAGCAAATCAGTCGTCCCCCACCGAACACTCTGCCTCATTTCCACACCCCCTACAGCCCATTACCTACCCAGACTGGAAAAGAAAGACAGCAAAACAAACAACAAACAAACAAACAAAAAATGAAGAGCAAGTGATCATGCATTCATTTTTTTTTTTTTTTTAAGGGGGGGTGGGAGTGATTTTGCAGTGGTCTCCAAACAACTGTTACAGTGATGGTAATTATCAAGTACACGATTTCCTAAACAACAAAACAAAACTGGTTTCTCAAACTTTCCTTAAGATGAAAATCTGGCTGTTTCAAAAGAGTCAACTTTACCAGGAGTCAAATCCACTCCCACACCAAGTGAGGCATTTATGCATATTTATTTACCCGGAAGCCATTTAAGGACATCTGGATCAGCCTCGGTTGTTCTAAGGGTTCGGGAAGGGAGAATGTGAAAACAAGTGCTCCTCTCCGGATAGGCAATGGTACACGAGGTCCTCTTGCTGCTGAGTTCGGTCTCTGGGTACACATGGTATTTAGCAGCTGTTTTTCATCCTTATGACATAAGTAAACACAATATTTCCCAACACCTTCCAATAACTTTCTTATATGGCAGAATTACTGAAGACTATGCAATTTTTGGTTTCTCTGGTTTCATTAAAAACCTTTTAATTGTGGCTTTCAGAGCTGGCCCCAGGTGTTGGACTCTTTTCATTACATTTTGCTCTAATGTGATGAAATTCTAATTCTCTCCTTACCATATGGTTAAATTTCCCCACTGAGAATTAGTTGAAAAAGGAGAAATAATCTATTAATCTCTGTAATAGATTCACAAATGAGGTCCGCCGCAGAACCTGTTTTTGAATGGTAATATGAGAACAGTTGGGCACCTTATTTCATAAAGGAAGGGTGAGGGCGACACAGAAATGTCTGTATTTTCACCTGGAAAGGATGAAAAGGGACCCAGCAGTATCTTTCCATAATAATTTCCTGGGATCCGATCTTCAGGGGACAGAAATACTATGTAGACGTTGGTTTCCTAAGCTGCTTTGGATGTCCTGGCACCTAAAGATTGAGAAAGATCCGGCGGGTCTGCGGGAGGCTCTTGTGCCTGGGACCGAGACCGGGGATTCTGCAGGCTTGAGCGGTCACACGTGTCTCGTCGGGGACCCTGAGGCTTGTTTACGTACAGGGCGGCCCCTCGCTCACCGCACCCCTTCCACCGTCCCTCCCCCAGCGTTCGCAGCTGTTAACCTCACCCTTCAGAAAGCTAAAGACGCTCTGGTGTTACTGTTTTTCAATTATCAGCTTTGTTTTCACTGGGATCATAAACAAAGGTTCTCTCTAAACATAGGTGGGTCATAAATGCATGACACTAACTTATCAAAGTCTTTGGGTCACTTTCGGGAGGACGGAGGCTGACTCGGTCTTGGCTGGGCAGGGTGGAGACACATCTTGGGATGTCTGACTTATTTCTCCAGCTAGCTTGCCCTTTTTGTGGACTAGCACCTTTCGACGGGCGCCTGGATTCCTGCCGGCCAGACTTGGACTTTTGAAGGGAGAAGAATCGATCATGCCTGGGATTGGTGGGGGACGCCATGCGAGACTGTCAGCCGCAGAGCCGGGTTGGCAGAGCAGGGGCGACACTGAGGACGGCAGGGGTCCTGCCGCCTCAGCTAGACCCAAATTCTTGGCAGGACCTTTGCCTTTCGCCCTCATCAGACAAAAAACACATGAGAGCATCTGGTGACCCTTCCCCGTCCCCATCTCCACGACCTACTACCTCCCTCCTCTCCCTGGCCATCCAAACTTCTGGAACAAACTTTTGCACAGCTTTAAGTTACTCGGTAGGAGCCAAAATCCTCTTCCTTTTGTAATTCAAGAAAAATCTTCCTAGTCTCCCCGGAGGGGGTGACTGCTTAATAGTCGCTGAAAACTTTGCTTCGGAAAATGGCAGAAGAATTTATGTAAGCTCTAAATATGGGCCTTATAACAACCGTTGGGGAATGGTCTTTGAGGTTTATGCACTCGTAAACTTTTGCTGATTGCTTCTGGGAAGTTGTCAGACACTTAACACTGCATTTATCTTACAGGGCAATGAAAACACATCTGCCAGGTGTCTCGTTACTTGCTTTAATCGTCGCCAGCCCTAAGTCACCGCCTCGGCTCGCTGTCCTCCACTGGGTGGGATCCCGCCGCCTGGTTTCGGCCGGGCGGAGGGGTGACGTCAGCCGCTCACAGTGCCCCCTGGCCGCCGGAGCTCGGGAAATCTGTGCGCTCGAACTTGGCTCCGCCAAGAAGTGGGCAAAGATCCGGGCTCCTGATGGAACTGGCAAGTTGGAAGAGTGGCAAAGGAGAAGCCATCATGAGTTCTTTCGGCTTTCACGGGCAGAAACGGTGGGAAATCAGGCCACGGCGAAATCTTCTGACTCACAGATGACCTCTTAGAATGAAACTAAGGAAGGAAAGTCTTCTAATTCTGCAGTTTCACGAGGGTCACTGAGTTACCAAAGCAGTTGGGAAACAGAGGTAGGGGACTGCCCCAACTCTGCCCGCAGCAGGAGTGCGAGGGGCAGCTAGGGAAACTCCGTGGGCCGAGCGGACAGTGGGCACCGTCCCCGAGGAACACCCAGCCCAGCGCCCCTGGTTCTGGACTGGTTGGCTCTTCGAGGCCAGTTGGCCAAGACATTCAGAAAGAGAGCATTCTCGGCTGATTGTTGGATACCAAATTATAAACGCCAGAGCATCTTTATCAAGATGAATACCGTTTTGTTACTGCAGGAGGGAATACACCTACTGCTTTGAAAGGATTTTAAAATATTCAGCAAGCAGCACAGCATTGAAATTAGTGCATTGAGCTGCAGACCAAACTAATTTCTAGGTACTAATTAAATTTCTTTATGATTATCTCAATATTTGCTTGAAATTTGAGATAGGAACCCAAATAAACTCAGAACGGAAGACAGTTTAAAGAGCAAAGCCAGGAGTTCCTCTGTTATTTTTATAGTCCTGATAAATAGTTTATTACTTCACTAGATTGCAAAGTCAGAAGTCCGAATTTGGGTAGCTATGTGTGTTTTCTGAGAAGGAAAATTGTCTGTGTGTTTCAATTATCTCTTTCAGAACATTCTAAAAAGTAAAAACAAAGTTTGGCGAAAATGATAACTTTTGCTTGAGAACAGC
Source organism: Cebus imitator (assembly GCF_001604975.1). Lineage (NCBI taxonomy): Eukaryota > Metazoa > Chordata > Mammalia > Primates > Cebidae > Cebus > Cebus imitator. Next base: position 431,314 of record NW_016107513.1, on the reverse strand, counting down.
TCTGGAAAAGCGAATCCACTGAGAGCTGTGGGATTTCTCCGCTAGCTGCGCTTCCCCAACCGAGGAGGAATCCGACCCGGAAGATCGCTTCTGGTCCCCAACGCGGACACTCCAGCTGGACCCTCCCTCGAAAACTGCCCAGGGGGTGAGGTTTGGATCCACTGCAGGATCCAAGGCGCAGTTGCGGGGCGCGACCCCAGCGCTCCAAGCCTAGCATTCTTGGCGGCTCTCCAGGCCCCACTCGGAGCGCATTGACCTTGAAGTTGCACTTGCTTCGCTCACCCGGAGCTGCCTGGTGGCGCCTGGGTCAGCTTGAAACCCGCGCAGCTGAGGGGGTTGGGTGTGAGGTTCACCATCCTGCGCCCTCGCAGGATTTGGAGCACCGGATCTACTCCGAGGCAGAGAGATTCCAGCTCATCCAGCCCCGGAGGTCAAGACTTTTGGCGTCGTTTTGTCTTCTGTATTTCTTCATCCTCTTCGCCAAGTCCCACAAAGCTCACTGCAGAGAGACTGGGTCCACTTGCGGGGGCTCATATCTTCTCAGACATCTTTGATGAGGTCATTTGAGGAGGGCAGCTAGGGTGCCGACACTGGGAGACTAGCGCTAGCTGGCGTATTCCTGGCGGTGCGCCAAGGGCCCCCGGGCTTGCTATTCCTCCAAATTGCTTGGCAGTTCTAAAAACTCGACTGCAGAAAAGTTGAAACTTGTTCATATAAAGTTCTTTAGAAAAGATTTTCCTTGTTTGTATCTATTTTACAGAAAAGACGTTGGTCCCCCCTGCTGTTTGGCGACGCGTTAGCCTAAATATGAACAGATGCTGAAGAGAAACCCGGAGGCCCGGGAGGCAGCTTTTTCAGCTCGAGGTGCACAAACAGGTCCCAGAGCCCACCGCGAGGGGCTCACCTGGCTCCTGCGTGTTCTTTCCCCACCTTGGCTACTTTGAAGGCCAGGGGACCATACAGTGAGCCAATAACTTGGCGCCTGCGTTATCACTGCTGAAACCCCAAAGAATAATGTAGGATATCCGGGTGGAGAAAGAGCAAAACTAGTGCAAAGAGTTTATGAGGGATTCATAACCGCCTTGGCTACTTGGGACAACTCCTGCATTCAATTGTCCTCCCTAGGGGCTGTTATGCTTATTTGTGTCGCACGCGTCTCTCTCCTGGAATCTTATCATCATAGAATATTAAACATTTGAAAAAATTTTAAAGATCAAACTTGTTCTAGCAAAAAATGGTAAAAACACTATTACGGATTGCCTGGCGTGCACGAATGAAGGAAAGAAAGAAACTGAAAATCAGCTTGGCTTTGGGAATTTAAGCTTTGAGATTTAAAACCCACAGCGCCATCTCCTGGTAATGAGGAGAATATAGCAATGGATGACTACTGAAATGCTGATTATGAAATACTCAAATTAGAGAAATGCTTCAAAACTTATTTCAGTGATAGGTTGATTGTGATTACAAAACATGATCTGACATAGACATTTGTTATCGTTAAAAGTTATCAGACATAATACTGGAAGCTAAGTATTTGTAAATAGAAGTTTGTATATTTATACGTATATGTATAGATTCAGATAGTTATGCTGTTAATTTACGATAAAAATATGATTATAGAATTTATCATAAATCCGTACTTTTATAAAACAGTTGTCTTTGTTACTTTTGTGGATGACACACCATATATGGTAGAAAAAGAATAATAGGATGTGGTGATGTATGGAAACAAAATCTCCTAGTTCCTCATTGCATTTTACTAGTAAATACTTTATACTCATTTGTCTCAATAACTGCTCACTTTATCTAAGTCTTCTCATCATGCAATCTTATGGAATGTCTTATTGTCTTCACGTTAAGACATCATGACAAGAATGTCCTAACATTATTCAGACATTCTGACCCTGAAATATCATCTGAAGTTAAATTATTGTCCAAAAGTTTAATGCACAAAATAGGATCATGAATACCTAATACTGTTGTGATTAAAATGTTTCTGAAGTATTTTTTTCTAGCTTTGCTCCCTTTTTAAAATAAGACTGAAACACACTAAAACTTAGAGATGATATCTCTATTAAAAAATTTCTCCTCTATGATTCTCTACACAGGCCAGCTGCTTGAAATACAAATAAAAGATATGCTTTTTGTGGTGTGCAAAATATTATGAATATCCTTCAAAATTGTAGATCAAACAGACAAATGTAAACTTCAGTTGAAAGGTTTGGTTTATTTGATTCATTAAAGTGAAAATCTATTCAGCCAAATATTTGGACTCATTTACTCTATCAATGTAAGAGTTCCTGTTTGAAAGTTGATTATATATAGGAGGAACTAGATAAACAGATGGTTATCTAGAGAGCTTTTCACAGTTCAATTTTGAAATTTAACATGGATATGTTTGATATCTTCTCAAACATCTTTGATGAGGTCATTTGATCTATTCTAGCAATGCAGTATTATTGCACATCATTACTTTAACTTATGTTTAAGAAACATTTAACTTGGCTTTTTATTTTATTTGGTTGAAAACTGTACTGATTAAATTATCCACAAGGGACACACACACACACACACACACACACATATATATATGTATATACCTATATATGAGTGTTCTGTATTTATACAATAATAAGCAATCCTGTGAAAAGGAAATCAACAGCTGCAAGGCATCATGACAAGAGTGTCTTAACATACAAATAACATTTTTCTAATGAAATGTTTCATCCAATTACCTGAAGGCAGCTATCACTTGCTTCCAATGGTGTTAGCAGACAAATCAGGTTGCCTGTTTATTACAGTGCAGTGCCTACATGGAGAATGGACACTATCATGTGGGTGGCATGGAGACATTAATCTTAAAAGCAACCCAAGAGCCTTCTAGATGTTAAATATTTAGGAAAAAAAATCTCCCACTCCCTCCATGGATGACAAATTGAGATTTTTCCAGAAAGATTGTTTTGCAATACATGTACTTAAACATTCTTACTCCCTTGAGTTGTTCCCATATTTTCAAGAACAATCCTCATGGGGGAAAAAGGCAAGGGAAGGAAGAAAGGGAGTATGAAAGGAAGGCAGGCAGAGGAAAGTAAGTATGTAGACTTGAGGCCAAATAATGTATTTCGTGTATTTAGTGAATGTGGAAATGGAAAGTATTTGTCTCATAAAGATACAGCCTGCTTTTCTTTTATAAAAACTTTTTGAGCTATAATTTGTACATATTTCCAAACCTGATTGCACTTCTCTGTGAATTGCCTTCAATGGCTAGAGAAGCTATAGTAGAAATAAAAGATTCCCAGCGGAGTATGTAATCTTGGGCAATTTCTTTGATTCTACGTAGCCTTGGGAGGAGAATGAATCTATTAATCACACCTTTCCTGACTACTTCAGGGTACCTCAGGGTATGAATCAAATGAGACGATGGGAAAGCATTGTGTAAACACTAAAATGATATGTGAATTTATCATGAACACTTTTATTTTCTTTTTGGTTTATTTCACCTAAACCAGTTCAGTCACCTTTCATTATCATTGTTGGTTTGTCATTTATTTACTTTTTCTATCCCAACTTTCAAGTATGGGCAGATTTTAGAACATCTTCCCCTGCTTGGGCCATGTCTGACGGTCATGGGCATAAGAGCCATAGCTGTTTTGAGTTTTGTTTCCACATCCACAGTGCCCTCACCCACCACTGCCTCTCCCTTCTCCGGCTATGAATATCCCTATGGCTCTTCCTGTGGAGTGCTTGCTCTCCTAAACTGAATGAATGCGTTTGTCTCTAGTCTGTTACACAGCGGTCACCATAAGTGTGAACTGACTGAACTAGCTGTATGTGTATAGAGAAGTGATCGTGCAGTTGGCTCCAAGTCAGTTCTTATTTGGATACCCTACTAGGTTTCTATCCTTCACAGCAATCTTCTCTCATAATGCGTTCAGATGTATAGAGAGCACTTTTTAGTTTAGTGACATTTCTTAAATGAATAATTACTTCATTTATTTTTCTTCCTTCCAGATTATTAATACAAAAGCTGTGTGCATCCAGATCTATCCCTGATCTTAGTGTGATATTTGTTTCTTCTTCCCCGTGGCTAGATGCATCAATGCTATTATTATTTTTGTTGTTTATGGTCTATCAGGCAGTTTCCAATTCAGATGACAGTGTTCACCTTGAAGAAGCCAATTTGAATTTATTTTTTATGAAAGATTTATGGAGACACTGTGTGTCAAAGGTCGAAATTTATTACACATCTTGTCTTTCCTCACCCACTAATTTAGTTATTTTTTTAATCAAGAAACGTAATCAGGTTTGTCTGAATTATTTTTTCTTTTTAAACCTCAGCTATTTATTGCCCCCAGTTTCATTATTCTGCAAATTCTTGAAGATAATTTCTATTTCAATTTTATTATTTTTCTGAAATCAAAGTTAAATCAGTTCTATGTAGATTGAGAAATACATTTTAAGTAATGAAACCATACATTACTATTTTTATAGAGACAGTTTTTATAGACTTAGAGTGGAAAGTCTTTCTAAGCAGAAAAAACCCACGAGGTCACACAGGAAAAAGATGGCACATTTAAGTACACACAAAACAATTAAAATGCCTGTTCTTTGAAGAAAAGTACCACAAACAAAGTTGAAGGACAAATGACCAACTGGGGGAGAATAATCACCTCAAACATACAAAGAGCTTATATAAAACAACGAGAAACTCTGGTGCAAAAACAGAAAAACAATTTAATCTGGCAATTAGCAGAAAAAAATCTAATTGTCCACATAACGGAATAAAAAGATGTTTAAGATCATTAATGAAAAGAAAATATGAATTAAGGCAGTTTTTTTTAACTAGGCCAAATTTTAAAAACATATGCTGAATTATAATGAAAATGGTTGTGGTAAAAATTAGTAAAAAACTGAGAGAAGGTGATTTGGAGTCCAACATCTAAAAATCCACCCTACAGAATGACATGAGTACATATAAATGTATGCATTAGGATTTTCTTAAATGGTTGAAAATATGAAACAACCTAAATGTTCTTCAGTAAGCAAATGATTAAATAAGTTATAATGCCTCCATTCCACAAAAAGCTGTTATAAAAAGAAAATGTGGTATATCTATATATACACTGACCTGGAAAACCATTCCTGATACACAATTCAGTTGAAAAGCAAGATATGGAATATAACGTGGTCATATTTGGTATTTTTTGCAAAGAAGTGTGTGTCCCTTTCTGATGTTCAGGATGTTGAAAGTAGGACTTGGTGGGTCCTCTGGTGCCAAGTTCTGATTTCCTGGGTCTTTTGGTAAGAGGCATGATCAACTGTGCAGACCACATGGGGGCCAGAAATCTGTATGTCTTCTCTGCATAGGGGACATCGACGGGTAGCTGAGCAGACCTCCCGCGATGCTGGCTGGGGAGCTACGCTGATGGCCAGGGTCAGGGAAGGCAAACCAGAGCGCAGAGAGAAGCTACCTCCAGCAGCCGAAATCCCACCACAAAGGCATAGCAGAGAAGAAATGGCACATTTCTTATTTAGTAGATTATATTGAGATTATAGTAAACCATAAACGCCAGATGAATGGTTCTGCCATCCCAGGACCAGTTGTAACACAGACAAACAAATAAACCCACTAAAATTGTTTGCCACACCTTCTCCCTATTTTTACTTTTATGGATGGATACGTGTAGAAAAAAAAAGTTACTGAACAATTATTGATAATTGTTTTTAGTTCCCTCTGGTAACTGGGATTGGAGGATCAAGAGTGAGGATTTTCATAAATTACTGTAAGCACTTCCATAACAAAGCAGAGGGATTATGAGTAACAGATATTTACTGTCTGTTTTGTATAGGTTTTTGTTTGTTTGTTTGCTTGTTTTTACAATTAAAGAAGCTTAAAATAAAATATTAAATAAGTAAAAGTGTTAATATTTCCTCTTGGTCCTTTGCTTCATTATTCATTCTTTATTTTAAAATATTGAAAATAGTTTTCCTAATTTTAAATACTTGCATTTCACAATTTTATCCCTCATCCTCCAAATTCCATTGCCTAAGATCATTTTCTTTCATGTTATTTGGGTCAGAAATTTCTTTTAAAGTAATCATGACATTTATGAGCAATGTGTTTTGCTTTGGCTTCACCACTTATATCAGCCTTTCTTTACTAGTCATTAGATTTTTGAAGAAAATTTATAACATTAAAATGCAAGGTGATCATAGTGCAAAATTAGTAACTTTATTGAATTCCAGTAGAGTACCTTGGTTTTTACCTTGTAAATTAAGCCATTTTATGTTAATATTTTAGCATGATCACAGAACTGCTTTTAAATAGCAGACAAATATAGATTATTGTGGAGCAGGAATTTACACTTTGAGCTTTGACAAAATGATTTTGGCATTTTATTTTACCCCTTTTATCTCTTTATGTGTGCTTGTGTTTTAATTCGCCCATTCCATCTCCTGGTTCAAAAGTGAAAAAACAGTGGTTTTTGCTTTCGAGGTTACTAAAATTCACACTTTAATCTTTCAGGGACTGCTATTTTCCAGTCACACTCAGATGCCTGATTGTCAGCTTTATATCTCAGAAAGCATTTCCTGCAATTCAGGTACAGTAAAGTATCTAGCTTCAGCTAGCCTCTGTGAACTATATAACTTTTATAGTCATTATAAAAAATAATTTATTGAAAAAACTTAAACCTTTTCCAACTCAGGTGACTTTTGATTTAAATGTCCGTGATCTTGGTTATGGTAATCAGTTATGGTGGATTTTTTTTTTTGAATTAAGTTTGCTGTTTATATTATAAAGTTTAGAAAATATGAAAGTTAACGGCACTCAAAAATAGCCAGTTAGAAAAAATGAAGAGCCTGTAGTTCACATTTTACTATTACTTGCTTTAGATTCACACTTAATACAAGGCCTGGGGAAATTTCCTATTCTTTGTGTCATATTTTTCCTCTTCTATATATTTTTACTTTATTTGGACTGTTACATAGTAAAGTCTAAAATATAGTAAGCCTCACTCTGCTATGATTATTTATTAGAAGCACTTTGTTAGGTGAAATTATGAGAAGCAACTTAAGCTATTAACAGTAACATTAGACATTCAGAATAACAATTAATTATTAAAAGATTTTTAGGAGGTTACTTAAAAGTGATGGCACGGGTAACAAATCTCTGTGAATGCTTAACTGCTTAACCTCTAAAGACATAAACTCTCGATATACTGTGATCTGAATTTGAAGGAGCTGTGCTGACAGTGTTATTTTCTATGCACACGAATGTAGCTGACAAGATCAATGTGTCCCCTGCAACCCTTAGATGCTCCAGCCAGGAATTGCATTTCTTGCTTGCAAGGTGTGTTTCACTACCTGTGGGTTGCTTTGTTACCTAGACTTTGGGCATTAAAATGAAATCACTTCTTGCTCAAATGCAAATGCAAATAGCACCAAGCTATTTTTATATTTGCCAACTGAGCTATTCTGACTCGGACTGTGGTCAAAGCAATTAAGTCATCTTTCATCTGTGGGTAGTTTGATGTGCCAAGACCCAGAAATATCATTCGTGTTGATCATGCTACCATTTAAAAAAAAAAAAAAAAGCAATTTGCATACTACTTAAGCTCAGAGCAACTCTTCATTTTTTTTTTTTTGAGTTGTTCTTTTGTTTTTGTATCATCAAGCTCCCTATATTTTCTAGTTACCAGTGCTGATGTTACAGCTTTTTTTTCTTTTAAGTGCATGGTCTTATTTTTTAATTTTTGAAAGATAGAATGAAACAGAAATAAACATGTTGAAAACAATCTCAGACTAAAGTGAAGAGGGAAGCTTTTCTCTGTTTAGTAAATACAGGCACTTTTTGTGGAATTTGATGCTAATTAAGATATAACATGATTCTTCTATGTTGCATTTTTAAAATCAATCTCTTCTGTCTACTTCTAAGAATAATAAGAATCAAGAGAGCAAAACTTATTCAAGGAGAGACTTGAAGAGATCTGAAAATTATTAACTTATTTAATAGGATATCTTAGATAACTGTATGGAAAAAAAGAATCTCCCACATTAAAAGAAGGCTCAAAAGAGGAAATGCATCACAGAGGCTAACAGATGACAATGTATCTTAGAAACCATTGATTGTTAGTGAGTGTGACTCATAAAAGAGGTGACAGTTTTGTACCATGGATAGGTTTGGAAAGTAAAAGAAAAAGCTGAGTGTTCCAGCAATAATTTCTTCAGTCTATTTTTGAAGGAGTTTCACCTGCAAGGTGAAACTACTTCAGACCTCATTGTCGGGAGAAAATGTGATGCATCATTTTTATAAGCATGAACAGGGAGTTGAAAACTCAACTGAAGGAGAAGAGTCAGGAAAACTCCTGCCCCTATGAAGCATGTCAGAGTAATTTTGCAACCTAAATTAAGGCAACTGGTGACAAAACCAGTTTAAATACTTCTGCAGTGCATCTATCTGTGCTAACTTGATTCTGTTTAGTGCAGTACAATTTAACTTAGTTTGATGAAGAGCGATGCAGTAAATATTCAAGTCATCTACAGGGTATCTTCCTTTACACCATGAGTCTAATCTTATTTCATTTGGAAACAGATATATAATTAATATTTTATTTGTGAATTCAGTTGTTCTTAAATAACAAAAAAATTTTGAGGGTGATGTGTTTATCATTGGGAAGCTCCGGTTGCTATGGAATTGTGTAATCCAGCTAAAGCTATTGAAGGTCCATACTACCCTAGATGGTGTCACTGCCACCTAGTGGTAAGTACCTGAATTTGTAGACGTGGTTATAGCTATAGGCACACTGACTATGTAGTTAATACCATATGATTTTGGTAGCAACAACCATTATATTGGATATAAAAGAAATTTTCTATGAGTGATTGAATGCAGCAACATTTACTTTTCTCTGTACTTCAAGGACAGACACTTCCTTTTATCACAATCTCCCATTCTTCCTCTGTGTACATTCCATTGCCCTTATAATTGCATATAGAGTTTACTTTAGAAAAGAGATAGAAAATAATCATAGACTGCTAACCTTGTACATTTATTTGGAGTTTACAAAGACACTTATTGCAAAATGGGCCATTAAATAGACAAACAGTTACTTCTTAAAATCTCATTTTATAATATAAAATAGATTTTTATGGATTTTCCATTTGCTCAAATGCATAACGTGATTTCAACACTTCGCATCCTTGTAATTATTTAAGATTTTTATGGCTTTCTGGTGAATACCTTTATATATCTTAGCTTTCTCTATTTCGCTGATTGTTATCTTTGTTTTTAACACATCTGTAAACACATTTGGAATTTCATACTCATGTTGAGGTCTCATCTTATTTTTATTGAGAATTTAATTTGCGACTGTGTGTAATAACACACTTTGTCTTATGCCTTAAAGAGAAAAAACATACTTACAGTCATATTCTATGAACCCTATACAGGAACACGGATTGCTCCATTTCTTGCCCATTCACATTCCAGAGAAGTAGGTGAAATAAGTGAAACGGATTCAGATGTGATGCTCCAGAGAAAAGTAGGAAACAAAGTGCAAAGCTGGTTAAGCCTAGCATTTTCTTGCATTTCTATTAGGAACTTTAAGAATTCGTGGAACCTGCATTCTGGTTTCATTTTTCTCAATTAAATTGCATGAACCTAAGACAAGTCTTTTAACCTCTCTGAGCTTCAGTTTCTTTCTTTTTTTAATTTTTAAAATTTTATTTTCTTTCATTTTTCTTTAAATTCCAAGACATATGTGCAGAACGTGCATGTTTGTTACATATGTATACATGTGCCATGGTGGTCTGCAGCACTTGTCAGCCCGTGATTTCTGGTTTTTCTTTTTTTTTTTGAGATGGAGTCTCGCTCTGTAGCCCAGGCTGGAGTGTAGTGGCGCGATCTCAGCTCACTGCAACCTCCACCTCCCCGGTCCTGGTTCAAGCAATTCTCCTACCTCAGCCTCCCAAGTAGCTGGGATTATAGGAATGAGCCACCATGCCCAACAAATTTTTGTATTTTTTTTTTTAGTAGAGAAGGGGTTTCACCATGTTGGCCAGTCTGGTCTTGAACTTCTGACCTCGTGATCTGCCCACCTAGACCTCCCAAAGTTCTGGGATTAGAAATGTGATCCACCAGGCCCTGTTGTCACTTAGGTTTTAAGCACCGTATGCATTAGCTATTTGTCCTAAATCTATCCCTCTTCTTGCCCCCAACCCACAACTGGCCTCAGTGTGTTTTGTTCCCCTCCCTGTGTCCATGTGTTCTCATTGTTCAACTCCCACTTATAAGTGAAAACATGATATGTTTGGTTTTCTGTTCCTAAGTTAGTTTGCTGAGAATGATGGTTTCCAGATTCATCCATGTCCCTGCAAAGGACTTGAACTCATCCTTTTTTATGGCTGCATAGTATTCTGTGGTCTATATGTGCCACATTTTCTTCATCCAGTCTGTCATTGATGGCATTTGGGTTGGTTCTAAGTCTTTGCTATTGTGAACAGTGCTGCGATAAACATACCTGTGCATGTGTCTTTATAGTAGAATGATTTATAATCCTTTGGGTATATACCCAATAATGGGATTGCTGGGTTAAATGGTATCTCTGGTTATAGACCCTTGAGGAATTGCCACACTGACTTCCACAGTGGTTGAACTAATTTACACTTCCACCAACAGTGTAAAAGCGTTCCTATTTCTCCACATCCTCTGCAGCATCTGTCGTTTCCTGACTTTTTAATGATCACCATTCTAACTGGCGTGAGATGGTATCTCATTGCGGTTTTGGTTTTCATTTCTCTAATGACCAGTGATGATGAGCTTTTTTTCATATGTTTATTGGTCTCATAAATGTCTTCTTTTGAGAATTGTCTGTTTATGTCCTTTGCCCACTTTTTGATGGGGTTGTTTTGTTCTTGTAAATTTGTTTAAGTTCTTTGTAGATTCTGAATATTACCCCTTTGTCAGATATATTGCAAAAATTTTCTCCCATCCTGTAGGTTTCCTGTTCACTCTGATGATAGTTTCTTTTGCTGAAGGCTCTTTAGTTTAACTAGATTCCATTTGTCAATTTTGGCTTTGATTGCCCTTGCTTTTGGTGTTTTAGTTATGAAGTCTTTGTCCATGCCTATGTCCTGAATGGTATTGCCTAGGTTTTCTTCTAGGGTTTTTATGGTTTTAGGTTTTAGGTTTAAGTGTTTAATCCGTCTTGAGTTAATTTTTGTATAAGGTGTAGGGAAAGAGTCTAGTTTCAGTTTTCTGTCTATAGCTAACCAGTTTTTCCAACTTCGTTATTAAATAGGGAATTCTTTCCCCATTGCTTATTTTTGTCAGGTTTGTCAAAGATCAGATGGTTGTAGATGTGTGGTATTAGCTCTGAGGCCTCTGTTCTGTTCCATTGGTCTATATATCTGTTTTTGTGCCAGTATCATGCTGTTTTGGTTACAGTAGCCTTGTAGTATAATTTGAAGTCAGGTAGCATGATGCCTCCAGTTTTGCTCTTTTTGCTTAGGATTATCTTGGAGAACTTCCTCAAACAATCATGACAGGCTAACATTCAAATTCAGGAAATATAGAGAACACAACAATAAGAGCAACCCTAAGACACATAACTGTCAGATTCACTATGGTTGAAATGAAGAAAAATATGTTAAGAGTAGCCAGACAGAAAGGTAACCCACAAAGGGAAACCTATCAGACTAGCAGGGGATCTCTCTGCAGAAACCCTACAATCCAGAAGAGAGTGGGGTGGGGGGCAATATTCAACATTTTTAAAGAAAATAATTTTCAACCCAGAATTTCATATCCAGCCAAACTAAGCTTCATAAGTGAAGGAAAAATAAAATCCTTTACAGACAAGCAAATGCTGAGAGAGATTTTTGTCACCACTAGGCCTGCCTTACACAAGCTCCTGAAGGAAGCACTAAATATGGAAAGGAAAAACTGGTACCAGCCACTGCAAAACCATACCAAATTGTAAAGACCGTTGACAGTAGGAAGAAATTGCATCAACTAATGAGCAAAATAACCAGCTAGCATCATAATGAAAGGATCAAATTCACACATAACAATATTACCCTTAAATGTAAATGGTCTAAATGCCCCAATCAAAAGACACAGGCTGGCAAATTAGATAAAAAGTCAAGACCCATGGGTGTGCTGTATTCAGGAGACCCATCTCATGTGCAAAGACACACAAAGGCTCAAAATAAAGGGATGGAGGATGATTTACTAAGTAAATGGAAAGAAAAAAAAATCAGGGTTATGATCTTAGTCTTTGATAAAACAGACTTTGAAACAACAAAGATCAAAAAAGACAAAGAAGGGCATTACATAATGGTAAAGGGATCAATGCAACAACTAGGGCTAACTGTTCTAAATATATATGCACCCAATACAGGAGCACTCAGAATCATAAAGCAAGTTCTTAGAAACCTACAAAGAGACATAGACTCCCACACAATAATAGTGGGAGACTTTAACACCCCACTGTTAATATTAGACACATCAGTGAGATGGAAAATTAACAAGGATATTCAGGACTTGAACTCAGCTCCAGACCAAGGAGACCTAATAGACGTCTACAGAACTCCCTGCCCCAAATCAACAGAATATATGTTCTTCTCAGCACCACATCATACTTATTCTAAAACTGACCACATAATTGGAAGTAAAACACTCCTCAGCAAATGCAAGAGATCAGAAATCATAATGTACAGTCTCTCAGACCACAGTGCAAGCAAATTAGAACTCAGGATTAAAAAACTCACTCAAAATTGCAGAACTACATGGAAACTGAACAATCTGCTTGAGAATGACTACTGGGTAAATAACGAAATTAAGGCATAAATAAATAAATTATTTGAAACCAATGAGAACAAAGACACAACATACCAAAATCTCTGGGACACAGCTAAAGCAGTGTTTAGAGGGATATTTATAGCACTAAATGCCCATAAGAGAAAGTGGGAAATATCTAAAATCGACACCGTAACATTACCATGAAAAGAAATAGAGAAACAAGAACAAACAAGTTAAAAAGCTAATAGAAGACAAGAAATAACTAAGATCAGAGCAGAACTGAAGGAGATAGAGAACACGAAAAACCCTTTAAAAAATTAATGAATCCAGGAGCTGGTTTTTTGAAAAGATTAACAAAATAGTCTACTAGCCAGACTAATAAAGAAGAAAAGACAGAAGAATAAAATAGACACAATGAAAAATGATAAATGGGATATCGCCACTGAGCCCACTGAAATACAAACTACCATCAGAGAATATAAACACCTCTATGCAAATAAACTAGAAAACCTAGAAGAAATGGATAAATTCCTGGACAATACACCCTCCCAAGACTAAACCAGGAAGAAGTCAAATCCCTGAATAGACTAATAACAAGTTCTGAAATTGAGGCAGTAATTAATAGCCTACCAACCAAAAAATCCCAGGACCAGACGGTTTCACAGCCGAATTGTACCAGAGATACAATGAGGAGCTGGTACCATTCCTTCTGAAACTATTCCAAACAATACAAAAAGAGGGAATCTCCCTAACTCATTTTATGAGGCCAGCATTATCCTGATACCCGAACCTTGCAAAGACAACAAAAAAGAAAAATTTAGGCCAATATCCATAAGGAACATCAATACAAAACCTCAATAAAATACTGGCAAACTGAATCCACATCAAAAAGCTTATCCGCCATGATCAAGTTGGCTTCATCCCTGGGATTCGGGGCTGGTTCAACATAGGCATAAACAGAACCAATGACAAAAACCACATGATTTTCTCAATAGGTGCAGAAAAGGCCTTCAATAAAATTCAACAACCCTGTATTCTAAAAACTCTCAATAAAGTATGTATTAATGGAACATAACTCAAAATAAGGGCTATTTGTGACAAACTCACGGCCAATATCATACTGAACGGGCAAAACTGGAAGCATTCCCTTTGAAAACTGGCACAAGACAAGGATGCCCTCTCTCACCACTCCTACTCAAAATACTACTGGAAGTTCTGGCCAGGGCAATCTGCCAAGAGAAATAAATAAAGGTATTCAAATAGAAAGAAAGTCAAATTGTCTCTGTTTGTAGATGACATGATTGTGTATTTAGAAAACCCCATCATCTCAGCGTAACATCTCCTGAAGTTGATTAAGGAGATTTTCAGCAAAGTCTCAGGATACAAAATTAATGTGCAAAAGTCACAAGCATTCCTATACAAAAATAATAGACAAATCATGAGTGAACTCTCATTCACAATTGCTACAAATACCTAGGAATACGACTTACAAGGGATGTGAAGGACCTCTTCAAGGAGAACTACAAACCACTGCTCAAGGAAGTAAGAGTACAGAAACAGATGGAAAAACATTCCATGCTCAAGGGTAGGCAGAATCAATATCATGAAACTGGCCGTACTGCCCAAAGTAATTTACAGATTCAATGCTATCCCCAGCAAGCTACGACTGACTTTTTTTGCAGAATTAGGAAAAATACTTTAAATTTTATTTGGAACCAAAAAAGAGCCCATATAGCCAAGACAATCCTAAGCAAAATGAGCAAAGGCTGGCGCCATCATGTTACCTGACTTCAAACTAAACTGCAAGGGTACAGTCACCAAAACAGTTTCTTAAACTATAAAATGAGCATGGTGTTTTCTTACCGTGAAATTAATATTATCAACTTGAGGGGAATAACAGAATCATTTTGGGTAGTGTTATTAATGCTGTTATTTCTCCATAGGGAGTATCAGAATTTCTAAATGAATGGGTATTGGAGGGTTGTATTTTATGAAAACTGCCCCCAAATATTTCACCTCTCCTCAAACCTCCACCTTCAGCCTAAATAGTGCTTAATATTTTTTCTTCAACATTCTGTATTTCCAATTGTTTCCCCTATGGGCTAAGATAATTTTGAATGGAACATGTTTTACTTAGAACAGTTTTCAAACACGCGTTTCGTAGAAGCTAAGAAAAGACATTTCTCAGCCCAGTGGGCCCTCTTAGGAACCTATGGAAACATTCTAATATCCAGCTCTCAAATCTAAGAACAAGCTTGGTATCAAAACAATTTATGACATGAAAAGCCATGGGTCCTTTGCCAAGAGAAATGATCATATGAAATATGAAAATAATAAGTCTATGTGAGGTTTTTATCATTCATACTCAGAAAGAATAGCCATTCTGATTCTTTAAGTCTCTAGGTGGGTTATGGTGATATTGTTTTATGCCTTTCAGTGATATTTGACTCTTAAATATCTCTTACTCTCTTTGTGATATAATTTTTTCAATATTATTTTTATCTTTGTCATTCTTTACTTCAATATCCAACTCATCCATCTCAGTTTATTTTAGGAAACCTGCTTCTTTGAATAAGAAAAAAGCCCTTAAAATTATCTGTAAATGTCAGCTTTTCAGAAACTCCAAGATATCCTCCTAATCCTAGGCGAGTTATTTTCAAAATTGAAAAAAAGTTTTTAAAAGTTATTTTTTCTTCAAGAGATATGAAACATGACAGTAAAATCAGTATTTAAAAACCTTCATTTTGAATAGTTTTTATCTAGCCTGCTGGGAGGGAAAGCACCCGATGTAGAACACAGAAGATTTAAGTGCATCTTTAGTTAAAATATTGATTAGTGCCATTCAAATAATAATAAGAGCACATCAGATTAGATGCTTGGGAGAGTGTTGTTTGGTTTTGTTTTTTAATACTTCTGAGTTCATGATGCCTAATGAAAATTGACTTTAAAATGATATTTGAAGCAGGGATAGGTTCAAAAGCATAAATTATTTTTGTTTAAAAATCACAATACTTTTTTTTTTTTTTTGGTAGCTGCATGGTATTCATTACTTGTATCCTGACTTCTTTTGCTGGAATGCCCAGAATTTCTTTCTTAAAGTCCCAAGTGACACCACTGCAAAATAAAAAACATCAGAAGCACCAATTAATGGAAATATTAGTGGAAACAAAACAAGGCATAAATGTTACACAGAAAAATTCATACATGGAGAAAATAGATGGTCTAATATGAAAATTAAATGGTGTTTCTCAGTTTGACAATACAGCAAATAAAATAGAAATAATTGAAAGATGCCCATTTTTTAAAAATCCAACTTCTTGTAATAAACACAAAATCAAATCTGCAGAGTGAAAGAGCCCACCATGTTCCAGAGAAGGTCAATATAGAACAAGTAATCACAATTCACGTCTTAATTAAGTTATCAAACTTTGCAGATCAAAAGAATGAGTCAAGCTTTTCAGCTGAAATGAGATGTCATCTCTAAGTGGGAAGATCATGCTGGCCTTTGATTTCTTCATAGCAATGTTCAATGCCCAAAGATAATAGCATAAAATAGGCTTAATTCTGAGACCATGTGATCAAAGAATATTAAACTCATCCAAACTCTCCATTAAGTGTGAAAGCAGGAGGCCATCATATCCAAACATGAACAAAATTAGCATTGTTGAGTCTTTCTGGAAAAACTAGTTCATGCTGACATTCAGCCAGCCATGTAATGAGTTAAAATAGAGAACCAGGAATGGAGAGAACCTGGAAAAAGAAATTGAGGTATATGCCATTTCATTTCAACATAAAGCTAAGACTAAATGTCTATGGGAATTATTTCAATAGGAGAGAATACAAATGTGGTAAATAATGACAGCCCCCAAATAATAGTTAATTAAAAGGCTGAAGAAAGTCTAAGTATGATAATTTTCTTATCCTTAGATATTATTATCAGTAGTATTTAAAAGTGAAATGTAATTTTTAAGATGGCCATAATACTAGCAATCTCTAAATGTTTTTCTTTGTGATTTTTATTAATTTTGTTCATAAAGAAACATCTAAAACTAAAGTACCTTGTATTTCACTTTGTTTTGCTGTTAAGTAAAAATAAAATGTTTTTTTAAATATATCGACTAACCCCTACTTTATAGTCATTTATGCCTTAATTATTTATCTGCATTTGTGCATACAGAGATGTCTAGGGTGATATTCACCTATAATTAATTAGAATAATTTCTAGCTGGTTGGATTTGAAATCTTTCTTGTTTTGACTTGAATATTATAACATTGACATGTATCATTTTATCAAAGCAATAAATTAATTTTTGAATAAAAGAATAAAGTCTAGTATTTTAACTTTAGCTCACACGATTCCCTTTTCTTGTAATTTTTGGCTTTGAAGCTTTGTTGATTATAAATCTAAAGTGAAGCATCTTAAATATTTTGTTTTTTGGGGGTAGTGAAAAAGCTGGTGCTACTTGACATGCTGAGTGCGTAATACAAAGATAGCATTCAAATTAAATATTATAACAGATGTACCCATACTGTATGTGTAGTTTGCAAATGTTGCTTGTTGTGCATTATGCATATTATGATTTCCTTTGATACCTAAAACTGTGAACTTTTGTTAGAATATGCTTTATTTTAGTTCCAAACTCTTAACTCTATGTTGTTAAAATTGTATATATTAGTATCTGATATTTGAAAGGAAGCCTCTTTGAGCTTCCCAAGTGAAGTCTGAAAAGGGGTTAAAGCCAACTTATGTAAAAATCATTTGCAATATGAGCATGGAAATGGAATTTTAAAATTCAATATAGGTTTTGAGGAAAGGAAAGTATTTTTGGAATATTGGATAGTGATTATTTGACAATAATATATTGTTGTGACTTTTTGAGTACACCCACCGAAAAATATTAGGGTCTAGTATAGAGCAGGAATGTGCTATTCTTGTCCACCCTCAGTGACATAAGTTCCATTGTTAGCATCATGTTTAAATTACTCAAATATTACCCTTGCCAATTATTATAACACTTTAAGCAATCTAGAATGCCTATTACTTTCCCGTCTTAGTTGCTTCTTGATTAACTTGTGTTCCTTTAATTTTTTTTTATCTTTCATTTGCCTTTCTTTGTAATATTTTAATTTTATCCTGCTGTGAATATTGAAATAGTCATAAAGAAATTAAATTTAATGCTACATTCACTTATTGGGCAGCTTCAATAATTTAAGCACTGTGCTATGCATAAGTGATACAAAGGTGAAAAAGACCTTGTTCTCAGAAAGTTGACAATATAGGAAGTAAGATGTGGGAATCATGTATAAATTCTGATTTGTTTGTCTCCAAAATGAATGCTCTTTCATTGCCTAAGGCAATGGTAGTTTTGAAGTATAGTGAGAACATGCGTTTTTAAGTCAGATAGACATAGGTTTGAATGTTTTTCACTTAATAACTGTCAATTGAACTTCAGTTTACCCAAGTTAAAAAAAGGAAATTATACCTTATGGAATTGTGATTAGAATAAATGAGAGAAAATTTGTAAAACTAGCCCACTATTGGGCATGTTGTATTCCCTTGATCACAATTAGTTTTCTTCTTCTTCTTCACTTAACTAAGAATATCTGCGAGGAGAGTCTCAAACATATTGCCAGTAGCTATGAAAAAGCTATCTCTTTTATCCTATATGTTTTTTTGCTACATTTCACATCTGTATTCTGTATGATGAACTTATATATCTATATTCTTATAGTTTTCTCTTAACTTGGTTTTACATATTTTTAACTTTAATTGTATGCACATTAACTCAATATTATTCCCATTTCCTTACCTTTTCAATTGAAGAATTATTGCCTAAGTTTTCCAAATTTTTTGCAATTCTCATAGTAGAAATAGCCATTTCTGCCACAGCTTGCAGCCCTACCTTTTCTTGCCTCTTGTTTGAGAGGAAGTAGTGCCTGTTCTGCCATTAAGGCTAGGCTCTCAACAAGTTCTTTGTACCAGCCTCTCTCAATTTCTCAGGGAACTCTTCTATATCTCACATGATACCCGTTCTGCTGTAGCTTTTCCGCTAGCGTTTAAGTATCTGATACCAGTCACTCCAATCTTAAAACAAAATATAACACAACAAGACTGTCCTTCATCTTTTCAGCTTCCTCTAGCTACCCTCTTATATCTTTCTTTCCCTTTAAAGCCAAGTTTATTGAAAAAGTATTTTGCATTTCCTTTATCTACTTCAGTTCCCTTTCTGTCCTCAGTCCACTGCAGTGTGACTTATTCTCCCAATACTTCATGAAAATTGCTTTCACTAAAGGAAGTTATGACATTCTTGTTCCTAAATCCAAAGCACTGTAAGGGACCTTATCTGGCCTCTCTGCTATATTTAAAAATAGACCATTGTCAAAAAAAATAAATAAATAAACACAAAAAAGAAAAAAAAAAGAATAAAAAGAAATAGACCATTGTCTGTCTCTTCACTCCAGCCATCCTGACTGCCTGGTCATATTTTTCTCTCATTTCTCCACTTTGCATAGTTATTCTTTCAACTAGAGCTTTTGCTTTTCACATCACTCCTTCATTGTATTCTTTTCGTAGTCTGTAATACTTGTTCATTCTCGTAACTGCATGTTTTGTTCAAAAATTTGACTTCCCAAATAAAAAGCCATTACTAGTGATAGTAATATATTACTAGAAATGGTAGGTAATGAACAACTCTGAAATATCAGTGGTTTAGCAAATACAACTTTATTTCTCACTAATGCTTGGCTCACTGTGGATGTTGCTAGCTGGGGAGTGTTCTTGGGTTTCTTTCTTCAAGTAGAGGTTCTGGGATTCAGGATCTTTTCTTTTCTTTACGAGGTAATCTTCAGCATGCCTGTTCCAGGGTTACTGCGGGAAGGAAAATGATTATAGTGAATGCACAACTGCTTGAAATACAAATGTTGTTGTGCATTTGTATTTCACTTGATGTTTTAATTATCCATCTGAGTCTGGAAATAGCACACATCATATTTCATCAGCCAGACTAGCCACTGTCCTCTTTCGGATGCAAGGTATCTGGAAAATGTAGTTCCTGGCTATACAGGTGCATACCAGCAGCAACTTAGACTATATAAGAAGAGCACATATCTTCAGTGTTAGCCAGCCACAACTTACTGCATTTTTCAACTTTTATATGACTTTAACAATTCTCAGTAATGATGACATTTACTCTCCCAAAGGGTAATTAAGTGCTCCTTTGTATATCAGCAGTGATTGCCATTAACATTCATGTTATTGAGATGCTGCTGCATTTAATGTCATAATTAGGTACCAGAGAATGTAGCAGATTGTCTAAGGAGAGATCTTGTCTATATCTTTTCTCAAGTAGAACAGCTTCCTAATGTCTCTCTGCCTCATTGATTCACCATCTTTTTCCAAATCTCATTTGAAAATATGCCCTTCTCTTTGGACTATGCCTCTTGATTTATTTCTTCCTCTGCTTTCTATTATTTAACTTTGTATTGTTTAATTAAATTAGGTTACATTATTGTGTATGGAAGATGTTAATCAAAGGAAGCTATTACACAATATTTAGCATTTGTATTTCACTTGATGTTTTAAAAGCACTTTACAGTATCAATTAGTAAATTATCACAACATTCCAGATAGGTAAATAGATTATATCTTTGTTGTTGTTATTTTTGATAAATAGCCTATCTCAGAGGACAAAAAGGTGTACTTTGCTTCACAGATACATGTGTTCTAAACTCCTTCCTCTTGGTCAAATGCTAATAGAAACAGAAGACATGAAAATGGCTCTTAAACACATAGAAATGTGCTCAAATGTACTCAATATAACAGCAATGCAAATTAAATTTCCCCAAGATATGCTTCTTATGGTGCAGATGAACAAAAATCAAAGTTCACTACCTTCTCAATTGATAAGACTGTGAGGAAATAGGCACTCTGTTATATATTGTTATTGAGAATGCAAAATGAAACAAATTCTATAGAGAGGAATTTAGTAACAGGTAGCAAAATTACATATACACTTATCCTTTACTTAGCAATTTTATGATCAAGGAATCTACCTCAACATGCATTTAGGGATAATATGGTAAAAATATGAAATAATTTATTCACATGAAATGATTTAAAGGTATTCACTCAGTTATTATTTGTAATAGCAAAATATAAGAAGCTAATGTCTGAGGACTAGTTGAATAAATTATTATTCATCTGTACAGCTGAACACTACACAGACATAAAAGGCAAATTTATAGAGACAAAAAATCGATTAGTGGGACTGGGGATGGCAAAATGGATTAATTGTGAAAGGGAATGAGAGACTTATTGGGTGATGAAAATGCCCTAAAATTGGATTAAGATTGTACAACTTAGTAAATTTACTGAAAATCATCCAATTGTATACTTAAAGTGGGTAAAGCTTATGGTATATAAATTATAACACAATAAAACATCCATAGGCTGAGATAGAATGATCTCTTGCATGTATTAAGTGAAAAAAGCAAGCAGTAGGATGGTATATAGAGCATATAGATTTTCATTGTTTTTAGATATTTTTAATGAACAGGGCAAGGAAATGTGTATTTCTGAAAAATAAAAACTATCATGAATTCATATTGACAATTCCCATGTAAATTTAACATTAAAGAATTTGTACTCTTCATTTGACACTTTTTAAATAAGAACGTAACATGAAATCTACCCTCTTAGCAGCTTTTAAAAGTGAACAGCACAGTATCATTTACTATAAGCCCATTATTGCACAGCAGATTTCTAGAAATTTTTGTCTTCCATAATTGAAACTCTATACTCATTAAACAGCAACTTTCCACACTTCCCCTTTCCCCCAGCCCCTGGCAACTACCATTCTACTTTCTGCTTCATTGAGTTTAATCACTTTAGATGCCTCATATAAATGTATTCATGCAGTATTTGTCCTTCTTTGATCATCTTATTTCACCTCGATGGACTAAATTGAGCACTTCTTATAAGGTAGGTCTAGTGATGATGATCTCCCTTGCTCTTGCTTTTCTGGGAAAGTCTTCTTCTTCCTCATTTTTAGAGGAGGGTTCTTTGCCAGATACAGTATTCATGGCTGGCAGCTGCTTTTTTCTTTCAGCACATTGAATATATCTTCATATTCTCTTCTGGCCTGGAGGTTTCTACTTAAAAAAAAAAAAATCCACTGACCTTCTTATGAAGTTCCCTTGTATGTGATGAGCCTATTTTTTTTTTTTTTTCTGCTTTCAAAATTCTGTCTTTGGACTTTCGACGGTTTGATTATAATGTGTCTCAGTGTAGATTTCTTAATATCTATCTTATTTGGTGCCTATTGGGTTTCTTGAATCTAGATGTCTATTTCCTTCCCCAGATTTGGGATGTTTTTGGTCGTTACTTTAAATAAACTTTCTGCCACTTTCTCTCTCTTCTTCTAGGCATCCCATAGTATGAGTATTGATCCTCTTGACAGTACCCCCTAAGTTCCTTGGGCTTTTTTTTTACTCTTTTGCAGTGTAATAGGCTTCCTTTTCAAGCTCAGTTTTTGGAAATTTATTTTGTTCCTTTTATTGGGCCATTTCTTCATTTCTTCATGTTTATTATAACTTTGTTTTGGCATCCACATATTTTTAAAGACTTTCACCTCTCCCAGCTTTTACAGACTAGCCTTGTATGAGAGAAGACATTCACCATCAGCCTGGCTAGAGGTGCTGGGTGACTCGCAAGTCTTTTCTGTGGATACATCTTCCCTGGACTTGCACATTTAGATTCTGAATTCGAGGGTTTACTGGTTGCTTGTAATCTCTTGCTCCCTCTGGTGTTTGTCTGCTGTACCACAGATCTTCTGGGGCACCAGCCCACTGCCTGGCAATTTCTTTGTTCTCAGTCGCCCGCAGGCCTCTAGAGTATTCCAGGTCTCGTATGTGACCTCTGAGAAGGAGAGATGGAAACCAGTTCCTTGGGCAGCCCTGGAAAATGCCAGAATGCTGGATTCATATTCCACTCTTCTCTTTCCTTTTGAGGAAGAAGCGACCAACCTGTATCAACTTCCACCTGTTGCGGGTCCCATGGAGCAGCAGCATGCCGCCCAGACCTTCTGTGCTCAGTGGTCCTCGGTTGTGTAGAGGATGCTGGGTCCTGTTAGCCTCCAAGAATGGCAAGACAGAAGCTGATCTCTTGAGCAGAATATTGCATGTACCATCCAGTCTTCTCCTTCTCTCCCAAAGGAACAGCTGGGAGCTGGGAGTTTTCTCACAAATGTACAACATTTTGGCCAGGGGGAGCAAGTACCCTGAGAGAGTGCCATACATTTTCCTACTTGCTTGGATGTAGTTGGTTTTGTGTTCACCCGAGATGCAAGAGTCTCTTAACTGTTTTCTGGATTTCTCATAAAGGGAATTGGTCTGTGTGTTATTGTAGAATTGGTGTTTCTGTAGGAGGAGGAAGGATCTGGGGCTTCTTGCTCTACCACTTGGTTGACATCACTCTATTTTACACTCTTATCTTTTATCTCTTTTATTTTACACTAAAGTTCTTTATTTCTTATATTATGATAATGACATATTATCCTACAATATATAAAAGTTTTAAAATTATACCATTGTTATTATTGCTATTAGAAAGGAATACATTCTCTCTGTGTATATGCAAATATACATAAGCAACATGCTCATAACTCTGCATATGTTTATGTTAGCCAAAAGAAACACTGGATTGTTAAAACCAAATTAAAATGGTTTTCTATGAGAAGAGAGAAGGAATAGAGTTAAGGAACAGGGAGGGAAATGAGACTATTTTGGAATTCTTTATTTTTATGTCATATCTTTTAACTATAAATAAGTAGATAGAGTATCCTTAATTATATATATATTTAAATAAAAATATTAAAAATTGCCTGAATGCAGTGGCTCATGCCTGTAATCCCAGAACTTTGGAGGTCGAGGTGGGCAGATCACTTGAGGTCAGGAGTTCAAGACCAGCCTGGCCAACATGGGGAAACTCCGCCTCTACTGAAAAAAAGAAATACAAAAATCAGCTGGACATGGTGGCACACACCTGTAGTCCCAGCTACTCAGGAGGCTGAGGCATGAGAATTGTTGAAACCCGGGAGATGGAGGTTGCAGTGAGCTGAGTGCACCACTGCACTGCACTCCAGCCTGGGTGACAGTAAGAATCTGTCTTAAAAATAAAATAAAATTAAAAAAAAATAATTTTATTTTATTTTATTTTATTTTCCTGGTAATTTGGAGGTTTTACTTATTGGAAAAAGAGTTCATTCAAGGGAACTTCTTTGGCAAGACCAAGAAAATTATGTATTTTTCTTTGGTAAATTACAATGAACATTGGCACAATAAACACTTGGTAACTAATCTATTTCATTTTAGGACTATTAGAAAAAACGTGTTTTATTCTTACATATCCAGTTGAGCCTTCATTTTATTTCTAAAGCTATAAGGAAGGTTTAGCCTACCAATTATCAAAATAAAAACCAGTTAGAATTGTAATATAAACATTATTTATATTAGTTTATAAAAATAGATTTGAGTTTAGGAAAAGTTACTGTTGAACAACTAGAATTTTTATTTCAGTTCATTAGACATAATGATTCCTTGATTTTTCAAAGCTGACTTATCTCCTTGATTAACAATGTCAATTTAGGCCTTACAGGAAAAAATTTAAGTATCGTTTAATTGCTCTGTTTCCAACTAGGTAAGTTACTTACTAAAATAAATTAACGTTTATATATACCAATGATAACCTTAAAAAGTAACGTTCTAACTTTTTTCAAAATTCTTGTTGCCATAATTATGCTACTATATAGTACATTAATTTGTTCTATATATTTTTTGTTTTTTTAAAAAATTTGTATATTAAAATTTCTATGTTAAATATTTGTATTTAAAAATTTGTATATTTGTCATTGGTCTGGAAACATACCTGCAGGTATATCAGACCATAACTGGAGTAGCAAATAAAGTTAGTTGATCTGACATATTAGGAACTAACTGATAAACTCATATAAAAGCTAAAAATCCAATATAATCATCAAAGCAATTAAACGACATATATTAGGAAAATAATTTAAAACCTTTGTTTCTAAAAAGGGCATTTTAAAGATAATGACACATATATATTTTGTAAATGGCTTTGGAAACATGTGTTGCATAATCATAAAATAAACCTAATAAAAAAATCCATGAAAATGGAAATAAATATGCCAATGTTTATATCAGAGAGAGAAGCATTCTTTCAAATGAGTTTAGAATAAAGTAATTTGATTATGCATATTTACTGGCATATATTTCAAAGGAAAAAAATTGCCAAGAAACCCTAAATTCCAGTTAGTAGTCTAATTATCAGTAATGATATTGGCATTGAGATTGCTTTTTATACATTGTAAAATAATACTAATAAGTAATTATGTCTATGATGTTAAGAGTTAGGATTTTTACTCTAAAAAGTGTAAAGTGAAATAATTTAAGTAAAAATTTTATAAGGTTAACTTTTCTTTGGAAATATCAGTATGAATTTGCTTTTCTCCAAAAAACATGTATTTTGTAGGTGTGTTTACTGAAAAAGCTTAAATGCAATGACAATGCAACAGCAATGAGGACACCTCTCCAGTTAGTAGTCTTTAAATATGATTCTCTTACTTAAAGAAACCAAGATACTTTGAGACATGACTAATTACAAGCCTGGAGCAGGAGAAATACAAGACGGAAACTCAGATATTGAAAACTGTTAATAACCAAGAATATCTGAGAAACTGTCATAGCCAAAAGGAATCTAAGAAAACATGATAACTAATGCAATATGGTATTTTGGATAGAATCCCTCAATTTAAAATGGACATTAGGTAAAAGCTAAGGAATTATGAATAAAGTATGGACCTCAGTTAGTAACAACTAACATTGGCTCATTGTGACAAATGTACCATACTCATGTAAGATGTTAATAATGGGAAACAAATGGGTATGGGTTGTACATGGGAATTATGTATTATCTTTGAAATTTTTCTATAAATATAAAACTATTCTGAAACTAACATTTACTTTAAAAACTAAATCAATCCTTTGATCTTTTGTACCATCATTAAGTGGGACAATCAGATGCTGGCTCATTCAGATATGAGACTATATGGAGCTCACAGTAACACCTATGAAGTGTTCTTGTAAAACATACACACACACATGCTACACTCAAATCTAATTTAGCCTCTAGAGTTAACTTCTATTTATAAGAATTATAAAATGGAGGAATAAGTTAAATGACACCCTAAGGAAGTAGACAGCTACATCTGAAAAATGGAAACTTTTTTTCCCTCTTACTGTGTATATATATATATATATATATATATATATATATATATATTTGTAATGGTTTACTTTTATTTTTTATTATACTTTAGGTTCTGGGGTACATGTGCAGATCATGCAGGATCTGTATAGGTACATACATGGCAATGTGGTTTGCTGCCTCTATCTCCCCCGTCACCTATATCTGGCATTTCTCCCCATGTTATCCCTTCCCAACGTCCCCAACCCCCACTGTCCCTCCCCTAGCCACCTCCAACAGACCCCAGTGTATGATGCTCCCCTCCCTGTGTCCATGTGTTCTCATTGTCCTGAATGGTTTTGCCTAGGTTTTCTTCTAGGGTTTTTATGGTGTTAGGTCTTATGTTTAAGTCTTTAATCCACCTGGACTTAATTTTAGTGTAAGGTGTCAGGAAGGGGTCCAGTTTCTGCTTTCTGCACATGGCTAGCCAGTTTTCCCAACACTGTTTATTAAACAGGAAACCCTTTCACCATTGCTAGCTTTTGTCAGGTTTGTCAAAGATCAGATCGTTGTAGATGTGTGGTGTTGACTCCAAGGCCTCTGTTCTGTTCCCTTGGCCTATATCTCTGTTTTGGTATCAGTACCATGCTGTTTTGATTACTGTAACCTTGTAACAGTTTGAAGTCAGGCAGCATGATGCCTCCAGCTTTGTTCTTTTTGTTTAGGATTGTCTTGGCTATGTGGGCTGCCTTTTGGTTCCATATGAAGTTGAAGGTTGTTTTTTCCAGTTGTGTGAAGAGGGTCATAGGTAGCTTGATGGGGATAGTGCTGAATCTATAAATTTCTTTGGGCAGCATGGCCATTTTCATGATATTGGTTCTTCCTAACCATGAGCATAGAATGTTTTTCTATCTGTTTGTGTCCTGTCTTATTTCCTTGAGCAGTGGTTTGTAGTTCTCCTTGAAGAGGTCCTACACATCCTTTGTTAGTTGTATCCCTAGGTGTTTTATTTTCTTTGTAGCAATTGTGAATGGCAGTTTGCTCTTGATTTGGCCCTCAGCTAGTCTATTATTGGCGTATAGAAATGCTTGTGATTTCTGTACATTGATTTTTCTATCCTGAGACTTTGCTGAGGTTGCTTATCAGTTTAAGGAGATTTTGGGCTGAGATGATGGGGTCTTCTCAATGGAAACATTTTTATAGGATCATCAAGCTGGTCTCTGCCACAATTCAATAGTAAACAGAAAAATAAAAGAGTAGGACTTTCTTAGGTTAAAAGAGATCTAAGATACATGAAATCCAAAGTAGCGTGTGGGACTTGTTTAGATACTGATTCAAACCAACAGCTATAAAAAGACACTTTTTTAGTCAACTTGGTAAATTTGATTATGGTTGAGATAAATGATACCAAAACTTGTTAATTTTGTTAGCTGTGAAAATGTCATTGTGGATTTGTAAGAAAATTATTTTTAGATATGAACTGTGAATGACATGGGATGATATAATGTCAGGAATTTGCTTCAAAATACCTCAGTAAAGAAGAACTGTTAAAATAGAAGCAGGGATAAAAAAAGCAAGAGTTGCCAATGTTTGGCAACTCTGGACCCTGGGATCAGTCTATGTGTTATTCTTTTCATTTTTTTATGTATACCTGAAATTTTTTGTAATAAGATATTTTTAAATGTGAATATAATGAATATTTCTATTATTTATGCCAAGTGGGAAGGACTTTCTCAAAATTACACCAAGTATAGAAACCATAAAGGAAAAATTGAAAGATTTAACTATGTAGAAATTAAGCATTTTTATACTGGAAAAAAATCAACATTAGGAAAGTTTAAAGGTGTCTATATTTGGAGAACCTATTTGCAATGCATAGGTAGAAAAAAATAATATTCTTGATATAACAAGATTGTTTTAAAATGGGAAAAATAACAAACAGAAAAATGGGCAAATTTATGCTTCACTATGTACAAAAAAGAGTTACCAAATAAAGCTATGAGATATTAATTTTTGCCAATAAGAATGATAATGCTGGAAAGGATTGTTAACATTCTTCGAAGGAAGAGTGTGAAAAATAAATGGCACCTCTAGAATGCTGGAAGGAATAAATTGTTACGACTTTTAAAAATTGTACTTAAATTTAAATGGGTACATTTTGACTCAGTAATTCTACACCTAAGAATTAATCTTAAAAAAAATTGAAGATGCATACAAATATATATTTAATAGGATGTTTTTGGAATGCTTTTAAACAAAAGTAACATCTTGAAACATCCTCAATGTCTGTAAGAATGGCAGTGAACACATAAGTTATACATTCATCAATGCAGTATTATGAAGCTATTAAGATTGATTATGTAGGTCTATATTGACAGATAGTTGCAACGGAGGTAAATGAGCCAGTCTGCTCTGTGATTCTCCAATATGTATTATTAAATTGGCATTCATGCCTCCTTCTTTAAGATAATTTTCAGGAGTGAGAGTCTTGGGAAAATGGGTAAGAATAATTCTGTCTTTTCATTCATATTCCCAACAATTTATGTTTCTCAGAGGGACCATTTTTCTGAATACTTGCCAAACTCTAGGATTTTAGCTTCAAAAAAAAATCTTTAGCCTGATGTGATGGATGAATAATAGCATCTCATTATTATTTTAATGTGCATTTCCTTGATTACTAGTGCTTGCACATTTTTCATATGCTGTTGACTAGTTGATTTTAGTTTTTGTGAAGTGCTTTTTCATTCTATTGGCAATTTTTTTCTGCTAGCTTTTTGTTTTTCTAATTTGTTTGTGAGAGAGTTTTGGTACCTCAATTCTGTTTCTATCGTAAATTGGAAATTTTTTTCCTAAATGTTCCATATTGCTTTTATTGACAGTGGATCTTTAATATACATAAGTTCTGAATTTTATGGATCAAATTTAATAATATATTTTTTAATGGTTTCTGCTTTTGGCACAATCCTTATAAAGGCCTTCTCCACACATGGTTACATAAATCAGCACTCCTATTTTCTGTTTATATTTTATGGTTTTATTTTTTATATTTAAATGTGTAATTCATGTGAAATTTATTTTGGTGCTGTATAATACATGAACTCTTTTAATTTGTCATACAAATGATTGTAGTTTATTCCAACACCATTTAGTGAATAATGCATCCTTTTCTCAGTGATTGGAAGTTGCAACTTTATCAGGAAATATTAATTTTTAATGTAGTATTTGTACTCAGTGGTTGATAACTTGTAAATGTATTTTCTCCTTCTTCCCTATGCCTACTTTTAGTCCCATTGTTATTCTTAATATCTAAGCAAATTACTTGAGATTAAAAAAAGGAATATGTATACATTTTCGGATGTTGTGTTAAGTCTCTGGAGAAATGTGTTTTAGTATTATTTTGTTATACATAGGCACACACTGCAGTGTGAAAGACACACAGCAAAGACATCATTTAACTCCAGGTGGAATTATAGAGTTGCTGAAAAAATTTGGACCTACTTAAATTAGAATGCTACCTTGAGTTCTGGGAATGCTTTCCTTTTGGCTGGATGTATGGGGATTATTTGTATTATATTCCTTTGGAGTAACTTAGGGGACTCATGTTTTTTCTTTAGTTGTGAGACATGTACAGTTAAGCCCTAACCAGAAATATCTATTCTTGAAGAAAGACCATATTTGGACATTGTGAGAAAGGCATATGAATAATATTTGCCAGGCACTAATTAAGCAGTTTGAAGATTCCCCCCCCTCAAGAAAAAATGGTGAATAAAATCTTGGAGGAATACAAAATTATGTAACGATATAATTTACCCTTGGCCTCATAATTTTGCCCTTGGAAGAACTATGCCTTGTCTTGGGAATTTCTGCTTTTGAGGACTCAGAGGGCACTTTATTTTTCTGGTATGGGAGGCTGGTTTCCATCACCCAACTCTTTCACTTAAGCAAGAAATTTAGCAAGGATGATTCATTCCATGATGCTGATGCCAGGGCTGGTGCTGGAAGACGCTTTCTCAGCTGAAATTAAATGATACTTTATGTGTCTTCCCTAAATAGAGAGATTAGAAAGTTACAAAAAAAAAAAAAAGTGGTAGGGAAGCACATTAAATATGTGATAAAGTAAGCGGTTTTGTAACTGATTTTATTGCTTATGTTCAAGCACTTTTTTCTTACCAGTCTTTGTCAACTATAAATTAAGATAGAAGAAGTTGGATAAGGGGCAACTCAAGCAGTGCAGAATGCTTCAGGGATCACGTTTTTAAGGGTTATTAAACACAATTTGTTTATGTCAGATTCCAATTTATCTGTATCTTAGCAAATCCTGGGAATGTGAGCCCTGACATCTTGTACATCCTTATTAATTATTCACGCTTGAGATTCTGTACTTGCTTGACCTTAAGGAATATGTGCTGCTTACCCCAGTGAGAATCTGGTAGAATATGCTTTCCGTTTTGAATGAACTCAGCTGACCCCTTGTCCCCTTGTCCGGTTTCAGAAACAAATCTCTAGGACCCACATCTTTTCTGCCACTAATTGCTCCTTTGGAAAGAAATTGATAATATTGAGTGGAAGTGACCTTAGAGAGATAATAGTACTATACAGGGACTTTTTAAAGGTATAAAGATTTTAAAATTCAATGTTACAAAACTTAAAGTGTTTTATTGCCAGAAATAAGCATTCTATACACCTGAGTTCTGCAGTGATGGTTTTAAATCCCCACCTATTTTCGAGAGTTCTTCCAATGTGCAGAAAAAATGTAACTTCCTTTATGATCTATAGCTGATGTCATCTGGTACGAAAGATCTCCTCTCTGATGAAGGAGACATAAGAGAGAGGTCAGCTTCAATTTCCTAGAAAAATCTGAGTGGAGAAAACACAAACTGTTGGCCACAGCACAACAATCAACACAGACTTCTATGACCATGTGAATAGTCACTTTGTCCCCATTATTAAGCAATCAATCAGTTCTGCAGTGGACTCTGCTGGGTGTTCTCCAATTCAGTCCTGACACCATCTACCTGGAAATAGCATCAGATACTCTAGGTTGAGGGCTCAGTCCCACAGATCGTCAGACTTCCGATTGCAGCCATAAGCCCCAGATTGTTTTACCTGTGGTTCTGACTGAC
Organism: Cebus imitator; assembly: GCF_001604975.1. Classification (NCBI taxonomy): domain Eukaryota; kingdom Metazoa; phylum Chordata; class Mammalia; order Primates; family Cebidae; genus Cebus; species Cebus imitator. The sequence continues at coordinate 400,131 of NW_016107513.1, read as the reverse complement.
TCACTATCAATTGGTTTTCCCACAATCCCCTTGTTAGGTTTGACTAGTTTGCTAGAGTGGCTTATAGAACTCAGGAAAACACTTTTGTAAACTGGTTTATTATAAAGGATATCGTAAAAGATACAGATGAAGAGATGCACAGGGTGAGGTATGAGGGAAGGGGCGTGGGACCTCCATGCCCTTCCTGTGCATGCCACCCTCCAGGAGCCTCCATGTGTTCAGCTAATCCAGAAGCCCTTGGTACCCCACCTTCTTGGGCTTTTATGGGGACTTTATTGGGTAGCTGTGATTGACCATCATGTAGAAATGTGATTGGATAAAAAAGGCATGACCCAATACTAATAGAAACCCAGGAAGGCTGTCTGTTCAGTATCTTCTTGGCCTGTCTCTGCAATATTCTTTCCTCCCAAGTATGGAGCAGACCTTCTAAAATGTAGGTCTTATGACCTACAATCAGACAAGGTAGGTCTGAAAATTTCTTTATGGCTAGCTCCACTACCAAAAGGTGGGGGTAGATTAGAATCTTGTTTTCTGGAAGAAAAATGAATAGGTGAAAGGAAGGCAGGAGAAAGTCAGAGAGAGAGAGAGAGAGAAGAGAGAGAGAGATAAATCCTCTTTCCTGAGGTTTACTTCTGAGGCCTAAAGCACCCCAACGTTATAACAAGAGACTGTCACAAGGGCTATGGAAGTTATGAGTCAGGAGTCATGGACCAAAACATATATCATGTCACAGAAAATATAGTTCAGTTTCCTCCAGTAATTTTTTTTTTGTAAATATTTAATCAATTTGCATATACACTCCCTTAATGAGTGGTTCTTCTTTCTTAAAAATTTCCTCCCTCCTCCACCCCCACACTGTCTTCCCAAGTTGGTCTCTATGTGCAGAGAAAAGCACAGGTAACTTTGTTGTGTGATGGGGCAGGTGGCTCTGGTTTGTGTGTTTTTTCCAAGCAATGGCCCGTGGGGGTTCAGCACTGGTGTTAATGCTAAGATGTGATACTGTTCTGGTGGATTGAAGGCTATAGTCCCTGCCATAGCTCAGGTCTCAAGGATGGTTATAGTATAGTCTTGTATAATTTGATATTCTTTACTCCAGGGATCTTCTGGTCCCCTGCTTCTCTGAGAATTCTTCACACCACTACACTCACAATCCTTGCGTTGTACAAGTAGACAGCTCAGAGCTGGGTGCTATGTCTCACCCTCCACCAATGTTGTGCTCTCTCACCGGAGCCACATTGCATGTGGAACTGAACTAAGTGCTTCTAGGTGAAGCTTTCCACTTACTATGCCATGCCCAAGGGAATGGGGGTCTTCTTAGGTCTCCTGAAAACCATCTGGTTTACTCCGTCTTGAGATTATACCACCTACCCCACCTAGTCTCTAATTCTGACTCAGAACTAAGGAGACAGAATTAAGGACACTGACACCTAACTTCCTCCTTTTTTTTCTTTCTTTCCTTTCTTTCCCTCCCTTCCTCTGTCCCTCCCTCCCTCCCTCCCTCCCTCCTTTCATCCCTCTCTTTCTTCCTTCCTTCTTCCCTCTCTTTCTTCCTTCCTTCTTCCCTCCCCTTCTTTCTTTCCTTCCTTCCTTCTTTCTTCTTTCTTTCTCTCTCTCCCTTCCTTGCTCCCTCCTTTCTCCCTTCCTCCCTTCCCTCCCTCCCTGCTTCCTTCCTTCCATCCTTCCTTCTTCTCTCTCCTTCCTCCCTCCCTCCCTCCCCCTTCTCTCCTTTCTTTCTATCCTTCCTTCTTCCTTCCTTCCTTCCTTCCTTCTTTCCTTTCTCTGTCTCTCTCTTTCTCTCTCTTTTCTCTTTCCTTTAGGTGGGGTAGCCTCACTTTGTTGTTGGGCTGAAGTATAGTGGTGTGATTATAGCTTACTGCAGCCTTGACCTCCTGGACTCAAGCAACCCTCCTACCTCAGCCTCCCCACCCACCCCCAATAGTAGGACTACAGGTGCACACCACCATGCCCAGGTGATATTAAGACATTTTTTTGTAGAGATGGGGGTCTCACCATCTTCCCCAGGCTGGTTTTAAACTCCTGGGCTCAAGCAATCCTCCCGTCTTGGCCTCCCAGAGTGCTGTGATTATAGGTGTGAACCACTGTGCCTGGTCCCCCACTCTTCTTTTAATTCCTCCGTCTCATTCTTCCAGCACCATTACGGCCTTAAAATGGTAATGGTGATGATGATAGCTGCATGGTAATATAGATATTACCGTGTATATTAATTACCATGTTCTATTAATTAACTCATTCAGGCCTCACGGTAGCCCTGTGAGGCAAATTCTATTATTAGTCTGTTTTTACACATTAGGAAGGTATGCACAAATAGCTGATTTGCCCTGGTTTACACAGCTAGTAAGTAGTGGAGACAGAATTTGAATCCAAGCCGTCTGACTTCAGAGGCTATGTTTTCATCATGATTTTGTTTCTCATCACTCCTCCTTCCTATCTGGCCTGATTTTGTGTTTTGTCTTCTCCTTCTTCCTGGGATGGACTTTTGGGATTCCTGTGTCAGTTAAGATCTATAAAGCAGAGCCTGAGGCTAAACTAATGTGCCAATATTGGATTATGGAAACGCAATCCCAAGGAAACAGGAGAGATGGAGAGAAAATGTAAGATAGTATATTACTGAGCTTAATGGAAAGCAAATTCCTTGGCCTTTGGGGATATCTTCATGGAGAATAAATGAAGGGACTGTATATCCAAGACTCTGTCTAGGGTTGAGGAAGAAAGCAGCATCTGTCCACTGACTTCCATAACCCATAGGTCAAAGTTGGATCTGCGGAGTTTTAACTGTAACATGAATGCCAAGTGAGTCCTGGTGTCCCCCCAAACCTCAGCACAACAGGGATGTTGGGGCATGGGGGTGCATTGAGCCTCTAGGTCTGTAGCCACAGTGAAGGCTGGAGACAATTGGCTCCATGATCTATGGAAGAGGGTGAGTTCTATTGGGGGCTTCACAGGTCAGAAAGCAAAGGAAGCCCAGATCTGGAGTAATGCATAAACAGAATCTAGTACATGCCTCTTTCCTCTTCCCTGTAGTAATAAATGTCATAGAAAGAAAGCAGGAAGAAAACAATGTCACCAAAAAGGAAACTTAGGAGCTCTTGAAACTATTACATGAGGAAAATACAACACAGAAAAATTTCACAGGACAGGACTCATGCCAAGAGGGTACTTTGCCTTCACATGGGCGATAGCAATTCAGTGTCCTGCCGACCTCCTAAAAATGTTCCAGTTGTCTCCAGACCACAGAGTTCTGGCCCAGCTAGCTCCTGGCCAATTTCCAAGCTCCTTCTTCTCTGTAGAGTCTTTATTTCCTGCCCTAGAATTTGTCACTTCCCAGGATTGTTGGCCATTAATATTCTCTCTGGGGAAACCTCTTTCTTTGTTTCAGGGAAAGACCCAGATATATTTTTTCATGTATTACTCCATGTGCATACAAGAAAAGAGAATAAAAAAAATAAATTGGTAAAAGTATCCCTAAAGCTTCATCACATTATAGAGTCCAGCTATTCTGAATCACTCAATTAAGACAAAGTCACCAAATGGGTGCTAATGATGCAGCAGTTTGAGAATTCTGCTGTTGCCTCTGGAATTTTCCTGAAGCCACTGAACTCAGCTCTGCAAGTTTCAGGGAACTGAGGAAGTGGCAGTCATGTCTTGAGTGCCAACTTAGTTTCTGAGCTCTATGAGGATTGTCTAAGTGCTCTTCTTAAAACCAATATGTCTTTTCAATGAATTCATATTCTCATATTTCTATGAGCAACTTAGCTCATGTTTTGAAGGCAGAAGAAAGGAAAAAAAATGCCCCAAATCTAACAGTGCTGCTGGCATTTTGTGTCCTCTAAAGGTAAACACGAATGTAATTGTTAGTTAAAAAAAAAAAAAAACCTGGAAGAAAACCTAGGCAATACCATACAGAACATGAGCATGGACAAAGACTTTATGACTAAAACACCAAAAGCAATGGCAACAAAAGCCAAAATTGACAAATGAGATTTACTTAAACTAAAGAACTTCTGCACAGAAAAAGAAACTATCATTAGAGTGAACAGACAAACTACAGAATCGGAGAAAATTTCTTGCAATCTATCCCTCTGACACAGGGCTAATAGTCAGAATCTACAAAGAACTTATACAAATTTACAAGAAAAAAGCAAACAACTCCATCAAAAAGTGGACGAAAGATGAGAATAGACATTTCTCAAAAGAGACATTTATGTGGCCAACAAACATGAAAAAAAAAGCTTATCGTCACTAGTCATTAGAGAAATGCATATCAAAACCACAATGAGATACCATCTCAGGCCAGTTACAATGGCAATCATTAAAAAGTCAGGAAACAACAGATGGTAGAGAGGATGTGGAGAAAGAGGAACGCTTTTACACTGTTGGTGGGAGTGTCAATTAGTTCAACCATTGTGGAAGACAGCGTGGCGATTCCTCGAGGATCTATAAACAGAAATACCATTTGATCCAGCAATCCCATTATTGGGTATATACCCAAAGGATTATAAATCATTCTACTATAAAGACACATGCACGTGTATGTTTATTGCAGCACTGTTTACAATAGCAAAGACTTGGGACCATCCAAATGTCCATCAGTGATAGACTGGATTAAAAAAAAGTGACACATACACCCCATGGAATACTATGCAGCCATAAAAAAGGATGAGTTCATGTCCTTTGCAGGGACATGGATGAAGCTGTAAACCATCATTCTCAGCAAACCAACACAAGAACAGAAAACCAAACACCAGATGTTCTCGCTCATAAGTGGGAGCTGAACAACGAGAACACATGGACACAGGGAGGGGAACATCACACACTGGGCCTGTTGGGAGGGTAGGGGGCTGGGGAGGGATGACATTAGGAGAAATACATAATGTAGATGATGGGTTGATGGGTGCAGCAAACTATGGCACGTGTGTACCTGTGTAGCACACTTGCATGTTCTGCACATGTATCCCAGAACTTAAAGTATAATAAGAAAGAAATAATAAAAATTAAGAAACAGCCAAGAAAATGTTTGCATACCTCATGCCGCCCTGCTTAAAACCCTCCAGACTCAGTGCTTCTTGCCTGCAGAATAGAGTCCATTAAAAAAAGTAATTGTTGATTCCATGAAATGTTGTACACTAATTTTCTCATATTTGTAATATGATATGACAGTTTTATTAGCTTCAGGCTACTATAATATATTTGTAACCATTATTTAAAATTTTACTGAAGAGACTGTGAAATGGGACTCAGTTTTTTCAACCACATGTGTCTAAAAACCTTGATGTCTTTTCCTCATTCATGGGCTTTGTGTTTCTTACTTTCTGGTTAGGTAAAGCAGCTTATTGCCACAGGCCCTTCGTTAGAATTATCTGTAGAGTTTTTAGTCTTTTTTTCCAAATTGGTGGGAAGTTGATCTTCTTTTCTTTTGTTAGCCTTCCTTTCCAATCTCAGGCATAAATTAACATTTTTAATCCAGTTGTCTCAGTCAGTAATTAAAATCTTAAATCTATTAGCCAGAAATAAAATATAATCAACCCAACTATTTGTCAATGCACAGCTGAAATAACTGTTGGAGAGGTTACCTGTTTTGATTTTCAACAATCTGTTTCAGTACCACGTAGATTATGCCAGGCAGTAAGTTGGGTGTACGATACTTCTTTCTGTTATCTGTGAGACCTCATAGTTGCTTCTTTTGCTGGCATAAAAATGATTGTGTTGTCTAGCTCTAGCAAATAGGGTTTGAAATCCTGGGCCAATAAGGACATTTGTTAAAATAAAGACTATTTGATGTTTAAAAGATGATTAAACCATTCTGACTTTATTCATTGGAATAGCAAAACAACATAAACAGGTTCTTTCTAAATATATAATATGAAGCAGTTGGTCACATTCAATTAAGGATTGCTGTGTCAATAAGTTCCCTAAAATAGTTTCTTACAGCTTTTTTGAGTCTATAACTGTTCAATATTCAGGCAAAGATACATTAACTCTTAAGAGTTCAGATTTTTATTTTTTAAGAGAATTTCTTAGTGTAGCTTAAATAAATAAGGCAAGCTGAAATAGCCATATTGCGAAAGACATTTAGTTACTCAAAAGTCTCATCATTCTAATGGTCAGGGATTTATTTTTTCATGTAGCAGTTTTAGGAGTTTTGACTTCCCTCCCTTATCCTGGGTTAGACAGGATTCACTGTCTAACCCAGGGAGTCAAAGAGAGGGATCCCAAGTCATAGAGTCATGTTTTTAGGAGACCTAACTTGACACTCAAAAAAGAATAGAAACAGACAAAAGATAATAGTGGCAGAAGTAGCTTCTGGGAATCTTCATTCCCAAAATGTTGGCCAGTGAGAACTAATGTGTTGAAAAGTAAAAAAACATTAAACAAAAACTAAAAAGTAATGGTGATACTAAGTAAAGTAGCATAATATCTTGAAAATATGAATTAATGTCACCTCAGTCCATTTCTCCTCTTTCTCCTTCTTCGCATTCATTGCCTCAGGGAAGAGACGGGACACTGTCTCAAGCAGGTGGCCGGACTACATCTACCCCTGTTCTTGTCCTGGACCCTCCTCAATGCCTAGGGCCTTTTCATCAACTGAAAGGCAGCACGAAAATGTTGAAGAGCAGGTGGAGTCATCGAGGACTCCATCACGAACCCAACCAGAAAAAGGCACTGGGCTTGGGGAGAAGGGAAGACAAAGGAGAAGCAATGAGAATGTTAATAACATGGGTCCTGGTTAAAAGGGCACTGCTGCAAGACTATGGGAGAAAAACCTCGAGACTGGGTTTCCTAGGAGCAGATCTTCCATGGAAGACTCCTGGGTACATGCTTTATGAAGGAAAGGTTTCTGGGAGAGGTCAGTGAGGAACTGAGCAAGGTAGGACAAGAACTGGCAGAAAGCCATGCCAGGATTTGATCTCAGGCGAACACCTGCGGAGTCCCAATCCGGCAGAGGAGGGCTGGAGAGTAGGTTAGGTCTCAGAGTTGTCCCGAGCTGAGCCAGTGAGCTGGCCTCTCTTCCCCTCCTACCTGTTTGCCTTTGAACAAGGGCTTTCCTCCACAGAAGTAAACTTCTGAGGACCCAGAAGCCTCAGTTGCCCCAGTGCAACTTTCAGAAGGGCCACAGGTGCTGGTTGTTGGAAACATAACACCATGTGGTATGGGTGTGAAGGGGTGACATTTTTGCAAAAATGGTAAAAACAGCATCCAAGTTGTTCTGGATAGAGCACTGACATCATCAGCTACACCCAGAAAATGAGAATAGAATATCATAGTCATAAATGTGTGATCTGTGTGTATGTAGCAGTCTGCTATTTTTCAAGGCTTTTCTTGTTACATTATCTTTTCTGAGCTTTGTTACAACCTTAAAAGATACAGTGGCACAGCTTGTGATAACCGTCTCACATATGTGAAAGGTGCAACACCATCAAGCAAGTTACTCAAATAATGGAAGCCTATGTCTTTAACTTTAAATCCAACAGTCTTTCTCTAGTCTGAAGCCACGATCTAGAGAATATTTTCTGTAATATTGTGATCCAGATCCAGAACCTGGGGGTCGTTATAGTATAGGGCCTAAGCTGTGCTTCCCACCAAGATTCCTTGACTCCCACCTGTGACCGTCTAAACTGGTATCTCTAAGTGTGAAGCCAAGAGTTTCTGTTTTTATGAGCTCTCAGGGAATGCCTGCATAACTCAGGAAGTGCAGTTGTCCAGTCTGGATTTGGGGAACCACTGGTTCAGAGTACACTTTTGGGTTTTAGGCAGGGGAGGGTTTAAGTCCTTGTTCTGCCATTTGCCATCTGTGTAAGTTTAGGTAAGTCAGTGAAATTCTCTCAGCTCAACTTTTATCATGTGCAAAACTGGGCAATGTTAGCACTTACCTCAAAGGATTGTGTTGAGAATTCAATGAGATGGTATTGGTAAAGCACTAAGCCCAGGGGCCTGGATAAAGTCAATTCTAATCAGTGTTATGTACTATGATTTTACTATTATTAATCCACACGCTTTTCTTCAAATTAATTGAACTCAGGTCATCCTTCCTCTTAAATGCAGTTTCCCCCTCTATGAAACACTGAATGTCAGTGTGGACCACTTTCCAGGACTTGAAAATGATTCAGCAAAGTGAACCTTTTGGTTAATGTTGTTTACTGGAGTGGGATTTGAGCTGTGGCAATTCACACACATACTGGCAGATGGTGGATGGCCTTGGGAGGTTATACCATTTGCCTAGAATACAGGGTTTGAAGTCTTCACCAGCTATTTGAAAAATGAATCTCACTTAGAATTTCACTGAAGCAGATGAGCCTGTAGTTAAAATCCTAGTGAAATAACCACTGGTTTAGTATTTATTTATAGCCTAGACACCCACCCCGCAGGTACAATCCCAGGTGTACTTAATCTTAAAGCAAATTCTACAGTTCCCTGAGAGTTCCTGATTTGGGGGCATCTAGAAAAATATATTTGAAAATAAGCTTTTGTCCAGCTTCTCTGGTGGAAGTTGCTTGGTTCCTTTGGGGTGACACCACAAGACACTGAGAAGCAGGGACTTACCCTGTATAAGCAAATGCAGAGTGGACTGCACTTATACCGTGGCAGCGGAAGGGGCAGAAACAGGGCCCTGCTGTTCAGGCCTCTTCTGCTTATTTAGCCAAGCCACCCTTGTCAGGTTCCTATTGTGTGCCACATGCTGTGGTCAGAGATGGGATCGCCTGAAGTTGAATAAACAGTGGCTTCTTGTCATGTGGATCACACCATGTAAGAGAAAAGGCAGACAAACGGATCACAAAGCAGTATATTAGTGTTGCAATAAACCAAGTCCTTAAAGATCACAAAAGACAAATAAAAAGGCAAAAGACAAATCAAAAAGGGAAAGCTCCTAACTCAGAAAGCTGAATGGAGAGAACTTTGTACATTAAAGGCAATGGCAGAGGAAAAAAAAATAAAAAACAGTTTAGACCTTCACTTGACAAATTTCACAGAAATTTAAGAGCTATTTTTTCACAGAAAACTAGAAAAATAGGTAGACATTTGAGAGATTCTCTAGTGTGTATATATATATATATATATATATATTTCACATATATTTATATATAAAGATTTAGAAATAAAGGCTATGTAAAGAAAAATTTAAAATGGGAAAACATATATAAAGATGTTCTTGTAACATCATTTATAATAGTAAAATGTTAGAAACCACTGACATGTCCTACAAAAAGGCGATTATTTAAATCAAATGTTTACAGTGAAATATTGTGCGTGTTTTCAGAGAGACTTCTCTTTTCATATTATTAAGCATTTTTTAAGTGTGCTGTGCTAGGGATGCAGAACTTAGGCAATGGTTTCAATCCTTAAACATCTTACTTAAATATGTACCTAACTCTCCTTGCATGATGGTTCAGTTTTTTAGAAACAGAAAATGTATTTTATCAGACATTTTTCTTGTGGATTATTTTTAGATCAATAAGTTGTTTTTGTTTTTGTAAATATATACACAGTGATAACAATCACTCTAATTCTATTAATCCCCTTTGCAATCTCTTCCTCTCGATCCAAGAAACCACTGATCAGATTCTGCCTCTTTAGTTTTGCCTTTTCCCAAATATCACGTAAATGGAATCATGTGGAAAAAGTAGGTAGTTTTTGGTGTTTTGCTCCTTTCACGTAGTATAATGTGTTTGAGATTTATTCACATTGTTCCATGTATTTTCCCTTCATTTCTCTTTTATTGCTAAATAGTATGCTATACTATAGATGTTCCACAATTTTTTAATCTATCCACTAAGCATTGAACGTTTGAAGTGTTGTAAATTATGGATAAAGTTGCCAAAAACATTTGCAGACATGTTTTTGTGTGGACATATATTTTCATTTCTCTGTTAAATATCTAGGAGTGTGATTGCTGGCCACATAAATGTATTTAACTTTATAAGAAACTGCCAAGCTGTTGTGTAAAAGAGCTGTATGTACCAGTCTGCATTCCAACCAGTGATGTGTATAAAAGTTCCAGGTGCTTCAAATTCTGGCCAAATCTTGGTGTGTCATTCGTTTTCATTTTAGCTATTCAAGTTGATGTGTAGTATTATGTCATTGCATTAGCAGTCTCTAATACCACCCCGAGGCTCAATAATTTACTAGAAGGATTTGAAAAACTATTATATTCATGATTGTGATTTATTACAGTAAAGGGATAAAGACTAAAATCAGCAAAAGGAAAAGACATATGGAATGAAATCCAAGAACAACCAGGCACAAGCTTCCAAGTGTCCCTTTTCAGTAGAGTCACTTGGAGACATGCTTAATTCTTCTAGTAATGATGTGTGACAACATGCATGAGGGTTTTCAACAAGGGATGTTCACTTGAGCCTCTGTGTCCAGAGTTTTATTTGGGGTCAGTAACACAGGCACTATGACTGACAGCTCCTCTGACTCCCATGCTGCACTTCATCCCTACCTCACCAAAACCAGGTGTTCATCATCAATCACATTGTTAGAATAAACTTATTTGGCCAAACTGGTACAGAATCTCAGAATATTCTGCCTCATAAGAAATAAGAATAAGAAATCATTATATCAAAGGAATATTCCAAAGGAAGAAAGGTGTTTAGAATATGCAGGGTTTGAGCAATACACGACTCCTGAGTTAGCCCTTTCCTGCCCGCCCATGGTGGTCTTTATTTGCTTTTTTTCACATCCATTAATTTTGACTATCTTTGTACATGATTATTTGTCATTCACATATTTTCTTTAGTGAGGTGTCCAAACCTTTGGTCAGTTTTAGAGATTTGACTATTTATATGCAGAAGATTGAAACTAGACCCATACTTTTCACCATATATAAAAGTTAACACAAAATGGATTAAAGATCTAAACATAAGGTCTGAAACTATAAAAATTCTAGAAGAAAACCTAGGAAAAACTCTTCTAGACATTGGCCTAGGCAAATAATTTATGACCAAGTCCTCAAAAGCAATGCAAAAAATAAAATAAAATAAAATAAAATAATGGAACTTAAAAACCTTCTGCTTTTAAGTAAACAGACAACCTACAGAATGGGAAAAAATATTTGCAAATCATGCATCTGACAAAGCTAATATTCAGAATCTACAAGGAATATTTTTCAAAAGAAGACATACATGCAGCCAATAAACATATAAAAATGCTTAAAATCACTAATAATCAGAGAAATACAAGTTAAAACCACGAGACACCATTTTACTATTATTAAAATGTGTATTATTAAAATGTCTATAAACAACAGCTGTTGGTGAGGATGCAGAGAAAAGGGAGCTGTTATACATTGTTAGTGAGAATATAAACTAGTACAACCTTTATGGATACTGTATGGAGATTTCACAAAGAAAAATAACATTAGATCCAGCAATCCCACTGGACCCAAAAGGAAAGAAATCATTATATCAAAAAGATACACTATACTACTGAGTCATAAAAAGAATGAAGTCATGTCATTTTCAGTAACATGGGTGGAACTGGAGGCCATATGATTTTCTGTTTCTTCAGTAAAATAACTCAGAAACAGAAAATCATACATATAGCATATTCTCACTTATAAGTAGGAGCTAAACAATGGGTACATGTGGATATACAGAGTGAGATAATAGACACTGAATACTACAAAAGGTGAGAAGGTAGCAGGGGGTAAAGGTTGAAAAATAACCTATTGGATACAGTGTTCACTGTTTGGATGATGGGTGCACCAGAAGCCCAGACTTCACCATGCTGCAATATATGCATGGAAGATACCTGCATTTGTATATACATATATTAAAAACAAGTAAATAAATACACACAAAAAAGATTTAGCTATTTTTTTAATTGAGTTGTAAGAGTTTTGTTTTTGTAAATTCTAGATAATTGCTTATCAGATGTGTATTTTGCAAATCATTTCTCATAGTCTGTGGTTTCTCTCTCTCTCTCTCTCTCTCTCTCTCTCTTTTTCTTACCAGGGCTTTCAAAGATCAAAAGTTTTTAATTTTGACAAAATCCAATTTATTATTTTTATGTGTTCTCCATTTTATGTATTATTCAAAAAACTCTTTTCTAACTCAGAGTCACAAAGGCTTTCTTTTATATATTTATCTTATTTATCATATGCTTTGGTTTGTATCAAAACAGCATTCTGTGCCCAAATGTATTTTCTTCTCCTTTCACCAGGGCAGATGGTTTTTGCTTTTATTCTTCTCTCAGAAGCAATTTACATTTGCCTTGTAACCTCAGCTTGCTGATGAACTTAAGAAAATTTATGATTTCGTAGATGTAGATTTTTTCATTTTTATAGTGGGAGTGATGTTCTCTTGCATCTTTCTATAGCCTACATTGAAGTAGAACTCTCAAGAGAAATATTTTGATATCTGGGAAAGGTTTTATGGTTTTATGATTAAGAGCCATTTCCCAAACTGAAAAATACTAAATATACAAAACTGTATATAAAGTATAATCTCAATATTTATTAACCTCTTAATGTGCGTTAGGCCTTCTAGTAGGTACTGATAAGCAAGATTGATATTGTCTCTTTTTTTGTGAAGAAACTATAATTAACATTTTTCTGCATCAACATTGAAAATATTGGCATATCAAAAAATAACAAAACCAGAATTAAAAATCCAACAATGATCTGGGGAAAACACATTCACTAAGTACGACAAAAGTTAATACTGTTAGTGTATAAGAACACTTGTAGTATGGTAAATTATAGCAGAATTATAGCAAACACTTGGCAGTGCTTTACTCACATTTCCTTGGATCCTTTTCTATTTTTGTCACGGGCTGCTTTTGAGATTTCCTTTCTGAACACTGCTAGTACCTGCGTTTCTTTTTTGGTGACTGCTGTTAGCCAACTGAACATGCTTTTACTAGTATCTATGGAGAGTCAGAACTGACTGGGCATTGATGCCTGAACCCAGTGTTTCCAACCCGGGAACAGTCCTTAACCAGGGACCAAGAGACACAGCTCCCTTGTCTCAGATTAGGGCAATTTAGAGATGTGATCTCTATCATCTCCAGACCTTACATGGAGGTAATGCCAAAGTTATTTTCCATGGAACTTTAGTGGATGCCACAAACCTGGTCAGCCCCCTCCCCTTCCTGTCCCATTTCTCCACTCCCCTATTAGTTTTCCCCAGGAATACTTCTTAATAAATCGCTTTTGTTCAAGTTCTTGTCTCAGGATCTTCTTCTAGGGGAGCCAATATCAGGCATAAATCAAAACTAAAATATTAAAAGCGCAAAGAAAAGAAAAATGAGCTAAGGACATAGACTAGGAATTCATTCAAGAAGAAAATACGTCCTTTCCATAGGTCATGTTTATTATTGAGTGTATTTGAGGGAAAAGGAGCTTTCTTCTTCATCTGCTCCCTGATCCTTTCATGTTCAGTAATTTCTCCATAATGCTTCCAACTCCCCATTTCTCCCAACTCTATTTTGAGTGCTCTTCAGCAGTGTCTCTACCTCCTGAAACTCTCACACTTTCCTCTTTCAATTCAGTGTTTTCGCTACAACGCTGGCTTGGTAGGTGGGTAGCACTGGAATGCCACCCTTCCATCTCCTTCCCTTTGTACGCATGCTGAGTGTTCAGGGACTGGTAAAAATATTTTCATTGTAGAAAAAAAAACTTAAAAGACTAAATATGACTGTCTCAAAAACTTAACGGAATCACCACTGTCATATACTTATTAGTCTTGAGGTGCACCTTACTCCAAGAGAGAATCTACCCTTTAATGTTACTGTGCAATCTTTATCCAACTTTAGAAAAACCCCATTCACTGCTCTGGGTTTGGTCATCTCCTGGTTCTATCTCCCTCTCCATTTCAGGGTAACCCCTAGGATAAAATTTTCCAAAGTGTAATTTACCAATCTAACTGATAATAATAACATTTCGTGGTGTATGAAGACTGATGGGGTGGGGTTGGGATATTTGGCAGAGTAATTTAGACGGGAGCTGGTGCTTTCTGCTTGAGCCTTCTTTTCTGGTCCAGCCACAGTGGTGTGAGACAGCCGCAGCCACAGTGGTGTGAGACAGCCCCAGCCACAGTGGTGTGAGAGAGCCAACTGTATGCATCTCTTCTCAATTCTTTCTTCAGTATTGCCTTGTTGGTTGCTTGAAATCAGTCATTGTGGTAGTGCTTACACCATGAAAATCAACAGTTGCTACAAATCAGGGCCATTTTCTACTCCAGAGAGCCAACTGTGAATCATTTACCCACCTAACACTGCCCAGGATATCTTTGGGGGTTTGCACTTGTTGTATTTCTTAGCCCAGGTGGTTCATTTGGGGCTGATCATATTCCCTGGTTCCAAGAGTAGGCAGAGTACCACATCCTTCCTGGCCTTGGTGATTGATACTAAAATGGGTAGATAGTTCAGGATAGACCAACCAAACACCTCTCTGGGATTTTTACTGAAACGGCTGGGAAAGAAGCATCCTCTTCTTTTGAGGTTTTGGACACTAAGTTCTCTAAATGATGGAGCTGGTGAGGGCCATGCAGACCGGTACGTAGAGAAAGCCTGCTTGAGAACGAAGCCAGCACAAAGGAAAATAAAGCCTAAACAAAGAAAGAGAAAATGATAGGGTTTGTGATTATCATTTTAATAACTGAATAGAGCCCCTGCATTTAAGTTACTTAAGCCAACAATGATTATTATTGCTCCAGCTATTTTGAGTTCAGTTTCTGTTCACATGTGACCGTGTAAATTTTGATTTATATTATTGCGAAGAGAACACACACACACACACACACACACACACACACACACACACACACATCTTTCAAAAGCAGACAATGCTTTTCAGAAAATAAGGAAAATGAGATTTTTTCTTACAGGCAATGTGGAGCATTACGTTATTATGCAGTGCAATGTTAATTATAATTTTCTCATCCTTCTGCTTCCAGATCATGCCCAGGGACTTATCAAACAACAGACCCAGAAACCTTTAGTTACTCAAACATGAGGCAGAAATGTGGAAGTTAAAGTTTCTCCCTCTCCCCTCTGTGCCCCACTTAGGCCAGATCAAAATGTAAGGCAGTACTCCTCTCTACTGCCTAGGCTCTGGTAAGACAGAAACAATCTAGAAGGTAATACTCTCCTGGTCAGAGCAACCTTTTCAAAAGTGGAGGGGTGTTGTTACATTCAATTCAGAAAGGACTTTTTTAAATTGCAAGAAAATGTTCAAAAAAGTAAACAAATTCCAATAATGTCACTCCAGTGTTCCTCAATCACATTAGCAAGCTTCTATAAAAGTTGATACCCAAAGGTAAAAATGCTTTGATGAAACAAACACTTCTCATAGAAACAGATGTAGGGCTAACTGGAACTCAAACTCACCAAGAAACGGGTTGTAGAAAGCAGTTTGTCAACACAGAAACTCATATAGTTCCATTTCCTTCTATTCGGCAATTCCACCTCTGGAAATATATACTAAGTAAATAATCAAAAAATCAAATATATATGCAATGAGATTCTTTGCAGCCATGTTTATAATACAGAAACATTGGGGAAAATCTGAAATGCTTAACAATAAATGAATGGTTAATAAATTAGGGCCACGTGTATAATAAAATACCATTTTAAAACATGACATGTTCAAGAAATTTGAAGTCTGATATAATATTTAAGAAAAAAAGAGTATGATCTCAGACAAAAATGTGCACACACCTTACAACTCATCTTGATACACGTTGAGAACATTCCAGTACCTTTATGTTTTTGCATCTGTTAAGACTTCACCCACTTACCCACCTGGTGAGTTCTTATTTTTCCTTCAAAATCCAGCTCTTTTCTTGGAAAGATGGTGACTAAGAAGAGTAAATTATTCCGTCTTGAAGAATAGACAACACTTCACCCTACAAATTTACAAGTGCCTCCCCTCATCGGTGCATTGCCCTCTGTGGCCTCCCATCCATTGGCATTAGTATCTAAGGAGAGAGCATTGCTGTTCTTCATCTGTCCAGTCCTAAAAGGCCTCTATGAGAATGGCCAGCAGGGACAATGAGGGTACCCTGGCTCCCTTCAGCAAGGGGAACCATCCGTGTGCTCATCTGAGCAGGACTGTGGTAGATCGTATCATTTCAAAAAGAACTTTCTATCATAACTGCGTGATGTTGATACATGTTACAAAATATGGACTTATGCCACTTTTAATGTGTCAGCTATTGGGTGGATTCCATGAATAAAATCAGCCAAGCTTTAAAAATATATATTATCGTCTCTAGAAACCATAAGGAAACCATGGAAATGACTCTTCTGTTACTAACACAGGCGGCAGCAGGGGCCCTGTTGCCTCAGGCAATATGAAACCACAGCATGGTGTGACAAGCAAAGAGAAGGTGAATTCTTACCCTATTCTTAGTTGTCTACTAAACAAATGAGCAATGCGATCAATCCAGTCCCTGCACTTGCTTTCGACAAGATGCCTTCTGCGTCAAGGACCTTTTTCTGCTCAAGCTGCCCCATTTTCAGTTACTATACTATTATTGTTGTTATTATTATTACCACTGTTTTCTTAATAATTAGTTGCTAATGGAACCAAAGCTTACATTTTTATTACCATGCCCTTTTCCTAAAAGACTGGTAGCTTTCAAATAAACCTACCTCTGCCTTTCTGGCTCAGTGTTCTTGAACAGATTACTTAACACTTCTGAGGGCCAGTTGGGAAATTTACAAAACAAGTACTGGGGGCAATAATGAGATCTGGTTTTTATTTTACTTTAGTTTGGACATGGGGTTCTGCTGTATCACCCAGACTGGAGAGCAGTGTGCCCATCATAGCTCACTGCAGCTTCAAACTCCTGGCTCAAGAGATCCTCCCACCTTAGCTTCTTGAGTGGCTTAATATAGGTGACAGCCATTGCATCTGATGAGACTTGATTTTTTTTTTTTTTTTTTTTTTTTTTTTTTNCTGTACAGATGGGTTCTTGCTATGTTGCCCAGGCAGGTCTTCAATTCCAGGGCTCAAGCAGCCCTCCAACCTCAGCCTCCCAAAGTGCTGGAATTATAGGCATGAGTCACACCACCTGGCCTCATTATGCCTTTTATTAAGCTATCTCTATGAGCTTTCTTGAGTCCAAAGCCCCAGTTCCAATCAGTCTGGGCCACTGATGATACTTTCTAAGAGTAACCGCTTTTTTTTTTTTTTTTTTTTTTTACTGAGTCTTGCTATGTTGCCCAGGCTAGAGTGCAGTGGCATGATCTTGGGCTAACTGCAACTCCTCTGCCTCCCGGGTTCAAGCGATTCTCCTGCCTCAGCCTTCCAAGTAGCTGGGACTACAGGCATGTGCCACCATGCCCAGCTAATATTTGTAGTTTTAGTAGAGACGGGGTTTCACCAAGTTGGCCAGGCTTGTCTTCAACTCCTGATCTCAGGCAATCTGCCTGCCTTGGCCTCCCAAAGTGCTGGGATTACAGGTGTGAGCTACTGTACCCGGCAGAGACTTGATCTTTTATACAGAGTCTGTAAGGCTTACGTGAGATACCACATGTGAAGTTTTATATACATATCACCTATGTGGTAAACTCTCAAAATATGCTAGTTATTATTAGTGTTGCTATGGTTATTGTTACTATTGGGTAACTATAAGGAGGGAGTAGTTCTTCTCACCCCATAGTCAAAGTAGGTTCTCACTATTGGAAGTAGGAAGACAAGGAAATCTCCTTGGAGTGGCTTTTGTGTGGACAGACTTCTAGGGATTTGGTAAGATGGGGTCTGAGCTGATGGCTGGCAATAAACTGGGGTTGTATCTCCACTACAATTCCGGGGAATTAAACATTGTGTGGACAGCACTGGGATGTTTTCTAGGAGCTTCTGATCTTGGCTCGTAAGAACATTTTCTTAATATGTCTACCTTATAGAGACGTAAGAATGGTGGTAGTTGGCAAAATTTTTTGGTGACAAGTCATCAGATTAAGTGACAAGATTCTGAAATACCATGAAATAAACCAAAGGAATACATTTGTGGTTTTTGTGTTCTTACAGTCCTTATTCTTTCTTTCAATATTGCTTATCTGTGTCTTTCTTCTTCATTATTCTAGATGCTCTTGAAGGCAGAGAGAGTCTGTTATTCACTCATTCAGTATATACTCAGTAAGTGATCACAGTTCCAGTTGCTTAGAAGAGTAGTTGGCATATAATTAGTTTTAAACAAATGTTTGAGGAATAAATGGAAAAATGTATGTAGTTTTATACCATGCACAGAAAAGAATTGCTATGACCACAGTGTGAGAGCCAAATTTGTAGAGAAGGAATAGACTTCCTCTAGAATGCATGCAGATAGCAAGTAGTTAAAATTGTCATTTAGCAAGTGAATATTGCTTCATTGAGCAAAGACAGTGATGACAGCAGAAAAGGGAAAAGATAAGACGAAGGGAAAAATAGAATATAAATAAACACTAAATTTAAGGTGAAGGTAGTTTTTAACCAAGAGGGAGGACTTGAGTTTTGGGAAGATCAGATAGTGAGATTTATTTATATTTATAGCATTTTACTGCTTAAATTGGGTGGTGGGTGAATGGATTTTCATTATATGTTTCTCTATATGTTCACATTTCATTAAAAAATAAAAAGACCATTATTGAGGCTTCATTATATTGAATAGTTTTGATAATATCATAGAAATTTTATACAATTATAAGATGAGTCACTGAGTTCAGTCGAGTCAACCTCAGTAAAGCCCCTTCCACTTCAACCCATCTTTCAGGCCTTTCGTCAGCATCTCTTCTCAAGGGCTTAGTGATTGTCCTCTAACTGCCCTGATCTCTAGGTTTGGCTTTCTCCAAGCCATCCCTCTCTTTGCCCAGAGCTTTCCTAAAATATAGATCATGCAATTTTTCTGCTTTAAAACAGCTTGTGAGAAAAAGTTTAAACTTGACAATGTGACATTCGAAGGACCTCACAGTTTAGCTTTTTTTTTTTCTTTCTTTCTTTTTTTGTTTTTGTTTACCTCTATGTGGTCTTTCTCCCACTGTAGAAATTGTGTTGCTGGGGCAATATCCCCCTTGCGTCCTCTCCCTGAACCTACCTTGTTCATCAGAACCTCATCAGTCTTTGCTCTAATTCTGTCCATTATGCTTGCAAATATGAATGCAAAACCAGAGGACTTGACTTTGCTTGTTCTCCCCAAACTGAAGTGATTGTTATTTGAGAGCTTCAGGTAAGTTAAAGAGAAAAATTAAACATAATGATTAATAAGTAAGTAATAATTCATGGGTAAATAAGTAATAAGTAAGCAAGTGTTAGCTATACCAATATCCATAGTGCCAAGAATAGTGCTATTTTCTCTTACAGTCATAGACTTTCAATATAATACTTGTTCAGTGAAAATGTAATGTATGGGAACTATTTAGATAATAATAAGTGCATACAATTTTTAAAAATCAAACGTGCAAAAGCTGAATACTTGATTAATTTTTTTCCTTACATGTAGATATGTATGATCTTTACTTATTTACTTATGAATTATTACATTTAATTTTTGTCTTTAACTTACCTGAGGCTCTCAGATAACAATAATTTCAGTTTGGGAAATGTGGCCAGTAGGTAGAGTGCCAGTATAAAAGATACAACACCTATTTACAAATCTTGATTTTAATTGTAATTTTGAAAATAACTTATTTTTGATTAAGTGCTTAAAGTCTTGGAATTTCAATGACCTTTCTATTGATTGGGAATAGTCACCTAGCTTCAACTTCAAAATCGAATCTGCCTTTTGTTTGCAGCGGTTTGTCCTATGTACCTGAAGCCAAGTAGGAAATCTCTATGCGTTACCAATTGTAGAACAGGTTACCATGAGGGATGATTTTGCTTCTTGTGTTCTGTGAATCCCTTGTAGTCATATGTGTGCAAGGAAATAGTCTTACTTTGTTACAAAGGCTGTTGATTTAACAGTCATGGATTGAGCAAGTAAGACCACAGTATACTCTATAAGCTAAATTAAACTCACCCTTCACCATGCTGTCTTTAGTAATATCTACTGCTTTAGTTGAGTCCAAATGGTGGTAGATGTGTTAAGAGAAGTGACAGGTACCAGATCCCTTGTTTAGTTTCAGAAAACTGCTAGAGAACCCACTGGTTTCTTTTCATTCAACTCCAACCCTGAAGTGCCATTTTGATAACTTTTCTTTATTTTTAATGCTTTCATTAATTCTGTCTGTATTAACATTTTTTTGCTGGCATTAAAGATCTAAGAAAAAGCCTTTAATCAGAGAGGGGAAATGCAATAAGAAAATGTACAAAATAGGAATGAGAAATATTTGTGTTTATAAGGAATAGAAAAGGGCTAACACAATGGCGGTTGGAGCCATTGAAATTTCTGTTTCTCAATTCTACCAATACTCAACACTTACAGATTATTATTTTTTTCAATAAAATCCATGTGTTCTAAATGAGAAGAAAGGATAGATACACTGGTAGATATTATGGTATATTAGGTTGTCATTCAGCAAATATTTACTTCTTACCTTTCCCACTCTCCTACCTCCATGGGAGAATTATACTTTCCTCATGCCATTAATGTTGGGCTTCGCTTTGTGATTTCCTTTACTTTTAATAATAAAACTTTATTAAGAGTCTGATACTTTATTTGCAAGCAAAAAAATTACTCTACCACAGTGTTGTGGATGCTTGGAGAAGGCATGAGATTCCTATGTCAGAAATAAAAACTTTATTACTTACAGCAATAACAGTAGCTAGAATATCAGTATTTTCTTGTGTTGGTTCCCCAAGCTCCAGTTCCTACAGGATAATATGTAAAGGGCCACCTGATTACTGCACTAACAGTGAGTTGCATTACAAGAGAGAAACTCTGCACTTAGGGAGCCTGAATATTCTATAATGGAAGGTCAGCATGTCTGTCTTTGATTCTGGAGGAAAACCTTATGTCTATCCTCCAAGGCTGTTTGCCATACATCCTTGAAAGGATGGTCTGAAACAAAGAGACAGTCAGTGCCTCTGCTCTCAATATGTGCAGAAATGTGAGTGACCCGTGGAGCTTTATCTCCCAACACAATCCTCTGCCAGGAGAAGAACATTTCCCACATATCTGCTACCATGTGGGGCCAAACCCCATCACGTTACAGCCTGACATAGAGCCACCACAGCTAAATTGGTCCCTAGTTAGCTGAACAGCATGAAGATATGTAAATGTGGGAATTAACGTTTATGACCTTAACCCACTAAATTTTGGGTAGCTTATTATTTTTTTTTTTTTTGAGACGGAGTTTCACTCATGTTACCCAGGCTGGAGTGCAATGGCGCAATCTCGGCTCACCGCAACCTCCACCTCCTGGGTTCAGGCAATTCTCCTGCCTCAGCCTCCTGAGTAGCTGGGATTACAGGCACGCGCCACCATGCCCAGCTAATTTTTTGTATTTTTAGTAGAGACGGGGTTTCACCATGTTGACCAGGATGGTCTCGATCTCTTGACCTCGTGATCCACCCTCCTCGGCCTCCCAAAGTGCTGGGATTACAGGCTTGAGCCACCGTGCCCGGCCTGGGTAGCTTTTTAATGAAATATTCTTGTAGCATTAACTGAATGATGTAGAAATTGGTAATGGAAATGAGGTGCTGCCTTTTAAAACTCCAAGTACTTGGCTTTGGCTTTGAGACCAGTGAGTAATGAACCTGTCACAGGAGGTAGAGAAAGTGGTGATATAAGTTATAAAATGACAAAATATTTGAAAAACCTGTTGCCTGTAGTAACTCAGAAGACAGAAAAATTTACCTAATAAACTTATAGCATTTGAGGTGATATTTTAAAATCATGGACAGATATTTATTAATCACAATTAATAAAATGCTGCAGAAAAAGATGACTTCAATTTGTAAACTGGTCCATTTGCAAACAGGATTTAGAGAGACTATAGAGAGTCCAGAAATCTCAGGTATGGAAAATAAAGTAATTTCTTATGAAAACAAGGATGCTAATTACAAAGAACCAGTTAATGATGGCTTTAACATTCTTTGTTAAGACATATGAACAATTAATGATTAAAAAGTAGCTTACGGATCCTCTCAGCTGGATGAAAGAGCTTCTAGAAAAATTAAAGGCAAGGCCCCTCATAAGACTAATATACCCAAAAAGTCCATAACTAAGTCTAGATGGAGGCATGCCTTGGAGAGAATTTTGGGTGTGGCTCTTGGCACTTGTATTTAACTAGACTTTAAGTGCATACATAGAAAACAAAGCGAGCTTTTGAAAGACCTATATTGGCAAAGGAGCCAACAGTCTAGAATACAAGACAAATAAAACTATTAGAGATGTAACAGAAACCTCTTGGTCTCCAACTTTATATTGTCAGAAATTGAACTTAAATCTGCTGAGCCACCAAGAAGGACTTATTTTCAAATGCCCCTTAGATATAGTCAAGGAGGATGATGGCAGAGGAAATAACTTCAAGAGGGTCAACCCAAGATGTTTGGAGAAAAATAGGCTGGGAGCCGTTCCAAGAGGGCATAGCTTGGGTCTTATAAAAAACCATGGCCATGATTCTTGTTTCTGCGTTCAATATTAGTGGGGGACAAAGCAAATCACCTTGTCTCAACTTACATGATTGTATAGATGCAGATTCCCATTGAGTATTCTTGTGCAGAGAGACTCATTTCCTCCTATGAGGAGTACCCAGGTGTCACTCAGTATTGCTGTTGTTTCTACTAGCTACACTACAGGATATATATCTTATTTTGCTACATCTTTGGGGCAACAGCAGTTAGCAAGCAATGATTTCAGTTTTCTATTGTTTGGACACCTGATGCCATTTGCTCTTCAAAGCTTCAAAATTGTTATGAACTAGTAACTGTATGTGTTTTCCATTCCTCAGTCTTTAACACTAGGATTATTTATTGTGGACACCCTACCCAAGTTGCACAGTGGTTTATTGGGTGTGTTGGGGCACCATAACTTGTGTTTAGCTCGTAAAGCACGGTATCACAAAGAGCTGTATCTAGACCAGATGTAGATCATGAGATTCTGTGTTTTAAGTCTGATGCTGTGATTTTATGAATGCAATGAGGGTGAGTGTATTTTGCATATGAAAAGAGAGAATATTTGAGAACAAAAAGGGTAGATTGCAGTAAATTTTTAAATTGTTAATTAAATATTTACTTTACCACTCTACTTCAATGTGATATATGTATCATTTCCCTTTGACATTGAGCTTGACTTGGTAACTTATTGTTACAGAAACAAATTGTTACATTAACAAATGTGCTGTATGCAGAGGCTTGAAATGCATTTGCTCAGTTGAGATTATTCTCTTGCACTTTGGTCATGGCCATGGGAAGACCTGATGGAATAACTGCGGGCACTCCAAACAAGGCTCCAGTGTTAGATGCATGAAGCAGAGCTGGCTCTACCCACAGACCTGCAGCCTAAAGCGGATCTGCCTCAGCCAGCTTGCAGATAGATGCACTAGGAAGCCATACAGCAAATGCTTTTCGTTATGCAAATCAGATTCTGTGATTGATTGCGTTGCTGCAAAACCTGATTTATATTTAAAGACTTATGACACAGAAAATGTTTGCCTCAAGAAGACAATAATGACGATATTATGGATTTTGGGTGATGGAGCAAGGGCAAGAACTGAATCTCAGTCTAATACAGACTTTCACACAGACAATGAGTATGCAAGGAAGTCTGTGGCCTTCGGAAACCAGTGTCTCTCCATTTTTTAAAATTAAATGATTTCGGTGAATTTCTACCCTATCACACAAATCTTTGTTTCAGGGTTCTTAAAATTAAATACTAAGCATTTGTTTACAGTATATCCCTGGGAATAGTGAGGAAGAACAGAATTTGATCTCACTTGGATTGCATTGACTTAGCAGTTGATCACATTTTGCAGAATTCTATTTGCAAGCTTAGAAAATTACCACACACAGTTCACCATATGGCACAACTGACTTTGCTTAAGGGAACCATTGTATTTGAAAAATCAAAAACACTCACAAACTCTTCAAATCTCTCTTTTTTCCCTACTGTCATGGTTTCCATGACT
The DNA here is from genome assembly GCF_001604975.1 of Cebus imitator. Classification (NCBI taxonomy): domain Eukaryota; kingdom Metazoa; phylum Chordata; class Mammalia; order Primates; family Cebidae; genus Cebus; species Cebus imitator. The sequence goes on along the minus strand of NW_016107513.1, from coordinate 376,122 downwards.
ACATTTCACAGCCCCATGTTACGTTTTAAATGTAAACTATTTCTACAGAAAAACAATATGAAGATTTTCAGACAGAAGAAAAAAGGAGATGTTTAATGAGCAAATGGTATGTGCTTATTTCCACAACACTATCTGGGATTGGGTGCAACACAAGTGAGAAATATATTTTTAAAGCATGATTTCTCAAGTTTTTAAGATGGCTCCTATGATAGGCTATAGATATTGAAGGCATAAAACTTCAATTAGAAGATAAGGCTTGGGGAGAGCAAACTTGTATGTAGTGAATTAGACTTTCATACCTCCCAACAGCCCTTAAATATTTTACTTCCTTCTCTGTGGTATAATTCTCTTTTATGTTTTGTTTTAAGGTATGCTCTGAGTGTTATCTTTTTGATCTTCCCAATGTTGATTATTCACCTTATAGACTTCACTGAAAATCTGGAAAAATTTCCTTCAAATGAAAGAAGAAGAAACTACATACATATTTCCCTCATGAATTTCTTAGGATTAAAAAAAAGACAAATAAAAATGTCTTTTTTTTTTCCTATTAGGAAAAGGAATGTTGAATTTGCTTCTACGCTTACTACTCAAGAACATTCTTTAAAGCTGGCCTTTCCTAGTATACCTTTCATTTTTTAAAGGCAATATGTTGTTTTCAGTTGCATAAGTATTGTTTAGTCCACAAAGTTATTATTATTCTTAAAATGAATACTACTGAGATTCTGGCAGGCTGCCTTCAGAGCCAAGGATCTTTACTTGTGTATTTTATAGGCTCCAATGCAAAAGCCTTATAAAGTTGTTACCAGAAAACTCCAAATATGCCTAATATTACAAGTATACAACCTGCATAGAAGCTTTCCACTCTTTGTTGTAGAATAACACCATTCTGCTTGAAGAAAAATAACATGTGACAGGTAGGTTTGATGCAAATAGGCACTTTTTTTCACCTGTATATTTCAGTGTTTAACACCTTTTCTTGTTACCAATTAGCATAACTAAAATTGGCCCAACATTAGCGATGCAATCTCTACCTGTGCAAAGGAAACTTTTCCAGGTTTTCAGTGAAGTCTAAAAGTTGAGCAATCAACATTGGTAAGTTCAAAAGTTGGATGACCTGAAAATGCATAGATTGCATTAGAAGCTATTCTAGGTGTCTTAAAGTCCTAGATCTTTGTCTTCTATTTCTTACTTAAGTGGGGAGGAGGGTGATATGAAGAGAGCCTTATGGCATTTCTAGTTTCTTTCCTCTTCAACTGTTCAAAGCCAAAGTTTCTGATAAAAGTTGAGGGTGGTAACCTGAGGGGGTAGGATCATTATTCTTGCAGAAATTGCTGCATCTGTCACACTGTAGCTCTTACTTGTTTCCCTCCTGCATAATTATAAGTAAGTCAGTTGGCATGCATGTAAAGACAGAAATTAATGCTGGAGTTCAGTAGGAATTTTATTTTGTTGTGGGGGGGGTGCATTTGTGTGTGTCTATGGCTATTAAAGGATTTTGTAAATAACATGCCTTGTGCAGCTATTTATACAAATCTGCTTATATGCATAGGTATAAATGAAATTTGATAAGTAATATTCAATAATTAAACGAAACCCCAAGGAAAACTCAACATTCCAAATCTGAGCAAAAAGTTTGGTCAAACAGATGAGCAAAAAGAGTACGGATCAAATTGTGGAATGAAAAAAGATTTCAGTGAAAGTGGCAAAGTAAAGACCTCCAAAAATCTTCTCCTTCATAAACACAATGAAAATACTCACAAAAAAAGTCAAAATTAACTTTTTCAGCAATCTGAAGATTTTAAAAGGCTTGCAGAAATCTTCAGAGTTTAAGACAAATAAGCTAATCTCTGTAAAAACTGTGAAATATGTGACATTTTAACTTGCCCTGTTCCCATTTCCTTGCCCAGATCTGCAGAAGCCTTAAAAAGAACAGCTTGCAGTCATAGCTCATTTAATGTGAACAACCTTTTCTCCAGGGGCATTTATCAAAAAATGAGACGCAATTGTTTAACATTTTGCCTGCCTAAGGTGGTAGATAACAGCTGGAGGGCAAATAGGCTAACCAAAGAGCTCAAGAGAAAATTCTGGGGAATAAAATGTCTGTAAGGAACTTTGAAAAGCTTTGACATATATCTGGAAATCTTGACATTGATGCTTTTAAAAAAAGAAAAAAAAAACTTCAGCCAAATTAATTTTAAAGAAGTTTAATTGAGCAAGTGAATCAAGCAGCTCCCAGAATCACAGCAGATTTAGATAGACTCTAGGGATGTCTTACGATCAGAACAAATTTATAGACAAAAAAGGGGAAGTGATGTACAGAAATTGGAAGTGAGGTACATAAACAACTAGACTGGTTACAGCTCCACCTTTGACTTATTTGAACACAGTTTGAACACCCAGCAGAGTAGGATTGGTTGAAGTGTAACTGCTGAGACTGGCCAAGACTCAACTATTGTTACAGGTGCATACTCTTAAGTTAGGTTTCCAATCTTATCTACCTATTAAGTTAGATTGTAGTTCATCCACAAATACTTAAATGTAGAAGTACAGAGTCCTTCTCAGGCCATATTGAGTTCGCTTTAACCATGCACATGTGCAGGGCTGCATGCATGTTCAGCACTATGAGTATGCTCAAGAAAGAACTGAGTTTCAGCTCTGGATAACTTCTAGACTTTGCACAAGCAAGAAGTGAAGGCTAAGGCAGAGTTGTAAATTGCCTGGCTGAGTGTTGAAAGCATGCCCAACACACACAAAGAGTATCTTGACAAAGCTTCTACTGGTTCCTTCGCAAAAACTTACTGGTTTCAGGCATTTATAGAATTCTCTGTACAACTATTAGCTGACCACTAGGCTAAATGAGCAGAGACTCCAGGGGTCACAAATGAGAAAAAATACAGACTTTATAGAATCAGTTCAGAAAAGTCACTAAAGCAACAATTGACAACAAACAGTAACAAAAACAAACCTTGGAGAGGGAGCAGAACCTGTCTTTGCATTTCCATTCTTATAAAGGACCAGTTTTTGAAAAAAATATAAGAAGTGAATAAACACTAGAAAAAGCAATCAAAACTGTTACATGAGGAAGCCCAGATGTTGAACTTATTAGACAAAGACTTTAAATATCATTTTAAATATGCGTAAAGAACTAAAGGGTATCTAAAGAACTAATGGAAATTAAGAATACTGTCTCACCAAAAAGAGAATATCAATAGAGAGACAGAAATGATAAAACTAGACATGCTATAGATAAACACAATAACTGAAGTTAAAAATTTAGTATAGGTGATCAACAACAGATTTGAGCAGGCTAAAATCAGAAATAGAGAATGTGACAGGTCAATTGAGATTTTCCAGTCTGAGGATTAGAAGGAAAAAAGAATGAGAAAAATGAACAGAATCTCAGAGACTTGTGGAACACGACCAAATGTACCAACATACATATATGAGAATTCCAGAAGGAGAGGAGAGATAGAAATGGGTAAAATTAGTATTTGAAGAAACAATGGCTGTAAACTTCCAAATTTGATGAGAAGCATGAGTCTACATGAATCCATGCTCCTGAGCTTGTCTATAAGAAACTTTGTAAAGCTGTAACATATATCTGGAAATCTTGCCATTGATGCACATGTGTAGCATTGTGTACATGTTTGGGACTGTGAGTCTTTGACACATCTGAGCTCAACAAACTCCAAGTATGATAAATTCAACAACATTAACGTCTAGAACACATCATAATCAAACTGTTGAAAAACAAAGACAAAAGATCACGAAAGTAGCAAGAGAGAAATGATTCCTTAAGTATAAGAGATCTTCAATATGATTAACTGCAAGTTTCTCATCAGAAATCACTGAAGCCAGAAGTCAGTAGGATAACATATTCAGAGTGCTTTCAATGGTGATTTCTATATTCAGCAAAATTATACAGAAACAATGGCGATATAAAGAAATCTGAGATAAACAAAAACTAAGAGAATCCATTGCTAGCAAACCTGTCCTACAATAAATACTAAAGGAAGTCCTTCAGGCCAAAATGAAAGAATTCTAGACAATAAATCAAATTGGCATTTAGAAATTAAGAGTGCTCTAAAGGTAATACATAAGTATATACAAAAGAGTATAAGTATAAAGTGCATTTTCTGCTTGTAATGATCTTTTTTAAATTTCTGATTAACAGATCAGTACATAAAGCAGTAATTATAAATCTGTGTCAATGGGCATACAGTGTATCATGCTGTAATTTTTATGACAATAAAACCCAAAAGATAGGGAGTAGAGCCATATAGAACAGATCTTTGTATACTACTGAGATAAAATTAGTGTTGATCTGAACTATACTAGGTTGTTATAAATTAAGATATTAATTTTAATTCCCAGTACAATCTCTAATAAAATAACAAAAATATATAGTAAAATTGACAATAGAATTAAAATGATACACTAAAAATATCTATTAACACAAAAGAAGGCAGTAATGGAGCAATAGAAAAAGATAAAGTCATAAGACATGCAGGAAACAAAAAGGAAGAAGTCAAATTTACCTTATCAGTGAGCATACTAAAGAAAGAATATTAACTCTCTTAAAAGACAGAAACTGGCTGAATGAATTTAAGAAACATGATCTAATTTTATGCTGTCTGTGAGAGATACGATTTGATTCAAATACACAAAGAAAGCTGGAGTAGCTATGTTAATATCAGACAACAATTTTATATATTAATGTTATATCCTGCAACTTTGCTGCAGAAGTTTACTAGCTCTGATAGTTTTTTGTGGATGCTTTAGAATATTCTATATTTGTGCCACCTGAAAATAGAGATACATCTTGCTTTACAAACTGGGTACTTTTAATTTCATTTCCTTGCTAATTGTGCCAGCTAGGCCATGAAAGGCAATGTTGAATAGAAGAGGCAGGGGCAAGCATCCTTGTTTTGTCTTTAATCTTTAATAGAAGGCTTTCAGTTTTTCATCATTATTTGTGACTTTAGCTGTGTGTTTTTTATAGATTTATTTTGTTAGATTGGGAAAGTTTCCTTCTATTCTTAGTTTATTGAGTGTGTTTATCATGAAAGGATGTTGAATTTTGTGAATATATGTGCCACTGTATTTATTGAGTGAAATTTCTGATTTTTATTTTCTACTTACTAGGCTACAAGAAAAACATTCAGTATGGCAATAAGTTGCATATGCAGGTGCCAGAGACTGAATTGATTTTGCTCGAATAAAGAGATCACATCTTGAAGAGCAGTTGCAATTGAAATCACAATCTTATTCAATTTATAATTCACTGCTATTCTCTAAGATTTGTCTATTTCCACATAAGCCAAACAAAAAGATTCATTGGGCAAATGATAGGACTCACCAGTTCTGCAGTCTACAAGTCTTTAGTGATGACATTAATAAATAAAATTCAACCATGTGGGATGTGGTATTGATTTGGATTTAGAATTTGAAAAAAATAGGATATTTAATAAGATTTATGCTAGCTATTTCTGTCATGATAGGCCTTATCATTGAGTTAGAAAGCTAATATGGGGATTGTGTTTGTTGTTAGGGATATATATTCCAGATTTGCTATCTGTAATAACTTTTCCACTTAGAAACTGGAAAAATAATCTCAAAATAGATTTGTATTCTACTGGGCCTATTATGAGATGGATTTTGGTCAAAAGTTTATTACTTGACTTCCATTAACTTTCTGCTCTGTCCTGGGGACTTCTATCCATGTCATAGGAATTAGTATAGAGGTTTGATCTTCTAAGTAAAAATAAAATAGTCATATATGTAACTTACATTGGTGAAAAACCCTGGAAGGCAACCAAATATGGAATGTCAAAACTCAATCTAGACTTGTGGTAGATTTAAAAGCCAGAGTTTAAAAGTATGCCCACGGAGAAGATTTCTCTTTTTTAGTTGTTCTATAATATTCCGCATTTCCAAGAATGTCTCTTCCTTATTGTTAATGTAAAGTTCCAAATCGAGGAAAGCAAAATTCCCTGACACTGGAGATACCATTGCAGGAATATGTCTCAAAGTTACTAGTCTTCCCTATTATTCAAGAAGGAATTGGAAGAAAAGCTGTGATTCTCTAGCTTATGAACTCAACTGAGAACTCTACTAGACTTAAAGGTTTCAGCTGTTACTATTATATAAGATTGAGTAGTACTTACAGAGATGACTATCTTTTTTCCAGTCCTGGGCCTCCCACAATCAATTAGCCACCACTAGAGTTTCATTTTGCCATTCTCATTAAAGGATGGTTGTGCTATGTATTGAGTTAAATAAACTCACCTTATTTCTAATATTTAAGTGCTCCTACTTGCCATGTCCCCCTCGAATACTCCAACTCCCATTAAGCATCCCATGTATGGGGGTAGCCATGTGATTCTGCTGCTCTCTGTATGCTGTATATTTTCATGTGAAAGGAATGTTTCCTTCCATCTTTTTGGGATATAGCTATGGGCTCACAAAATAAATCTGAAAATCATTTTTTAAATCAACTTATTTGAGGTATAATTATATACAAATCAGTTCCACTCATTTTAAGATGAAAGACTTTTGATGCAACCAGAATATAAAACATTTCCACCTTCCAAGAAAGTTTCTTTGCTCCCCATTGCAATCAGTCGCACCACTATCTTCCTCAACCCCAGGAAACCACTGATGTTATTTTTGCCAGGATTGATTAGTTTGGTCAGTTTAAGAGTTTCATATAAATAGAGGACTCATGCAATATGTACTCTTATGCATGACTTCTCTTTCCATCATGTTTTTAAGATCCAGCTACTTTAGGGGTATTAATAATTTTTTTATTTTGTTTTGTTTTATACAGAGTTGTAATCTATTATGTAAGTATACCATTATTCATTTATCTGTTTACCCATTGATGGCATTTAGGATATTTCCAGTTTGGGACTTTAATAAATAAAGTTGTTATGACTATTCGTATACATGTATTTTTATGGATTTTTTTTGTGTGTGTGTGGTTGTCCGGTGGAGGGCTTGATCAACTCTATGTAGATAATTGGTTTTAGTATTTGGAGTGATGATGCCACATATATCAAGAAGGCATAAAAACCTTTATTTCTCACACAATGGGACTTTCTTGTGAGAGAAAGGCAAGCAACCAAGCTGGTCCAGAATAGCTTGAACAAAGGAGGGTCTAGGGGTGTGTGTGTGTCTGTGTGTGTGGATGTGTGTGTGTGTTGTGTGTGTGTTGCGTGTATGAGAGACAGGGAGAGGGAGAGAAAGAGGGAGAGGCAGAGGGAGGGAGGGAGGGAGGAAGAGGGAGAAAAGGAGGGGTGGAGAGAAAGAGAGAGAAAGAGAGACTTATGTGTCATATAGGCTGGAGTGCAGTGGTGCAGTCTCAGCTCACTGCAGCCTTAACCTCTCCGTGGAAGGATCAAGCAATCCTTCCACCTCAGCCTCCCAAATAGCTGGAACTGCAGACATGTCCACCACCATGCTTGGCTAATTTTTTCATTTTTATTTTGTTGAGGTGGCGTCTCCCTATATTGCACAGTCTGGGGACTTTGGTTTTATTGTAGTTATTAGGTAGAGTTAAGGTGGGTGTTCCCATGAGCTGAGCCTTCATGGTTTAAACCTCTCTCTAGTGCCAAAAGAAGGGATGCCCATGCTTTATCATTCTCTTGCACAGATATGGGCAAAAGGGGAAGGGGCTGGGCTTTAACATTGTCAGTATTGAACAACAAAAATAGAATCAGACTCTTTATTGCTTATGCTTTCATTTCTTTGGGTCAATACTTAGGATTAGAAATTTTCAGTCAGCTGGGTGCAGTGGCTTACGCCTGTAATCCCAGCACTTTGGGAGGCCAAGGCGGGTGGATCACAAGGTCAAGAGATCGAGACGATCCTGGTCAACATGGTGAAACCCTGTCTCTACTAAAAGTATAAAAAATTAGCTGGGCATGGTGGCGCGTGTCTGTAATCCCAGCTACTCAGGAGGCTGAGGCAGGAGAATTGCCTGA
>NW_016107513.1:366317-367942 GCF_001604975.1 Cebus imitator | reverse complement strand
CATTTTAGGAAACTGATAGAATTCCCAAGTGACTGCATCATTTATAATTCTACCAGCTGTAAAGGAGGGGTTGCATTTCTTCACATCCTCCCCCAAGTGGGAAAGTGGGCTGTCCTTAGCCTTTTTAATTTTAGCTATTCTAGTAGGTGTGAAAAGGTGTCTTCTGATTTCTATTTTCATTTTCTTGATGACTAATACAATTAAGAATTTTCAAGTGCTTACTGGCCATTTATATACCTCCTTGGTGAAATATCTTAATATTTTTTAAAAATTTGAGTTGTCTCTTTTATTATTGAGTTTTAAGACTGCTTTAAGACTTCTTTTAAGACTTCTGAAGTTGAGGTAGCAATTAATATCCTACCAACCAAAAAGAGTCCAGGTCTAGATGTGTTCACAGCTGAATTCTACCAGATGTACAAAGAGGAGCTGGTACCTTTCTTCTGAAACTATTCCAAACAATACAAGAAGAGAGAATCCTCCTTAACTCATTTTATGAGACCAACATCATCCTGATACCAAACCTGGCAGAGGTACGACTCAAAAGAACATTTTGGGCCAATATCCATGATGAACATAGATGCAAAAATCTTCAGTAAAATACTGGCAAACCAAATGCAACAGCACATCACAAAGCATATCCATCATGATCAAGTAGACTTCATCCCAGGGATGCAAGGCTGGTTCAACATACGTAAATCGATAAACATAATCTATCACATAAGCAGAACCAAAGGATAAAAACCACATGATTATCCCAATAGATGCAGAGAAGGCCTTTGACAAAAGTCAACAGCCCTTTATACTAAAAGCTCTCAATAAACTTGGTACTGATGGGACGTATCTCAAAATAATAAAAGCTATTTACGACAAACCCACAGCCAATATGATACTGAATGGGCAAAAACTGGAAGCATTCCTTTTGAAAACAGGCATTAGGCAAGGGTTCCATCTCTCGCCACTCCTATTCAATATAGTATTGGAAGTTCTAGCCAAAGCAATTAGGTAAGAAAAAGAAATAAAGGGTATTCAATTAGGAAAAGAGAAAGTCAAATTATCTCTATTTGCAGATGATATGATTGTATATTTAGAAGACTCCATCATCTCAGTTCAAAATCTCCTTAAGATGACAAGCAACTTCAGCAAAGTCTTCGGATACAAAATTAAAGTGCAAAAATCACAAGCATTCCTATACAGCAATAACAGACAAACAGAGAGCCAAATCATGAGTGAACTCACATTCACAACTGATAGAAACAGAATAAAATACCTAGGGATACAACTAGCAAAGGATATAAAGGACCTCTTCAAGGAAAACTACAAACCACTGCTCAAGGAAATAAGAGAGGATACAAACAGATGGAAAAACACTCCATGCTCATGTTTAGGAAGAATCAATATCGTGAAAATGGCTATACTGCCCAAAGTAATTTATAGATTCAATGCTGTCCGCATCAAGCTACCACTGACCTTCTTTACAGAGCTGGAGAAAACTACCTTAAACTTCATATGAGGCCGGGTGTGGTGGCTCAAGCCTGTAATCCCAGCACTTTGGGAGGCCGAGGTGGGTGGATCACGAGGTCAAGAGATCGAGACCATCCTGGTCAACATGGTGAAACCCCATCTCT
>NW_016107513.1:301179-366134 GCF_001604975.1 Cebus imitator | reverse complement strand
TCCTAAGCAAAAAGAGCAAAGCTGGTGGCATCATGCTGCCTGACTTCAAACTATATTACAAGGCTACAGTAATCAAAATAGCATAGTACTGGTACTAAAACAGAGATATAGACCAATGGAACCGAACAGAGGCCTCAGAAGTAACGCCACACATCAACTACCATCTGATCTTTGACAAACCTGACAAAAAACAAGTAACGGGGAAAGGATTCCCTGTTTAATAAATGGTGTTGGGAAAACTGGCTAGCCATGTGCAGAAAGCAGAAACTGGACCACTTCCTGACACCTTACACTAAAATTAACTCCAGATGGATTAAAGACTTAAACATAAGACCTAACGCCATAAAAACCCTAGAAGAAAACCTAAGCAAAACCATTCAGGACAGAGGCATAGGCAAGGACTTCATGACTAAAACACCAAAAGCAATGGCAACAAAAGCCAAGATTGTCAAATGGGATCTAATTAAACTAAAGAGCTTTTGCACAGCCAAAAAACAAAACAAAACAATTATTAGAATGAACTGATAACCAACAGAATGGGAGAAAAATTTTGCAATCTACCCATCTGACAAAGGGCTAATATCCAGAATCTACAAAGAACTAAAACAAATGTACAAGAAAAAAACAAACAACCTCATCAAAAAGTGAGTGAAGGGTATGAACAGACACTTCAAAAGAAGACATTATGTTGCCAACAAACATATGAAAAAATGCTCATCATCACTGGTCATTAGAGAAATACAAATCAAAACCACGTTGAGATACCATCTCATGCCAGTTAGAATGGCAATCATTAAAAAATCTGGAGACAACAGATGCTGGAGAGGATGTGGAGAAACAGGGACACTTTTACACTGTTGGTGGGAGTGTAAATTAGTTTAATCACTGTAGAAGACAGTGTGGCAATTCCTCAAGGATCTAGAAATAGAAATCCCATCTGACCCAGCAATCCCACTACTGGGTATATACCCAGAGGATTATAAATCATTCCATTATAAAGACACATGCACACTTATGTTCATTCCAGCATTGTTTACAATATCAAAGGCTTGGAACCAACCCAAATGCCCATCAATGATAGACTGAATAAGGAAAATGTGGCACATATACACCATGGAATACTACGCAGCCATAAAAAAGGATGAGTTCACGTCTTTTGCAGGGACATGGATAAATCTGGAAACCATCATTCACAGCAAACTGACACAAGAACAGAAAACTAAACACCACATGTTCTCACGCATAAGTGGGTGTTGAACAATGAGAACACATGGACATGGTGGGGGAAAAATCACACACTGGGGTCTGTTGGGGAGTGGAGGGCTAGAGGAGGGAGATCAGGGGGTGGGGAGATTGGGCAGGGATAACATTAGGAGAAATACCTAATGTGGGTGACAAAGGGAATGTATGCGGCAAACCACCATGGCATATGTATACCTATATAACAATCCTGCACAATCTACACATGTACTCCAGAACTTAAAGTATAAAAAAATAGTATTCAAAGTTGATAAGTGAAATGAATACTTATATATTTCTATGGTTATATAAATTATTAATATTTATTAAAGAGAAGTTTTGCAATATATTTATATCAAATATTTTTTGATGCATCAAAGTTTTGCTTCACAGGATATGTTCTAAGGGAATAATTTGAGATACTGATAAAGATTTATGCAGTATAAGCTACACATTATAACATTTCCTATAATAGCTCAAAACAAAAATATCTAAACATTTAACAATATGGTAAACTATGTTATATTCATTGATGGGATATTATGGAGCCATTAAAAAAAAGAATTTGAGAAGCATTTGAATCATAATTAGATTCTTACCATGTACATGAGGTGAGAAAAGTGGATTTTGGAATTGTAAAACTATAAGATTTTACCTATACAAAAGAGTTTGTGAAGAAGTTCGAAAGTATATCAAAGTGTGAATAGTAATTGTATTTTGTGTGATTAGTGATGTATTCTCTTCAATATTCCTTAATGTCTTACATTTTTAGTACTGAACACATAACATTTTGTACTATAATGTTCATATAAAGATCATGATCTTTAAGATAAATACTTCATAATTTATTAGAGTATTTAAAAAATAATTTCATTTGAATTATATTTAAGGAGCTAAAGTTTAAATTCTAAACTACTTGGGGTACAGTAAAAATGTCTTAGAGATCATGTGTATAGATATTAAGTTGCTTATTTAGTAGTTTCTTTTAGATACATATTATTTTCATAGTAATCTCAAAGATTCTCCGGAAAAAAAAGCTAGGTTAAATGTAAGCCGCATCCTTGAAGCAAGATGTGGTGAGTTTTGCAGCCTATGTTTCAGAATTGAACTTTATTTCACGGCTGATCAGTTGGGAATTGATGAAGGGGTAAGATAAAGAGCTTTGTAATTAAGCCTGGGTCCTTCTTAAAATTTGTCCTTTTTTTTTTTTTCTTTTAGATGGTGTCTTATTCTGTTGCCTGAAGTCTTATTCTGCAGGCTGGAGTGCAGTGGCACAATCATAGCTCCTAGCAGCCTTGACTTCCTGGGCTCAGGTGATTCTCACACCTCAGCTTCCTGTGTAGCTGGAACTACACACCACCATGCCCTACTTTTATTTATTTATTTATTTTTTATAAATATGGTGTCCTGCTATGTTGCCCAGGCTGGTCTTGAAGTCCTGCTTCAAGTAATCTCCCTGACTCAGCCACCCATCTCTCTGGGATTACAGGCGTGAGCCACCACGATCAGCCTGTTTTTATTTTTAATATATTAATGAGGATGGTAGAAGATTAAGAATGTAATCAGTAACTTCAAACAAAAGGAATTTTGTGTTCTATGTTGCAAATTAGGACTTGGAGCAGTCTGTTCCTTCGATCTGGGAAACCTCCCTACAGGGAATCGTTTAACTCTGCAATTGTACAGAATTGCCAGTAGGAACGTCATTTGAGATGACGGCTCTAAATGACTAAAGTGCTACTCATTCATGATAATCTAACATTTTTCCATTCAGTAAGAAGAATCGTATTTTTTCTGCATGTGAGTCCCTTGAGGAAAACGTTTTGTTTTATTTCTTCTCTGCAGACTTAGGGGAAACTCTTTATCCCCGCCTTGATGAAATTTCTGTTTTGTTGGAGTAGCTGCTGACCGCCGACCAGGTCCTGAAGCTGAAGGTGCTGACTTTCTGAGAGGATTGATGAGACACTGTGCAGGACAATGTTTTTCAAGGGTCCCTGGACTTACTTTGCTAAGGGGTCAGTTCTTCAGATCAAGACATGGGATCCTGGGAGAATCTGACATGGCTGTAAGCAGAAGCTGGGCATGCGCAATGAAGAGCACTCGTTAGGACTGCGCAGGGTGGAGCTGTGTGCCTGGAAACGCAGCAGCTCAGAAGTCAGGTCGTCTTGAGACAACATAGTGGGGACTGTCAGAAGGAACCCAGGACTTCTTGAGGGTGGCTAAGCACCTGCGCAAGAAGTTGGAGCTTATACTTTTAGCGCTAACTGAAATGGGACCTCAGTGGGATACCCAGGCTGGTGAAATCTAACCCAAGCTAGTTTCTTACATATGGCACTACATTGTGTGAAGTTAGGAAGAGAAATCTTGGTCTGATTTTAAGATCTGAAAAACAGGAAAAAATATGACACCAAAGACAAAGCAGTGGCTTCATAAGTAGAGCAGAAAGAGCATCTCATGAAAATGATCTGTCCTATCTGGTCCCACTTAACTGCAGTGCGATGATCAAATGCTCTTTATGAAGGGTCACCCTTTACCGCATATTGTCTTTGTTGTTGGCCTGGTTTTCTTAAAAGAACATTAGATGTGTTAGTTAGTAATCCATTACTTCATGGCAGTAACTCTGTATTTCAAAGAAGCAAGACCTCCTGGAATTAGTTGCGTTGAATTTTCTGCATCTATGTGTTTTTTCAAGGCCTTTATTTTAAAATGAAGAGATTTGTTATGAAGTTTACTACACACAGCAGAGTGTTACAGTAAGATTAGTTTCTGTACATCTATTATCTAATTGGAAAGATGACATGTGAAAGATAATGCTGCCTCTGGTATAGTGACAGTTATGCTTTCAATAGTTTACAGTTCTTAAAATTAAGGGTGAGTCAGATCAGTAAATTAAGTATATATAAATATAAAGCGATATGAATAAAACATTTTGGAAGTGAGTAGCTTTTAAACTATTGTTCTCTTCATTTTTATATTCACTGAATTCCCTTATTAATAAAGATTACATTTTTGCTGGCAGTCAAAGAAACCAAAAAGCTATTACTCATCAGTAAACTATGCTATTACTGCCATGCATACAGTTTGAAGCATATATACAAGAAGTTCCTCTGAATGCAGGGAAATCAAAGCCAGAAATTTGGACTTTTCTAAAAGGTATTTCAATAGTGAATTCAGGCAAACAGTGAAGGGGTTCCTTGAGTCTTTCCTAGTTTGAAGGGAAGTAAAAGAGAAATGACCTTACGTGATGATTTGCAATGAACATCTTGAAGAAGCTTTATGTGATCACTTAGTTTGTTGGCTGATCAAATTATTATTTTAATTAGGCCCAGAAATCTTTTTATTAAAAAGATCATTATGTGTTAGAGATGTTTATTCCCTACAGCAGAAATTTTTATGACAATCTTTAATATCATGAGCAAGGTTTTCTTGAAATTCTTACATACTGGGAAAACCCAGTAGGTTCTTTGACAAAAGAGAAGTTGAGAAACTTCATGCAAACAACCTGAAGGTAAATGTGTGTCATTATTTTCCACTGTTTTAATTAATTTTTTTGTCATTTATCACTCATCTTTCTAACTAGTTTTAGATATCTTTAGAGTGAGAAAATCAAGACACCTGGGGTCATTTGATTTGGGCCTACCAAAAGCAGATCCTGAAACAAAGACTTGACTGCATAGTTTATTTGGGAGGATATCACAGAAAGCACACAGGAGTAAAAGGGGCAAATTGAGACAGGGAAAGAAGAGAAGAGAAGAGAAGAGACTAAACCATCTAGAGCTGGGAGCAACTACGTCTGGATGGGCCTGGGGGGGAGTCTCTGAAAAGCCAGAGGGAATTTTCCCTAACATTCTCCAATGAAGAATCGGGAGGCTAGGTGTTTATCCTTCTTTCACATTCCCCTTTGACTGAGAGCTGCCCCCAAGCACATCAGTTTTTCTGTCCTCCCCTTGATCTTGAGGGAGACAAAGCAAGCTCTAAAACAAAGGAAGCCCTCAGGTAGACACAATGAGAGTTGCTGATCTGGAAAGCCCTAGCACTCTGAGAAAGGTCTGCTGCTACTGCAAGTGAACTCATGTGGAGGCCACAGAGGCAATTCCGATGTCACATTTATATTCAGAAGAAGGTTGTGGAATTCTTTATATTCTGCCATATTCCGAACTCTGGCATGTTAGTCAATGCAAACATGGTGACATGGTGTTAGCCCTCTTGTGAAAATGAGAGACGATATCTTAAAAGATATGCTTGGTTTCTGTGACAGAGACTGAAAATGGTAGCTTATTCAAGACAGGTATTTTTCCTACTCATGTAATAAGTTTAGATTCATTATAAACCAGGTAGTTCCAGGTGCCTTGTCATTGGTTGTTCTGCTGTCCCTAGGGGACTATCCTTTTAACATGGACTAAGATGACCTACAACATCTGCTCTACATTCAAGCCCTCAGGAAGCGAAAGAAGGGAAGAGAAATTGAAAGACACATGGTTTCCCTTTATGGGAACAGCTCAGAAATTGCACACAGCATTTTCCCTCTTAGGCCATTGGCCAGGACTCAGTCCTAATTCCCAGAAGGGTGTGCACAACAATTATCCCTATTTTGGGCAGACATTTGCCCAGCCCAAAATTATTTTACCAGGAGGAAAGGGGAAAATGGATGTTGGAGGACAAGCAGCAACATCTGCTACAGGCCCCATCCTGACTAATGTGCTTCTTCCAGGGCAGATGTGCCTATACTGTGTTAGTTTCAAAATGAAATCTTTGCATTATATACTATTACAATTTAAAACTCATTCATGCCATTGTGAAAGCTTTAAGACATTCTGAATGTGCATGTCAATGTTTCACTGTATTGGTGCTCATAAAGTTGTTGAGTTGTTTTCACTGTTAGGATAGTTTATGGTTGTGGCAATGATCTTATATAATGGTGGGAACTTATAATGTACATATTTTAGTATTTTATCTACTATAGCCAGCTGCTTCAATTCTATCTTCTATAATTTCTCAGCTCCTCTGTGTTTCTCTCTCTCTCTCTCTCTCTCTCTTTCACACACACATACACACACACACTTGGGTGCCTTCTTGTTTAATGATACTTGACTAATACTTAGCTGGCAAGATAATATTGTTTTTGTTTAAATTGTTTTATTTTTAACTTTTGTGGGTACATATTAAGTATATATATTTATGAATTACATGAGATATTTTGGTACAGCCATGCAATACATAGTAATCACATTATTGAAATTGTGTATTCATTTCCTCAATTATTTATCTTTTTTGTTACAATCCAATTATACTCTTGGTTTTAAAAAAATGTACCAAGTGAAAGATAATGCTGCCTCTGATATGTTGACAGTTATGATTTCAATAATTTATAGTTCTTAAAATTAAATTATTATTGATTATAGTCCCCCTGTTGTGCTATCAAATAGTTGGTCTTATTTACTCTTCTATTTTTTTGTATCCATTAATCAATCCAGAAATAAGTGAGAACATATGAAGTTTGTCTTTCTGTGCCTAGCTTATTTCATTTAACATACTAATTTCTGGTTCCGTTCATGTTGTTGCAAATGACAGACTCTCATTCTTCATGATGACTAGCATTCCATTGTATATATGTACCACATTTTCTTTATCCATTCATTTGTTGATGGACAAATGATTAGGTTACTTCCAAATCTTGGCTATTGTGATAGTGCTGCAACAAACATGAGAGAGCAGATATCTCTTTAATATATTGATTTCCTCTCTTTTGGATATATACCCAGTGGTGAGATTGCTGGATTGTATGTTAGCTCTACTTTTAGTTTTTTGAGAAACCTCCAAACTGTTCTCCATAGTAGTTGTACTAATTTACACTCCCATCAACAGTGTATGAAGGTTCCCTCCTCTCCATATCCTCGCTAGCGTTTGCTTGACTTTTGGACAAAAGTCATTTTAACTGAGGTGAGATGACATTTCATTGAACTTTTGATTTGCATTTCTCTGATTATCAATGATGTCAAGAATCTTTCCATATGCCTGGTTGTCAATTGTATGTCTACTTTTGAAAAATGTCTATTCAAATATTTTGCCTACAATAAAATTGGATTATTAGATTTTGCCTATAGAATTAAGATTCTTATATATTCTGGTTACTAATCTCTTGTTAGATGGGTAGTTTGCAAGTAGTTTCTCCCATTCTGTGAATTGTGTCTTCACTTTGTTGACTGTTTCTTTTGCTATGCAGAAGTTTTTAAATTGGTGTGATCCCATTTGTCCATTTTTGCTTTGATTCCCTGTGCTTATGAGATATTATTCAAGAAATGTTTGCCCAATCCAATGTCCTGGAGAGCGTCGTCAATGTTTTCTTGTAGTAGTTTCATAGTTTGAGGTTTTATATTTAAGTCTTTATTTTGACTTGATTTTTGTATATGGTGAGAGATATGGGTCTTGTTTCATTCTTTTACATATGAATATCCAGTTTTTTCAATATCATTTATTGGACAGATGGACAGAGTGTCTTTTCCCCAACATGTGTTCTTGCCACCTTTGTTGAAAATGAGTTCACTATTGGTGTGTGAATTTGTCTTTGAATTCTCTATTCTTTTCCCACAGGTCTATGGGTTTGTTTTTTATGCCAGTACCATGCTATTTCGGTTACTATAATTCTGTAGTGTAATTTGAGGTCTAGTAATGTGATTCCTCTAGTTTTGTTCTTTTTGCTCATGATAGCTCTGTCTATTCGGGGTCTTTTGTGATTCCATATAAACTTTAGGACTACCTTTTCTATTTCTATGAAGAATGTCATTGGTATTTTATTAGAGATCATGTTGAATCTGTAGATTGCTATGGGTAGTATAAACAATTTAACAGTATCTTCCACTTTTTTGTGTGTATCCTCTTAAATTACTTTCATCAGTGTTTTATAGTTTTCACTGTAGAGACCTTTCACTTTCACTTTGGTTAAGTTAATCCTTAGGTATTTTATTTGTGGCTATTGTAAATGTCATTACTCTTTTGATTTCCTTTTTAGGTCGTTCACTGTTGGCATATAGAAATGCTACTGATTTTTGATCAAATGGTATTTCTAGTTCTGGATCCTTGAGGTATCACCACACTGTCTTCCACAATGGTTGAACTAATTTACACTCCCAACAATGTAAAAGCTTTCCTCTTTCTCTACATCTTCTCCAGCATCAGTTGTTTCCTGACTTTTTAATGATCACCAGTCTAACTGGCATCAGATGGTATCACAATGTGGTTTTGATTTGCATAGTATCTCAGTGTGGTTTTGATTTGATTTGTCTACTTACCAGGGATGATGAGCTTTTTTTCATATGTTTGTTGGCTGTATAAATGTCTTCTTTTCAGAAGTTTCTGTTCATATTCTTTGCCCACTTTTTGATGGGATTGTTTGTTTTTTCTTGTAAATTTGTTTAAGTTCTTTGTAAATTCTGGATATTAGCCCTTTGTCAGATGGATAGATTGCAAAGATTTTCTCCCATTCTGTAGGTTGCCTGTTCACTCTGATGATGGTTTCTTTTGCTGTGCAGCTCTTTGGTTTAATTAGATCCCATTTGTCAATCTTGGCTTTTGTTGCCATTGCTTTTTGTGTTTTAGTCATGAAATCTTTGCCCATGCCTATGTCTTGAATGGTATTGTGTAAGTCTTCTTCTAGGATTTTTACAGTTCCAAGTTTTATGTTTAAGTCTTTATTCCATCTTAAGTTAATTTTTGCATAAGGTGTAAGGAAGGGATCCAGTTTCAGCTTTCTGCATATGGCTAGCCAGTTTTCCCAACAAAGATACATGCACATGTATGTTTATTGCAGCACTGTTCACAATAGCAAAGACTTGGAGCCAACCAAAATGCCCATAAAAGATAGACTGGATAAAGAAAATGTGGCACTTATACATCATGGAATACTATGCAGCCATAACAAAGGATGAGTTCATGTCCTTTGCAGGGACATGGATGAATCTGGAAACCATCATTCTCAGCAAACTAACGCAAGAACAGAAAACCGAACACTGCATGTTCTCACTCATGAACAGGAGTTGATTGAACAATGAGAACACATGAACACAGGGAGGGAAACATCACACACTGGGGCCTGTCAGGGAGTGGGGGTAGGGGAGGGATAGCATTAGGAGAAACACCTAATGTAGATGACAGGCTGATGGGGTGCAGCAAACCACCATGGCACGTGTATACCTATGTAACAAACCTGCACATTCTGTACATGTACCCCAGAACGTAAAGTATAATTAAAAAAAAAAAGAAAAGGATTTACAATTTAGCCTCCAGTCAGTTAAAAGTTTCATATAAGAATTGCAAGTTAACAAAATGCCTGTAAAAGCTCTTAGGCTATATATTAATTATTTTCCTAAATATATCATTTTTCAAGGTTTTTAGTTAAAAAAACAGAAATGCTACCAATTTTGGATGTTGATTTTGTATCCTCCAACTTTACTGAATTTATGAGTTTTCATAGTTTTTTGGTAAATAGGTTTTTCCAAATATGAGATCATATCAACTGCAAACAAAGATAATTTGACTTCTTATTTTCCAACTTGGATGGCCTTTATTTCTTTCTTTTGTCGGATTGCTCCAGCTAAAACTTCCAGTACTATGTTGCATAAAGTAATGCAGTGGTGTACATTCCTTCTGTGACATTGTTCCTAATATCTGGGGGAGGAGAGGAGGATATCACTCCCAATATCACAGCGGTTGTACGCCACATCCCTGTGATATTGTTCCTAATATCCAGGAACGGAGAGAATAATAATACTCCCCATGTCACAGGGGGTGTGATACTGTTTTTAATATCCAGGGGAAGAGTAAATCATATTATTGAAAATACTACAGGGCGCATAAGCCCACCCTGTGATACTGCTTTTAATATCCAGAGAATGAGAGAATATTACTTTAAGTATCACAAGGGGTTTACACCCTCTATTTTGTATTGTTCCTAATATTTAGGGAAGGTGAGTTTGATATTACTCCGAATATCACTGGGGATGTATTCCCCCCACTGTGATATTGTTCTTCATATACATAGGGAAAGACATAATATTAGTACAAATATTGCGAAGGGTGTACACCCACCCCTGTGATATTGTTCCTAATATCCAAAGGGGGAAAGGATGATATTACTTCCAATATCACAGGGGGATGTATTGATCCTAATATTCAGGAGAAGAGAGGATAATGTTACTCCCAATATTGCAAGAAATGTACACCCACTGTGATTTTTTTTCTAATAACCAGAAGCAAAAAAATGACATTTCTCCTAATATCACAGGGGGTGTACAATGCCCTGTGATATTGTTCCTAATATACAGATTGGGATTTTTTGTCTGGGAGTTCTGTCCAATGTTGAAAGTAGGGTGCTGATGTCTCCAGCTATGACTGTATTGGGGTCTATCTCTCTCTTTAGCTCTAATAATATTTGCTTTATATACATACATACATGCACTGTTGATTGCATATATATTTACAATCATTATATCTTCTTGCTGAATTGACCCATTTATCATTATATAATGACCTTCTTTTTCTCTTGCTACAGTTTTTGTCTTGAAATCTATTTTGTCTGATATAAGCATAGCTACTCCTGCTTGTTTTTGATTTCCATTGCATGGAATATCTTTTTCCATCTCTTTGTTTTCAATTTTCAGCCTGTATGTATCTTTATAGGTGAAGTGGGTTTCTTGTAGGCAACAGGTCATTGTGTTCTGCTGTTGTTGTTTTTTAATCCATTCAGCCATTCTACATCTTTTAATTGGAGAATTTAATCCATTTACATTCAATGTTATTATTGATAAGTAGAAATTTACTCCTGATGCTTTGTTGTTTTCTGATTGTTTTGCAGTCTCCTCTTTCTTCCTTCCTTTCCTGTCTTCCTTTCAGTGAAGGCAGTTTTCTCTGATGGTATTCTTTAATTTTGCTTTTAATTTTTGTATATCTGTTGTATGTTTTTAAATTTGAGGTTACCATGAGTCTTGCAAATGCTATCTTATAACCCTTCGTCTTAAATTAATGACAAAATTGACTGCATAAACAAACATTCAAAAAGAAAACTAATAAAAGCTCTACATTTTAATTTCATCCCCTTGCTTTTAAACTTTTTGTTGTTTCTCTTTATGTCCTATTGTACTGTCTATATCTTGAAAAGTTATAGTTATTATTTTTTATTGATTCATTCTTCAGTCTTTCTACATAAGTCAAGAGAGGTTTACACAAAACAATTACAGTGTTATACTAATCTGTGTTTTTCTGTGCACTTACACTTACCAGTGTTTTGTACCTTCAAATGATTTCTTCTTAATCATTAACATTCTTTTCTTTCAGATTGAAGAACTTCCTTTAGCATTTCTTACAGAACAGGTCTGGTGTTTATGAAATCTCTCAGCTTTTGGTTATCTGGGGTAGTCTTCATTTCTCCTTAATGCATAAATGATAATGTCATTAGATATACTATTCTAGGGTGAAAAAATTTCCTTCAGCACTTGAAATATGTCATGCCACTTGTTTCTGGCCTGTAAAGTTTCCACTACAAAGTCTGCTGCCGGAGGTATTGCAGCACCTTTGTATGTTATTTGTTTCTTTTCTCTTGCCGCTTTTGGATTTTTTCTTTATACTTGACCTTTGAGAGACTGATTATTAAATGTCTTGAGATAGTTTTCTTTAGGTTAAATATACTTGGTGTTCTATAGCCTTCTTGTACTCGAATGTGAATATCTTTCTTTATATTTGGGAAGTTCTCTGATATTTTCCCTTTGAATAAGCTTTCTACCCCTATCTATTTCTCTACCTACACTTTACAGCCAATAACTCTTAGATTTGCCCTTTTCAGGCTATTTTCTACATTTTGTGGGCATGCCTCATTGTTTTGTATTCTTTTTTTCTTTTGTCTCCTCTGACTGTGAGTTTTCAAATAGGCTGTCTTCAAGCTCATGGATTCTTTCTTCTGCTTGATCAACTCTGCTATTAAGAGACTCTGATGCATTTTTTCGGAATGTCAATTGCACTTTTCAACTCTAGAATTTTGCTTGATTCTTTTTAATTATTTTAATTTCTCTTTGTTAAATTTATCTGAAATAATTATGAATTCCTTCTCTGCATTATCTTGGATTTCTTTGAGTTTTCTCAACACAGTTATTTTGAATTCTCTGTCTGAAAAGTCACATATCTCTGTTTCTCTGGGATTGAACACCAGTGCCTTGGTTGATTTCTTGAGGTAATATTTTCCTGTATGGTGTCGGTGCTTATAGATGTTTGTCACTGCCTAGGCATTGAAGATTTAGGTATTTACTTTAGTTTTCACAGTCAGGCTTCTTTATGCCTATCGCTGTAGTAAGGCTTTTCACGTATTTGAAAAGACTTGGTCCCAAAGCCCAGTATTGCTGTGTTTTCTTGTAGATTTGTAAAGGTACCACCTTGGTGATCTTGGATAATATTTGGAAGAATTCTTTGGAGTACCAGACAGAGGCTCTTTTTCTTTTCTCTTACTTTCTCTCAAACAAATTGAGTATTTCTCTCTATGTTGAGCCACCTGGAACAGGGGGTGTGATGATGCAAGCACCCCTGTGTCTACCACTCTTGGGATTGTGGTGGATCAGATCTGAAACCAGCACAGCATTGAGCCTTGGTCAAGGCCGTTTGCTTCAGTGTGATGAGTGCCCCGAGACCCAGTCATGTCCAGAGATGCTGTCTGGGAGCCGGGGATTGGAGTCAAAAATCTCAGCAATTTATCTGACGTTCTGCTCCACTGGAGCTATGCTGGCACTCAAACCACAATGCAAAGTCCACCCTGCTCTTCCCTCTCCTCTCTGACAGCAAAGGAGCCTCTCCCTGTGGCCACCATCACAGTCCATGGGGGGTTCTGCCAGGCCACCGCCAATGTTCATGTAAAGCCAAGGGTCTTTTCCATCAGCTTGTGGTAAATGCTACCATGACTGACACTCACCCTTCAAGGCAAGTGAGCTCCCCTTTTGCCCAGGGCAGTTCTAGAAATGCTGTACAAGAGCCCAGGCCTAGACGCTGGGACCCCAAGAGCCTGCTTATTGCTATTCCTCACTATGGCCAAGCTGGTACCTAGGGTACAAGTCAGAGTCTCCATTACTTTTCTCTCTGTTTTTCTTAAGCAGGAGTCTCTCACTGTAGCCATCACAGCTGGGAATGTGCTGGGTCACCCCTGAAGCCAGCACATCTCAAAGCCCAAGGCCCATGGCACAATCCCTGGGAAATGCTGGTGGTTGTTCAAGGGAGCCAAGATCTCTTTAGTCAGCAGCTGATAAATCCTACCAGGACTGGGTCCTTCCCTTCAAGGCAGCAGGTTCCCTTTTGGCCTATGGTGTGCCTCTAAATGTCACCTGTGAGCTATGACCTGGAATGGGAATCTCATGATTCTGCCCAGTGTCCTGTCCTACTGTGCCTGAGATGGTATCCAAGATGCAAGACAAAGTCCTCTTTACTCTTCATTTCCTCCCCTTAAGCAAGAGGAAGGAGTCACTTTTGTTCCTGTGAATTGCACTGCTTGAAATTGAGAGCAGAATAGTGAAAGTACTCCTTTAGCTGCCCCAGCTGGTGTCTCCCTATGTCACATGTCACCCTAGTTCACTGGATCTAAGCCCAGCCTACCACTGGGATTTGACTAGGAATTGCAGTCCTTGTTTCCTAGACTGCCTTTCAAGTTTACCTAAGACCCTAGAGCACTTCAGCCCACGGTGGAGAGGCTTGCAGAGAAACTCAAATTCTGACCACTGGGATAGGCAGTTCTCCTCCAGCTGGGGTTATTTAAGTGCTCTCTGTGTGCACAGGTGCTGGCTGAGCCCCACATGGCTTTACTCTATGCTGTGACAGGGCAACATTGAATTCCCCTAGTCACTGTGCTCTCCCTCCCCCAAAGTGTGCAGATTTTCTCTCCACACTGCTCAGCTGTTGCTGGAGGATGGAAAAGGGCTGTTGTTAGAGCTTCAGAACTGTCTCTTCTGACCTCCTCAATATCTCTGTCCAGAATATGACCTAAAAACCAGATGCTGTGATTGCTTCCCTCATTTTTAGTTCTTGTGATGGTGCTTTTCTGTGTGCAGATAGTTGTTGAAGTTTGACGTGTCAGCAGGGGGAATGAACGGTGTAGGCCTCTGTTCCACCATTTTGTTCCTCACTAGAAATAAATAAAATGGCTGGGCGCGGTGGCTCAAGCCTGTAATCCCAGCACTTTGGGAGGCCGAGGCGGGTGGATCACGAGGTCAAGAGATCGAGACCATCCTGCTCAACATGGTGAAACGCCGTCTCTACTAAAAATACAAAAAATTAGCTGGGCATGGTGGCACGTGCCTGTAATCGCAGCTACTCAGGAGGCTGAGGCAGGAGAATTGCCTGAACCCAGGAGGCGGAGGTTGCGGTGAGCCGAGATGGCGCCATTGCACTCTAGCCTGGGTAACAAGAGTGAAACTCCGTCTCAAAAAATAAATAAATAAATAAATAAATAAAATGGGTTTTGATAGTACTTTTCCCCCTTTCTCTGAACTTTGACATTATTTTCTTTAAAGTGTCACAATTAGACTTTCTCTTTATAACCTCTTACCTTCTCACTCAGTTGGTACAGCTAATATCAGCCAATTTCGCTTTTGCCAGATTTCCACTTTTCCTGCCTTGCTCATACCCTGCAAAAAGAGGGCATCTTCACTTTCTCTCTTAGGAATGGAATAACCTCCCATAATGTATTGGAGAGCTACGTATGCTTTTTTTCAAAAATTGAAAACATTTTTCTCATTTGTAATTTAAAAATTCTCACACACAGTGAAACTGATCACTGGGATGTTATTGATGATTGTTGGAAAGCGGAGAAGGAGAGAGAATTGAGGGCGAGTGCTGCATTCCTAAAGGGTGCGAGATGCACTTATCTCTACCTACATCTGTATGATTTCTACGTATATGTTATAGATTTGCTGTAATTCTTGATATTGTGACAGTGATTTTACTTGGAATGCTTCATATGCTGGGAAAACAGCTGACTTCTAGTAAGTGGCAGAGCTGGGATTTGAGTCCCAGGCTGCTGGGTTTAGGATGGTGGTCATCAAGGAAAGCCAGGAATGTGGCCTAAAGTGGGTCACAGGCAAAACTTACAAAAAAAAAATTGACTTCTGGAGACCCTGGTTTAGGTTTCTGTATTGGGATTCAAATCAGAAATAAAAGACTGTAAATACGCAGATTTCTGGGGCTTGTCACCCCTTCCTTTTTTTTTTTTTTTTTGCAGAAATGGTCTGTGGATTTCCATGGAGGCACTGCAGTCTGCACTGCTGCAGAGAGGGCCTTAAGCACCAGAGCAGTTCCAGAGGCAAAAGTCCCCCTTTGATTAGCTGGGAGGGAAGCACCCACCTGCTCCAGGTAAGGCAAGAGCTATGTGGAGTGTAGAAATATAAGCATCCTAACACATCTCAGTTGGCTTTGGTAAAGTAGCAGGGTGAACCTGTTGAGAAAGATTATTGTTTACTCCAAGATGGGAGACATGGCCTCATAACAAAACTGTGTGGGAGCCAGAGAATGGAATTTTAGGAAATGAAATTTCTATAGGGCTAAAATCTTGACAAGCTCTACCTTCACATAATGTCTCTCCTTTATCCTACTAATATTTCTTTTTCTTTATTTGGGGGGGGAGGATTATTATTCTTATTTTAAGGATGAGGAAACCAAGAGCCAGAGAGTTTAAATGTCTTACCAACCCTGTCAGTAAGTATCAGAGGACATACTTGGCTCTTTTCCTGAATGTGTTTCATCTTTGAAATTCAGAACTGTTATGGAATGGAGACCCACATGTAGCACAGATTATAACAACAAAAAATTAGAATGACTCTATTATCTACTCCCAGCCCCTTTCCTTCTTCCTTTAATTTCTCTTTCTGATTCTAAGTCACAAGCCATAACCGTGTTGCTCAGCACTTGATGTGGTTTGGATGTTTTGTCCCCCTCCTAATCTCATGTTGAAATGTGTTTCCCAATGTTGGAGGTGAGGCTTAGAGAGAAGTGTTAGAGTCATGGGGGCAGATCCCTCATGAATGGCTAGGTGCATGTGCTATTGTAATAAGTCTAAAATAACTTAAAGCGTGTAACTGGATTGTTTGTAGCTCAGAGGATAAATGCCTGAGGGGATGGATACCCCATTCTCCTTGATGTGCTTATTTCACATTGCATGCTTGTATCAAAACATTTTATGTATTCCATAAATGTATACACCTACTGTGTACCCATAAAAAATGTTTTTTAAAGGTGAGTTCTTTCTGTTAGTTCACTGGAGAGCTGGTTGTTTAGAGGAGCCTGACTCCTGCTCTTCTCTCTCTTGCTTGCTTCCTTGCCACATGACACACTGTCTCCCCTTCACCTTCTGCCATGATTGAAAGCTTCCAGAGATCCTCACCAGAAGGAGGTGCTGGAGCCATGCATCTTGTACAGCCTGAAGAACTATGGACCAAATAAGCCTCTTTCCTTTATAAATTATCCAGTCCTAGATATTTCTCTGCAGCAGTGCAAAAACGAACTAACATACCACTCTTGAAGCTGAGAACACAAAATACTTTCAGTTGGGTTCACAAAGCACCACCTAACTGCTTCAGGCTGAACTGGAATTTTCTACATACTCAGCAACTACTGGAGTGCACTTCCTGAGGAGCCCCAAACTCTGCAACTCTGCAAACTCTACAAAACTGCCTCCTCAGTTTATCTAAGGGTGATGACCGCAGCCCACGTCATAAGCCCACACAAGGGCCATGGTTCGGCAAAGCTCTTTTGATATTTCACTTTATTTAAGCCTGAGATTCACTTTAGGATATTGGTTATATCCGTGCCTCATTTTGTAGTTGAGAGACTTTGAGCTTAGAGAAATCACTTGTCCAAGGTCACAGCATCAATCAGCAGCAGGGTCAGGATGCAGACCCAGATCTACTTGTCCCCACAGCCGCCACTCTTGGTCACATTGATAGGTGTCAGCTCCACCACTGAGGGCCTTGAGTCACTTGGATGTGCCTTCCACTTCAGCTGAATGATGAGTATCAACTTCATATAAGAGAATATCATGAATATACTGCACAGAGGACACGCACATACCTTGTATATTACTTCTGTTGCCATTAGCCAAGAAGGGAGATTTCTCCTACTGTGATTGCGCTTTTATTATTCAGTGTTAGTTCTCTACATAGATATTTACATTATCTTAGTTTCTCAACCTATCCGCCACACATTGCTCGTTCTAATCCATTCTGCCCTTAACTTTCCCTGGCTTCTGCCAAACCCTACTTTTTCACCAAAATTCACAGACATAATGTCTCTCAAAGAGGATGGAATTCCTAGGTGATATTAACCTCTGTTTTACATTTTACAAATCAATCTTTATAATGTCTTAATTTAATATAGGACCATGTGGAGATAGTGCTCAAAAGAGTTGCAGAGAGGATGCAGTTGAAGGCAGAACTGTCCTTAAAACAATTGAATAAAAGTTACTGAATTGAGTGCTAGGTACTAATCAAGATTCTTGATCACAGTGACATGCTGATTACTTTAATTTTCATGATTTCTATTCTCTATTCAGCCTATTTACACTTCTTGTTGTCTGCCACTTATAACATATTAGGTACATAAAGACTGCTAAATGATAAAGTCATAAGTGGGTAAGGAGAATTTTTTTTTTTTTAAATTTTGAGACAAAGTCTCACTCTGTCGCCCAGGCTGGAGTGCAGTGTGTTGTGATCTCAGCTCACTGCAACATCCACCTCCCGGGTTCAAGGAATTCTCTGCCTCAGCCTCCCATGTAGCTGGGATTACAGGCACTCGCCACCACACTGGGATAATTTTTATATTTTTAGTAAAGATGGGGTTTCATCATCTTGGCCATGCTGGCTTGAACTCCTGACCTCATAATCCACCTGCCTCAGCCTCCCAAAGTGCTAGGATTACAAGCGTGAACCATCATGCCCAACCAGAGAATTTTTTATTAAAACATTTTTCCTCACATATAAAACCCAAACTTCTTGTTGATTAACTGGTGGGTCAGTCTGTGTGTGTGTGTGTGTGAAAAAGAGAGAGATACAATTTGTAAATGTGATTTTACATACAAGCTATATAAAATTATGTAAAATATTTGAAACTACATATAAATGTATACTTGCCTGTAAAATATATGTAAAATCATATGTATATGAAATACATATATCATATGTAAAATGTCAAAAAAACATATCATGACATATATGATTATATATTTATCTTATATATATGATTTTTACATATATTTTAACATATATATGATTTAAAGCTTTTAAACAAATCCAAGATACTCTTCTAGTCTGAAAGTCTTGGTGCCTCTTCTAAGGGCACTGCTCATCTCCAGAGAGATAATCTGTGTAATCTGTGATCTTCTCCCTGACATGCTCAGGGATATTCTGCTACTGCTAAACCTAAAGTGGGTCCAGGAGAGGTTCCATCAGGCTCAGGGTAGTGAGGTCAGAGAACAGCCAACAGGTATTTAATAAGTGTTCTCATTGGCAAGCCAGGGCCAAGTATAAATGATCTGGGAACACTTTTGCTCAGTGGGGGTGGTAATAGTGGTCCTCACTTGTACTGTTTCCTGAGCTTGAATGTGCACTCCTAGACCAACTGCATGTGATCTTTACAAGGACCTGCTCAGGCGGCATCAGAGGCATTACCAGCTTTATTTTACAGAATGCAGAATCCGATGCCTCCTTAGGTAAATCATAAAGTTACTTGGTCATGACGTAGTGAATAAATGGGAGAACTAGAACTAGAGCTTAGTTTTTGTTTCTTAGTTTATTGCTTTTCTTATTACATCTTACTTTGCCTCTTCTTCCCTTCAATTGTTTAATGCACCCCCAGGAGAGAGGAGGTACCTTAAAAGGCAAGCCCATTGATATTGTACTAATTTTTTAGATAATGTCTGTGCTACCTTATTTTGCATACTCTAAGTATGGAGCATAGAAGAATTATTTTTCTCTTAAGTGTCATGGTTTTAAAGTTCTATCCTGGTTGGCAACCTGCTTTCAGCCTCATGTCATTTTACACAGTTGACATATGAGCCCATCTCTCCTCCTTGTCCCCCCACCCCCACTTTCAGTAATTGGGTTTATAATAGAAACACTAACTCAACGTTAACTAAAGTGATACTGTCAAGTGATATGATAAGATGGCTGGGTCATGTTTCATGGTAATGGATTCTCTTTGGGCTTCCTTTCCGAGATCATGAGATGGTCCCTAACCCCTTAAAGGGCAAACAGAAAGTGTGGAAGCCACAGCAGAAGGAAATCTGTGCCAAGTTATATCTCCATTGTATCTTCCTTCCCAGCATAGTAAAACAAACAAACTCCCAAACAATCTTTTGTTAAAACAAACCATGAACAGGATGTTTTAGAAAAAGAATCTCTAGGTAGTGAGATGAGCCTATAAAATGAATTGTAATTTGCTTTCCTATAAGGTTGTTTATAGTAGTTAGTTGGTCACACTCATGTGAACCTCTTTATTTTAACTCTTTAACACTATAGTGTAATAAATCCCTTCCTTGGTTTCTCTTACATGTTCTAAGACAGATAACATTTTCAAAAGAAAACAAAAAAGAAATCACTGCACAGACAATGGGAAGAAATACAAAGAGTATCAGAATAGCAAACCTTACAGAGATTTCTGCTCCAGTCTTAGTAACTTCTAGTGACGGAAGACTGACACAGTTTTGTAGGACTGATACAGTTTTTAGGTATCAAAGATGAGGCTTTGATCTTTCTAAATATGTTCCTTATGCCAGGCAGCAACTTAAAACTTGACTGTAGCACTTATTATCTGTGTCACATGTTGCAAGTTACAAAGTCTCAGCTAATAACTTAAAAAAATGAAAATCATAAGTGTACCTACTCCACTGGATTGTTGGGAGAATCAGATGAGAGTAAAGTATTTAACATATTGCCTGGCATAGAATAAATACAGTCACCCTTTGGTATCCATGGGGGATTGGTTCCAGGATACCCCATGGGTACCAAAATCCTCACATGTTTCAGTCTCTTATATAAAATGGTATAGCATTTACATATAAACTATCCACATGTTCCTGTATATTTTAAACCATCACTAGATTACTTATAATATCTACTATGGTTTAGGGAATAATGATAAGAAAAAGTCTGTACATGTTCAGTGCAAATGCGACCATCCATTTATTTTCCGAATGTTTTTGATCTGTGGTTGGTTGAATCCATGGATGCAGAATCTATGGATATGGAGGGTCAACTGTACTCATTAAACATCATCTATAATTATTACCATATATGTTGATTGACAAAACTGAAGTCCTGAGAATACAGTCATATCCTGAGAAAATGCCAGAAAAGAGAGGATTCTAGATTCTCCACCTCTCTCAGGCTAGCACACTTAGCTTTTGGTTTGGGTCAGAGGGATGAGTTTCTCACTTAATACTTACTCTTATAATGCAATGATTTCATCTATCAACTAAAGCCTCTCCCTATTAGATACAGTGGAATGGGAATTTGTCTTGTACTTTACACATCTTCCTCCATAATTCCCTAAGAAGTCAAAGGACATAGAAGCCTCCACCAGCCAGCAGGCCTTGTTTCTAACACATAAAGCAATCCTTTTATGTTTAAAATTATGATTTCCAAATACATAATTGGAAATACATAATTCTATTTTGTGTTTTTTTTATTGTTTTCTAGTAATCACATAACAGTTTTGTGCATGACATACAGAAACGTTTACAATTCTTAGGAAGATTTTAAGAATAATGTAGGAAGTCTTTTGGGTTATTACCTGATGAAGGATTTTGAGGAAGAAATAACTCTCATGAGCTGCACTTATAAAGTTATATTTCTGGATTTGTTGGATATTCACTTGAGGAGCCTCGCATATTTTTACAGGCCCAAATGTTGGAGACCAAAAGACACTGGCCAGAAAATAGAGCCATGCGTCTTTATAACTGTGCAGAATTTTAGAAAACCACAAGACTATGACTCACACTGCTGCTATGTAGACGTCCAAGCTGTTGGGGTCACTCACTGTGCTTACGGTGTGTGTTTGTTGGATGAGAGTGCTGCAGAATTATTTTTCTGGCTTAAAGTTTTTGGACATATTGTTGGGTGAGAAGCAGGAAGTATTGCAAATTCCTGCTTTTATCTTTATTTTATCAAAACCCTTGTTTTGGTTATTTTTGTGATAAGTGCAGAATAGATGTCCCTGGAGGAGACAGCTATGTTCTGAGCAAAGTGCCCTAAGATTTGGGTAAGTGTAAGTGCAATGGTTATAGTGCCCTTCTTCCAAGGAGCATTCTGTTTGCTCATGATAAATGTAGGAAGTAAAAGTCAAGAGGCTCTGTTAGAAATGGCAGGCGGCTGGGTTTTTCCTAGTGAGCAGATTGCTCAACCTGCACAAGGCTGGTTGCCCCACTGCTGGGCTATCTAGATGTCTCCCAGGTGATCGGGTTACTCCTCCTCCACAGAGGTCAGTGTGCATTTGCACACCATCTTTTCAATTTGAAAAAGGACATGGATGCTTCCAGTGGATTCACATCTAATCTAAGGAGAAACGTGATTCTTTAAGTAAAATGCTGCCTATCAGGTGTGTACTTCTTAACACAGTCCAAATGGTCAAGAATTATCTCCAGGTTTTCAAAGGAAAATGTGAGTCCTAACCGAACCCATCTTTAGATGGATCACATGAGAGATCCGTTTCCTTCTTTTTCCCTGCACAGATTCTTTGCAAAGTAAAAAAGTCTCTAATGGATTTTGCCCACCCTCGGAAAGAAAGAACTCAATTCAGACAGAGGCTCTGTGACCAATTTACCTCAGGAACCGCTCTAGTCGGAACCACGTCCCCGGGCTTGAGTGTGGAATATTCTCTCCTTAGCTGCCCCTGACAGCCTCTCAGAGGAGCAAGTAGTGCAGCAGGAATTATTGATGGAGAAGGGAAGATGGATTTAAGAATCCATGTTGTATAGCTTTGCAGTTATATACCTTTCACTGAAAGCCCAGCAAGGAGATTTAAGGATGGGACCCCAAAGTTTGAGGTTTGAATATAGCAACTTGTTCCAGTATAAGATGAGACTGGAAATCTGTCTATGATCTATATGGGAATGCAGCTGAATTAGAATGTCATCGTGGGATGGCACTTGGAGGTGATAGGATGCAACCCTGAATGAGCCACATGCATCCTTAACACCTCAGTACTGGGGAAGGGAGTTTGGGGATGAGTGGCCTGGGGACAAGACCCAGGAATTTTGGCACCCATTTCTGTCTTGATGGCACGGATAAGAAATCTTATTGTGGCTAAGGTTGCCTGGCGAGTAATTGCCAGGATGGAGTGCTAAGCAGCAGCCGCCGTGTCAGAGAATCTGACCTTGGGAAGATAATGAGACAAGGAGAATTCAGAACAGATGAAAGCCAAGAGCATCTACTTTATCTACTGACAGCCAGAGAACACCTTCATGCTCAATCAGTTCCTGCTAATGAGACAAGATGGGGCAAGATGGTAAAACAGCAGTAACAGGCAAACTTTTTTTTCAGCTTAATGATCTATAACTTAGTTAGATAAAATTGTCTTTTAGGTCAGGCAGCAACACAAGTCTGAACATTAAAAAAAATTATATATATATATATATATATATATATATATATACACACACACAAAAGCAACAGCTGAATCATTTTTGTTTTGCTTACTTTGTAAAGGAAGTGATGAGGTTGAAGGAAATAATGAAGGCTGCGGTTGAAGGAAGCCCCTGGATGCTTTGAACACACCATTTCCTGATGGAGTCTACTAGGCAGACAGCATTTTAATATGGCTGTGCCATGATCAGTGAATTCCTTAAATCATTCTCTTTTACAAATCCTGTCACTAGCTTTTTTAACGTCCAACAGGAATTTTAACACACGCCTGACACTTTTAATTAATCAGTGCTTTAGTCTTTCTCCACTGTACTGCAAGTTATTACATGCCTCCTGGAGATGACACTGCAATTTCAATAAAGATCGGAATACCTATCAAAAGGGAAGTTTTTGGATACCTGCTACTTTTTTTGCAGTTGCAGAAATGGTGTTCAGGTCAGGAGAGAAGGGACTGTTTCTGGGTGACACTGCTTTAGGTACTAAACATACAGTCTCATTTAATTTTTCTCACACCCTTTGTGGCACTGCTTCCTTAGCTTCCGTTATAGTTGAGAAATCTGAGAGCTCACAGAAATTTCAAAAGTTCTCCAGAGTCTTGTGGCTAGTGTGTCATCAGTTATCTTTTTATTGCCCAAGTGTCTGTCCTTTTAACTGCATCCTGATAGCTGATTTTTCAAGATAGTCACATGGGAAGGGGTGAAAGGTATGATTCATAAAAACAAAATCACTGTCTTTAATATATGAGAAAGCTGTCTCTGAATGAACTTTTTTTGTTAAAATATGCAATGTTTATTTAAAGAGTGTGATAAAAGATTAGTGTAATGTCATTGGCAAAATTGGTGGTACCCCATCTGGGTCAGAAATTGTTAGTCGGTTCTTGGGCAGCTGAGGATGATGTTCTGTTGATGCTACTGAAGTCTCCAAGTCTGTTCTCTTGCTTTCTGAAGAGGGAAAAGGCTCTACACCACGGCCTTTATTTGCTCTACCTGCATGTACAGACGCACACACATGCACATACATACACAGCAGAGGAATCACAAGTGAGCAGAAGGCTGCTTTCAGGAGTAACAGATGAAGAAGGAACATAGGTAAGTGTCTGGTTCAGCAGCACGGTGTTGCAGAAGGGTTTATTTAGTTCTGCTGTACATATTCTTGGTGGCCTTAAGAAGTTTATATTATATTGCACCAGTGACATGATGTGATACTGGAACGCACAGTGGGTTGTGCCCTGTGGCAGCTGCACTGCTTCCCTCAGCCCCTAAAGATTTTGTACATCCATTGTTTTCCCCTAAACACCTTACCTTACGTTTACCAAGCTGCTCCTTATGTGGCCAATTCGTTATCCAGGTAAGTTTGATTGAAGAAAACTTAGAAATTTTTACAACTGGAATGAAATCTGCTTCTTCTAGACTGTTCCTGAAAATGCTATTTCTGGGAAACCGTGATGCTTATGTTGACTATCCTACTGCAGTATTCTCTCTAATACCACAGTAATTCAATTTATATCATAGTTTTTCAGGTGGTGCTTTGTCAATACTTTTCTAATGGCCTTAAAATGCTGCTCTATTGGTCTCCTCCCTGCCCATGAACTCATTGTCTTTTCTTTGTTCCTATCACCTCCCCAGAAAGATAGATGATGCTTTTTAAACCAGCCCTCTCAAGAGGTTGCAATGAAGGAATTGATGGTTTTACCTATTTTAGTTTCCACTAAATTATCAAATTTGGAAAAGTCTCACAGAATGTTATTTTCTAGGGCTATTCTGAAACTCAAAATTCTAGTTTTGTTCCTCTTGTACTTTACAACTGAGGAACTCCACAGGAATAAGAGCCAAGTGGCAGAACCTTTTTTCTGCTGTGTGAGTCTACACACACACACACACACACACACACACACACACACCCTCATCTCATTTGTATAACTGTTTCGATTTTGCATTCTGTGTTCCCTCCTCTACTGTATCCCTCCAAGCTTTCCAATTTTCATTATCAGAATATAGAGAAAGTAAAGCTAAGTATGTTTCCTACTTCAATTACTAGACAACAGTTTTGCATTTGAAAAACTGCTATGCAAATAGTCAACGCTTTCATTCATGACAACAGTTTGAAATAACATGATTCCACATGTACCAGCACGGCAGTGTGTTTAAATTTTTTTCTCTGACCTAGTTGTGGTTATTCTTGGAATTGAAGAGGTCTTAGCATTTAGGTGTGGATTGCTAATGACAAATTGAGAGAGTATACAGAAATCTAGGCTTCCTGTAAACCATGCTAGGTCCTTTTTCACTTTGTGTCTCTTAAGAGACATTTTCCACTAATTTTGTACCCCAGAGTTTAAAGTACAATAAAAAAAAAAGGAACAGAAGAACATTAGGCTTCTCAAACCGCACACAACTAAAAGATTTAAGAAGAACAATTTCAAAATTCTAAGACGTGAACTCCCAATAAAATATTTTGGAATGATCTTAGCATTAGACTTTATTTCTTCCTAAAAATTCCATTATTACAGAAAATAATAATAATAATTAGAAATAGAAAATGTCTCTTAATCTAGCCCCAAGCTCACTTTATCCTCTCATCCTATTACCTATGGTAGCATTTAAAAATTGTTACAGTTGTGAATCAGATTATATATTGCTGTCATTTCTTCAGACTATGACTGTTTTGAAGGCAAAGGCTGTATTGTTCCAAACTCTTGACCTATAACAGGCCCTTAGTGAGAGTTCATTGAACCAATAATTGAAAAAAGTTTATCCAGTTGTGTCTGGGGCATGTAGAAGAAAGGACCCTAAGCTGGTAGGCAGTGGATCTCAGCTGTGGACCTGGTGCTGCTAGTAACTACCCATCTAATCCTCAATAATTTACTTAACTTGTCTTGTCAGTTTCCTCACTGGTATAACAAAGGAGCTGGTGTAGCTGTTCTGTTCTAGATCAATCCTATGGTATGCGTTTCTTAGTGACATTTAAAGTCATCTCCCAGTCATCTATGATAAATGGTTCTTTAACAAAAGAAAAGGGCAGATAGGAGAAGGCAGGACTGAGAAGTGCCTCTGACAAATCTAGGACTGTGGATAAGATTCCAATCCCTATTCCTTGCTTTTACAATTCAGCAGATGGCTTTTCCTTCTCACCACAGCTTCCTTTTCTAAACGATCAAATATTAAAAATATCTTATTTTTTATTCTTTGTATACCTGTCACTAATGTCAGTGGAAGGTGGCTCAAAGTCAGGCTGCATGGCTAGCAGAAGGAAGCTAGGTGAGGATTAAAATGTGACTACTATTGAGATATTGATGGCTAAGCTTTGATTTCAGTAAAGTGATTTTGGCCACCTGGATAAGAGCTATTTTTTAAAATCTCTCTTTTTAATTTCACCTTCTTATGGGCATGATGGATGGTCAGGGTGACAGGTAACATCTGCCCCTGACGGCATGTTATGTTGTCATGCAGAGAGGCAGTGTGGCCCAGTGGACCTCTTGGGGTGGGGCGAGTCAGGGAGCACACGTTCTAACCCCAGCTCTGTCCTTCAAACTTGTGGGATGACCTTAGAGAAGACACTTAACTAATCTGTAGCTCTGATTTTTATCATCCATAAACATGGAGGAAATAACAACTTTTCAGCCTTTAGTGGAGGACTAGCTAATAAATCACTGGAACGTGCTTGGCAATAAAATGCTTTGCAGAAAAGCGGAGAACTAGCAGCATGCAAATGTACTAGAAATTGCATTAGTCCAGGAAAAGTAAATTTTGCTTTAACTCATGTTAGGAGAAATGAATATATTCTTAACAGAACACTTTTGAAATGATGAACAAAAGTTTTAATCAATCTTCCCAGCTCCCTGAACAGAAGAGTCTAGTTGGGGTAAAGGGCAGGGCTGGGATCTCAATGCAGCTTGAGTTGAGGAATGTGCTCCCTTATGTAGTGCTGGTATCTTATTGGAGTTCTAATTCTGCTGGAAAAGGAGGGAGTCTAAACTGGAATACCAGTCCCAAGAAGTCAATCTCAAGACAGGAGGCAGATAGTTTGGGAAGAAGTATGGGAAAAAAGACCTCTAAAGGAGACAGCCTCGAGTTATGGTGACAGTTTTGGTGTTTTCATCCCTGTTCAGGTATGTCTATGATTCAATGGATAAAGCCTAGAGTTTCTCAGACTAAAAAGACTGCTATCCCAATTTTTTAGTTTTTATTTTTAAATCCAGTTAATGATTCCACCTTGAACTTCAGTTTTTAGCTTTTTCTCTGCACAAGTGCTAGCTGGCTTCCTTTTCTGCCCACTTCACCAGTATAAATCCCATCCATCCTTCAAGCCTCCTTCCTCTGGTAGTTTCTCTCAACTGTGGGTCTTTTTACCTTTGATAGCTTTGGGCTCCAAAGAACCTTCATATTTGATCTTGGCTCATCTTGCCAATCTTATTTATTTATTCATTCATTTATTTAGAGGCACTAATTAATTTATTTAGAGTCACTATTTTTTAGTCACTATGTTGCCCAGGATGGAGTGCTGTGGCTATTCACAGGCATGCAAACTCTTGGACACAAGCAACCTTCCCACCTTAGCCTCCAGAGTTGCTAGGACTGCAGGGGTGCTTCACCTCACCCAGCTCCATCTTGCTAATCTTGAGTGCAGCTAGCACATACAGCACCTTTGCGGAAATGTCATAAAGGCTGTCCATCCAGGGGAAGAATAAATGACAAAAAGCATTCTTCCCCAGCCTCCTTTTTTTCCCTTCCTTTTCCTCTTTTCCTTCCCATTCACTCCACCTTTTAGTGCACAAGCTGTTTGGTCCTATGTAGGGCCTACATGCAATATTAAGATATTTTCTGGTCCTGTCAATGTGTGGATTTGCAGTGTTCTCTGGGTGCAGATGCTGAAGAGCGTCATTCTAAGACTCAGCTTCCTAAGGTGCCAGGGCCAGGCCTGAAGAACTCACTCAGGAGTTCACAGCTGCAGGACTAAGCTGGCAATCACACATGTTATTGCCATCACCACGTCTGCCTGTGTCTCTAATCTCTGCTGGTCTTTCTAGTCTACATGATTGAACTGTGGTTTGGTTATCGTTTTATTCCTCCTAAACATTTTTTTTCATTATAAAAACAGTGCCTGCTCTTGTAGAAATAATTGAAAAAAATAAAGGCATAAAACAGAAAACTTAAATCATGCAGACTCCCAACTTCCACCCTTACCAGTATTAGCCCATTGTGCATGACTTTCTAGTATCTTTTTAGTGTTGTACACATATGCACGCACACACACACACACACACACACACAGGCATACACATTTGTCAAAACTGGAATTGTTTACAATGTATATTTTATATGTTCTTTTTTTTTTTTACTTAACATGACATTCTTGGTCAAGAATAAATGGTATCTTTTATGCTTGTTATTAAATGTGACTGGAAAAAGTGATTTTGAATATACGTTGTGTTCTTTTATATAGATATACTAAAAATTATTAGATCAAATCCTTAATGTTAGACATTAACATTGTTTCCAACATTTTTACTCTGGTAGGTGAAATAAACATAAATGAATCTCCAGCCTCTTTTCTTCTCTCCACCTCCATTGCCACCTCCTGACCCAAGTGACTACTGTCTCTCTATTGCATGACTGTAATGCAGCACACTGATTCAGCCTGGGCTAGAGCCTGTCACTTAAGAATGTGGGCTAGGGGATGTTACTTGGTTTCCCTTTGCCTCAATTTTCTCATCTGCAAAATGGAATTATCACTGGTAATAGTACCAACTTAAAGAGGTGTTAAAAAAAACAATGATATACTGTACATAAAGCACTTACAATATGGACTGGCATGTGACAAATTCTCAATAAATTCTGCCTTTTCAACAACTTTCTCAGCAATCTAGCCTTAATGTGCTCCATTCTCCTTGTAGTAGCTCATGTTCCATCAATGCACTTAGCCAGCCAAAGTTTACAAATACATACATGTACACTGAATGCATGCGGTATAGCTTCTACTTAGTTTCAACAGGGGAGTTCAAGTGTAAATATGGCTGGAAAGGAGCTATTCATCTCTCTATTCTTTCAGACAAAAGTATAAAGTATGATTTGAAGCATTTTCTGACCTTCATGATGTCTTTAAAATAAGGTAGTAGAAACATGGTTTCCGTATTTTTCCGGATATTATGCTATAGATTGTCATAATTTGTCCCCAGACTCATCTCCCATCTCAAACAGAAGTTATTGATAAGGTCATTAAGAGTCTGCAGTAATTCATTGTGAACTTTGTGAGAGAAAGCAACACAGAATTTATTTTATAAATTCTTCAGAACACTGGCTTAACATCTTTTTCTCTAAACTGTGCTCTCTTTGGTGGTGATAATTATTGCATATAGGAGTGGAGCTGAATTTGAATCATTTAAGACCTCAGCATTCACAAATAATGCCTAGTGGAGCTTATTTCTAAGATTAGTGTTTAGGCAGTAATTCAAATAATGAAGTCTTGTGCTTTAAAGAAATCAACAACCAAGTAACCAGCATACTTATTACTGGTATGGTATGGAGATGATTCAGCATGGGGATTTTACAAAAATGAGCATTCTCCTACTCAGTTAAGTGAAGTCATAATTGAAGCATTTTGGGATTTATAAAGGTATGATCTTTTGAAGAAGCATTTGTTTAAGCTAGTAGGATTATGGGAGAAATTTGAGTGAAACTATAAAATATGACAATGATGAGAATGCTGTGAAATGAGTCAAATTCATATATAATTGCTTTTGACCCAAATTTATGCTGTTAACAAAGTCTCTTCTATCAGGAGGGATTTTGTGTAACTTT
This sequence comes from Cebus imitator, assembly GCF_001604975.1. NCBI lineage: Eukaryota > Metazoa > Chordata > Mammalia > Primates > Cebidae > Cebus > Cebus imitator. The sequence continues at coordinate 336,451 of NW_016107513.1, read as the reverse complement.
CAGCAAGTTTCTTTCAATAACTTTTCTTAATCTCTTGTAGAGTTATGATATCATTCCTTGGGTTTTGAAGAGTTGACAATTTTCTAAAAACAAATCAGATGGTAAAAAAAAAAGAGGACAATTATGAAAATTAAGCATAGCCTATATTTTACTTTTGTAAGGAGCTGTGTGTGTATGTGTCTTTGGGTAGGCATGAGGTATACACTCCAGGAAATGTGGCACAGAGCTATTTTGATGCAGTGCTGATTAGATCATCTTAGAGCACGAAGAGATAATTTTTAGATTAGTAGGGCCAAGTCTTTCATTTTACAAGCAGAAAAACAGCAACAGAGAATTTAAGAAACTACTCCAAAGCCACATCAATTTGTGACTTTGTGTAGATGGGAAAAAAGGGTAGCTTCCCAAATTCAGGTATTGCTAGTAAGTTCTGGGGTTTTTTATTTTTAAAAATTTTTCCAAAAAATAGAGGACCGTGGCAAAACTCTTATTCAGATGAGCTGTTTACAATAGTTTCAGACCCATCAGATGTTATGCTTTCCAAGGCAGCAGTTGCCTCTCTTCAAACCACTGCAGCAGAGACTATGCCTCTAATTTGCCTTGGCAAGGATTCAGAAGAAAAATGGAGAGGAAGCATTATATAAACAGGTAGCTGGATATGAATATTCAAGCTTATTTTCCTATGAATTTTTTTCTTCCTTTCTTTTCTATATTAGAGGGACTTGAAGTTTTAGTCCCCCTGCCTTGAGAAAAAAAGTAGTTTTAGGTCTATCAGGGATCATTAATGGGTCATGAAAGTCTACTGGGAAAGAGGAAGGAGAGGAGCAGAATGAAAGGAAAAGGGAATTAAATGCTGTAGGCACACTGCCCTAGGGAAGCACTGAGAAAAGTAGGGTTTTAACTTCATCTCCCAGATTAAAAAGAACATTCCCTGGGTTTGGAAGAAGGGCCATGTTAGAGTTTAGCCTGTAAGTCTGTGGTCCTGGGAGCATCAAGGCCTCAATTCCCAACAGTGCCATTCCAGAGGTGGCAAGTTCCAAGAGAAGGAGGAGCTGCAAGTTACACCCTGGTTAACCAACCCAGAGTCTTAACAAATATCCTTCATGACCCAAGAGTGATGCTACTGCGTAGAAGTGTGCAGAACACTCAATCAAGTTCCCATTGTCTGAACCAAAGACTTTTTTAGTGCTCCCATATATCAGGGTCTGGTGAGAAGTTCAGCCCACTAACATCCAGTATCTTACGAGGGGATGCTGTGTCACTGACTGTGGTCAGGCCCTCTCTCAACACTTAGGGGACCCAAACCTAAGAAACGATGCGATGCTGGATACCTAGAGGAGTTGAGGTGGGGCCTGTAGGGTAGAAAAATCTTTTCCTTTGGATTTGGAGAGGCTGACCTGAATTCGCTTAGATACCCTAAGTTGTAAGAGTAGCTAGTGACCGCCCATTGAAAGCAGAGGAATCCCAACCATGTCTGAGTCTCAAAAAGTCTAAGATAGATACTGACTGCCTCCTCAAGTCACCTTGGTATCTCATTTTCACTAACACTCAGCACCTGAAATAGTGGCATTTCTCAAACTATGAATAAAATGAAAAATCTCAGTATTGTATTGCAGTGAGGCAGGCTTTTCTCCAAAACTCCAGCTATGACTCTGTCCTTGTGCGCATCTCTTTTGAAAATCTGCACAAAAGGTTCTGAGCAATGGAATGGCGACACCATAAAAACAAAATAGACCTTTGTCTGACTTGGAGCTCTATCTACTTCAGTTCTTAGCTTTCTTTTTCTTTCCACCATCCATCAGCTTGGCAATTGCCTAAGTAAGGCTGGCCAAGTGGACAGCTTCTAACCCGTGGGCTTCCACAATAGCTACATTTTGGTGAAATAATTTCTAAGCTTTCTAGACATGGTACTTCTTTTGTCTGCAGCAGAAAGAGAGTGTGCGAGGTTATAAAGAAACACCTGAAGAAACACCTGGCTGAGTTTCCTGTGGCTATATCAAGTAACCAAAATGACAAGCCTAGGTTAGTGGATGTCCCTGTGAATGACATAGAGGTAAAAATACCTTTATAAAATATATTCACAATTTGGGATATTCTTCATATTCTTCAGGGCAACCAATCTTATCTCCTTAACAAGGAAATGGCATTAAAAAAGAAAGGGAGGCAGTTGTAAGCTTTAATTAAGAGACATAATAAACAAAGGTAATCTATGGACCTTTTGTGATACTAGCTCAAACAAACCAATTGGAAAGAGTTGTAGGAGAACTGGGGTAATTTGAATATGGTTGAGTATGAGATAATATTAAAAACTTACTGTTAGTTTTATTAGTTATAACGATGATAGCACGTTTCTATAAGAAAATATTTTTATAGATGCTTATAGAAGTATGTGGTGACATCTGATACTTGCTACTTCCCCAGATGTAAATATGGAAAAATATTAATCATTGTTTAATGTAGATAATGGGTATGTGGAAATTCACTCTACTGTTCTACATTAGTCCATTTTCATACTGCTATGAAGAAATACTCAAGACTGGGTAGGTTATAAAGAAAAAGAAGTTTAATGGACTTGCAGCTCCATATGGCTGGGGAGGCCTCACAATCATGGCAGAAGACAAATGAGGAGCAAAGGCACATCTTACATGGTGGCAGACAAGAGAGCTTGAGAGCTTAGGCAGGGGAACTGCCCTTTATAAAACCATCATATCCCATGAGACTTATTCACTATCATGAGAACAGCCAGGGAAAACCTGTCCCCATAATTCAGTTACCTCCTACCAAGTTCCCCCCATGACATATGGGGATTATGGGAACTACCATTCAAAATGAAATTTTGGTGGGGACACAGCCAAATCATATCACATTCTCTATATTTTTACTCCTGTTTTGTAATTAATTTAAAATTTTTATTATTTTTTAAAAATTAATCTCTTTGGTTGTTCTTGTCAAATGAATTAAATAATATAGAAATGTTATTTTATTTGATTCCCTTTAGTGCTGCCAGTATTTACCCAAACTTGAAGTAACCATTATTCATTTGTTCGTTTATTCAGACAACCCACAGACTTAGTGCCAACTCCACTCAGGAACAGGAAGCTTTTTCTTTTCTACCTTCAGGCTCTGCAATATGGTAATGTTCTTCCCTCTCTGCTGCTGTCATCATTTCCTCTCCTAGATTTTCCTTAGCCCACACCAAAAACCACATGGGATTTATTCTTCCAGCATATTTCTTTTGAGTGGGGAAGGAGGTATGGCCCAAAAAAAAATTATGAGCTTCAGAGATAGTTCTGAATTCAACTTTGGCTCTAACAGTTACTTGCTATATGACTCTTGGGTTCACAGCTTATCCTCTCAGACCGTCATGATGAAATAGAGGCAACACGTGCTTAATACCTGATGTAGTGGATGCTTCTTTCATCCGACTTGTATTCCATTTATACTCATGGTCCTGCAAATGACACATGCCAAAAGCTTCCCACTGCAAGTATTTCTGACTGTTCCTTTTCTGGACACAGAGAGCAGGCCAGAATTGCCATGGGCTGTGAGGTTAGAACCCTTGCGACAGCATTCAGCCAGTAGTGAACAGAATTTGGAGAATAAATATCTGACTTCCTTGGCTATGAGGTTGGATAAACACTGAAATGTGCTCCATACCATCTCACAGAGGTCCCAGTGGGATCAAACTCTAGTTTCATATCAGTAGCCTGCCCATTAACACACCTGGTATCAGTCCCCTTTCTTTCTCTCACTTCCTACTCACTTCCTACACACCTGGAATCACCTCCCAAAACAGTCATAAGTGCCCACATCCTTGTCTTGGGTCTGCTTCTGAGGAACTCATCTAAGACACCTGCTGATATAGTTTAAATGTTTGTCCCATCCAAACGCCATGTTGAAATGGGATCCCCTATGTTGGATGTGGGCCTGGCAGGAGGCGTTTGGGTTATGGAGTCAGGGAGGCAGACTCCTACTGAATGGCTTGATGCCATCCCCATGGTGATGAGTGAGGTTTCACTCTATTAGTTCATACAAGAGCTGGTTGTTTAAAAGAGCTTAACATCTCTCTCTTGCTTCCTCTCTCATCCTGTGACATGCTTGCTCCCACCTTGCCATCCGCCATGAATTTAAGCTTCTTAAGACCTCACTAGAAGCTGAGCAGATGCTGGTGTCATGCTTGTGCAGCCTGAAGAACTGTGAGCCAATAAACTGCTTTCTTTATAAATCTCAGGTATAAATACCTGAGACTTCTTCTCAGTGTCAGATATTCCTTATTAGCAACACAAAACAGACTAATACATGTGCCATATAGCAGTAACCCAATAAGTGGTAGCTATGAGTACTGTCACTGAAGAAAAACATGCCAACCTTTAATTTCATGATCTGGTGACCCAGCTATAAGATATAACACTGCATTTACAGTAACACCACAAGAGTGAAGATGAAGCTGAAGCAGAATCTGGCAGGAGATAGACACACATACACACACACACACACACACACACACACACACACACACCACACACCACACACCTGAAAGGGACAAGTACTAGAAGAACAAGGAACTGCACTGGATCTGAAGAAGTAGGCAAGGGGTCAGATAGAGATATTGGATGTCTATTTTTAAGCCAGACCATATTTAGGACCTGCACTCTCCATGGGAGATGATGAATATAATGGTGAGAAATCCAGCAGGCAGTTTGTATTCAGGAATTAGACGAATGGGCAGGAAATTTGTCTATAACAACAGGACCAAGTTCAAGGCTGCCAGGCTGGAGTATGGGAAAAACTCTGCTTATGGATAATGACTGGTACTTCCTTCCAAATATCTACAGAATATTAAAATGAATATCTATTTGTATTAGTCTGTTTTCATGCTGCTGATAAAGATATACCTGAAACTGGGCAATTTTCAAAGGAAAGTGGTTTAATGAACTTATGGTTTTACACGGTTGGGGAGGCCTCATAATCATGGTGGAAAACAAGGAGGAGGAAGTTATGTCTTAAATGGATGGCAGCAAGCAAAGAGAGAGCTTGTGCAGGAAAACTCCCATTTTTAAAGACATCAGCTCTCATGAGATGTATTCACTTATCATGAAAACAGCATGGGAAAGACTCACCCTCATGATTCCATTATCTCCCACTGGGTCAGTCACACAACACATGAAAATCATACGAGCTACAAGATGAGATTTAGATGGGGACAGAGAGCCAAACCATATCACTACTGTTTTATTTGCCTTGAACCCATCCCCTCCTTACCTCTGCTGTTTTCTTCAGAGAAATGCTCCTCTCAACCAGGCAATTTGGGTGGGAACTCAAGTCTTTTACAGATTTCTACTCTTTGAATGGGCAAAAATATTTTCCCTTATTTTTTCCATTTGAAACTAAGGGAACAATGATAGTACCTCTTGGGTAGTGAAGGTGAGTGAATCTGGAAAAAAATAAGCCTGGAAGCTAATGGTGACTGTGGTCACTGTTGTGTAAAAGAAAGCAGCTGTTTTATAGGAGGAGAGGGGCAGAGGTGACACACGGAAAAGCAGAGGTGTGCATGCGTTTGTATGTAAGTAGAGAAGGAGAATCTTCTTGGCACTGGAGTTCCTGTTTCCTGACACTTGAAGTTCATTAGAGCTGTCTGCTCTCTCTTCCAGGTTTATTTTTCCCAGTAAATCCTCCCATTCCAATGATACTTCAAACTGGATTCCTGTCTCTTGCAGTGTAAAGAAACCCAAATAGCATATTAATTTATCTAAGGATAAATACGTGGTACAGTTCAACTCCTTTAATCCACTTTGGTAAGAACAACTATCATAAGTAGTACAAAAAGAGGGGTTGAAATTTTAGAAAAAGTAACATATTAAGAATGCAGGAGTGGGGTTCCAGACTAGAGAGGAAGAGCTGTGCTCAAGGAGCAACAGAGGTGCCTCGAGCATGGGGTTGAATTTACAGGAAGAGTGTGTCGGGGCAATGCAGGAACCCAGCAGTACAGGATCAAGCTTCTATCAGACAGGAGGCACAAGCTGCTGAAACTCTTTTTGTCACAGTCAAAATAGCTTAGCTTAGCCGGCAGTTTTTGGTGGTGGTGCGTGGGTGGGGAACTTGTGCTGTGAGTAATTAGGAAAGCAGAGGAAGGAGAAAGGTAGAGGAGGCCAACGATGTTTTTAGAATTTTATTGCTAATTATATTTTTAAAAGCCTCAAGGGATACGCACTATTCTGAATTATTAAAAGACTGGGCTTGTGTTTGTTCTTCCCAAATAATCTATTACTTTCAAGTTCTGATTCATAGTAGATGCCCAATAAATATTCTTTCAGTATTACCTAAAATTATAAGCAACCTTATTTAACTTAAAGTTAACGGATATATTTATTTCACTTCTAAAACTGTAAAAAATTTCGAATAATTCCAATTACCACTCCCCCAAAATGCTATTTATATGAAGGATTTTAGATACAAGTTGATTTGATATTACCTCACAATTTAGATGTTATTTTAAATAGTTTATATTTGTTTAGATTTACCACCTATTTTCTCTTTTTTGCACTCACTTTACTTTTACATCTTAGATATTCTTTTAGGATAAGTTTACTTCTTGAAATATCTACTGAAGATGTTCTTTTAGTGAAGCAGTTAACATGTTCAGATTTATTCTCTGAGAACAACCCCCTTCTCATATTTTTACAGATAGTTTCACTGGGTATAGAATTCTAGGTTGCTAGTTTCATTTTTTTTTTCTTGGTGCTTTAAAGAAATTATTCTACTATCTTCTGACTTTAGTTCTGTTGTTACTGAAAAGTCATCAAAAAGTCTAATTTTTGATAATTGAGAGGTAGTCCATTTTTTCTCTTGGGCTGCTTTAAGATCTTCTTTCTTTCTTTCTCTTAGGTGTTTTGCAGTATGACTACCATGTGTTTTTGTGTGGATTTTGTACTGTTTACTCTGCTTGAGATTTGTTTGCTTTCTGAATCAGAGGAGTGGTACCCCTTTTCAATCCTGAAAAAAAATTCAACCAATGTCTCTCTTTTGCCATACTATTATGATTAATCCTAAATTATACTTTTTCATTCTACCCTACATGTTTCTCTACCATTATTTCATATTTTCTATATCTGTCTCCTGTTGTTACATGTAAGAGAAAATACTAAATATTTATATATTATGAACATTAAAATACAATATGATGATTTTGATATTTGCAATTTTTGCCAGTTTGATCCTATAAATTGCTGTTTGTACTAACTTTCATTCATGGCTACTTTCTTCATTCATATACTTACTGATTTCTCTTTATGATATTGTTCCTTGAAAATTTATCTTTAGGATTTTTTTGAAGACTGAATTCATAATACATTCTTTCAATGAGATTTTTAAAAATTTGCTTTTATTAAGCTTCTGGAGGAAATATTAAAGTGAAACACTTTACATTAAATTTTTAACTTGGTGTTTTGATGATTAAAAAGTATTTAATTTTTGCTTAAACCTTGGTGTATAAGATCTAGCAGTTAGAAATTTTCAGGTAAAAATTTTTTCCTGTTATGTCTTTTTTTTCTTTTTCTTTTTCTTTTTTTTTTTTTTTTTTTTTTTTTTTTTTTTTTTTTTTCTTTTTTTTTTTTTTTTTTTTTGAGATGGGGTCTCTATCACACCCAGGTTGGAATACAGTGGCATGATCTCAGGTTCACTGCAACCTTCACCTCATGGGTTCAAGCAATTCTCATGCTTAAGCTTCCTGACTAGCTGGGACTATAGGAATGTGCCACCATGCCAGTCTAATTTTTGTATTTTTAGTAGAGACGAGGTTGCACTATGTTGGCCAGGATGGTCTTGAACTCCTGATCTCAAGTAATCTGCCTGCCTCAGCCTCCCAAAGTGCTGGGATTACAGGCATGAGCCACCATGTTTGGTCCCCTGTTATGTGTTAAACAGGAAATGTGGACACAAATGTGCATTTCATTTCCACTGTCTCTCTGGAGAGGTTTATTTCCCTAGTTCATAAGAGGGTCTTTAATACAGCCATTTAGTTTTTAGATATGTTAGTCTGTTCTCACACTGCTAATAAAGACATATTTGAGACTGGGTAATTTATAAAGCAAAAGAGTTTTAATGCACTCACAGTTCCACATGGCCCACAATCATTGACGGAAGGCGAATGAGGAACAAAGTCACATCTTACATGGTGGCAGGCAAGATAGCCTGTGTAGGGGAACTTCCCTTTATAAAACCATCAGATCTCATGAGGCTTATTCACTATCACAAGAACAGATGTGAAAGACCTTCCCCCATAATTCAATTACCTCCTACTTGGTTTCTCCCATGACATGTGGCGATTATGGGAGCTGTAATTCAAGATGAGATTTGGGTGGGGACACAGCCAAACAATATAATTAGGCTTTATTTTCCGCTTCCCACACACTTACTTAATGAAGAGTCAATCTTCAGCTGCCAGAAATCAGCAAACATCTCCAGAGCAAGCATCAGTTTCAACCTTTGCCTATTCCTATGGATTCTGATTTTATCATCTTTTCTGATGTCAAAGCAAATGCCTAATTGTCTTGTATATGCACAGTGTTATCCAGCATTTCCAGATGTGCTGTGCACACATGTAACTCTTTCTACCTAGTCCCTCATATTGCCCAAAACGAAACATAAATGCCTCCTAAAGATTACAAAATTAGGCTGGCCATGTTGACTCATGCCTGAAATCCCAGAACTTGGAGAGGCCAAGGCAGGAGAATGGCTTGAAGCCAGGAGACCAGCTTGGACAAAATAGTGAGACCCTGACTCTACAAAAAGTAAAAATAAATTAGCCAAGTGTAGTCCCAGGCAGTCAGAAGACTGAAGTGGATCCCTTGAGCCAAATAATTTTGACTGGGTGACAGTGAAACCTTTTCTCTAGAAACAAAAAGCTCCACAAAATTAACAGAGAAAAAAGTATTCTTGGCCTGGAGTATGCTTTGGAAGAAAGAAATATATCCTTTACCAAGTCTCCTACCTACTGTAAGAGGTAGTTGCAGGTGGAAAACTTTTCCTCTTGCAGAACTCCTGGGGAAGTTAGAGGTGAAAACAGTGAAATAATTCGCTCTGGAATTCTCAGCCCTGAAGAAATTATCATGGGCCCATAGAGGGCTTAAAAAAAAAAAAAAACTGTAGTTTCAACACTCGTGCCATTTCTCATTGTTGCTAAAGGTAGTGTTCTTAATCCTTGTTGGATATAGACAGGGCTTTGCTTTGGGAAAAGTACAGCCATGAGCCATTTGGCTGTTACAAAGTAAAACAAGATTTTATTTTGAAATTTGGGACAGTTGGCAGATAAGATCCTCTACATAAATAGGATCTTAATTGTGGTGAGGAGAACTGTCATAAGAGATTATTTACTTGAACTGATTTCTTTTGGCAAATCCTAGACACAGTTGGTCTTGTCCTGGGATTCAGAGAAGAGAGGTCCTGAGAAGAGGTCTTAAGATATGAGGAGAAGGATCTCAACTATATAGCAACTAGCTGAGTTTAAGGGCAAGAAAGGACTTCAGGGCATGAACAATAGACAATGGAAAAATGATATCTGACACCAAGCTTTAGGCTTTCCTTTCTTATGTATCCATTTCCCTTTTGTTGTCTTAAAATACTAAGCAAAGTTGTATTAACTATTTAGGATCTGAGTATGTGGTTAAGTGAGAAAGTTAGAAGACATCAGGAAAGAAAATACAACCACAGTCCAGAGCACAGGGTGATAACTGACAATTAGTATTTGAAATGAGCTATCCTTAAGAATTCTTAAATATCTCACAGAAGAGTCTGAATTTCCTGCAGTTATATAAACATAGTTAGGATTATTTCCCTTTGGATTTTGGTGAATCATTGACAGTCCAAGCATTTTTAGGGATACTGATTCAAATGTAGAAGGTGGCTGGTGATAAGAATCAGTGTTGCCAACAAATTATGGTGCCTCACGGGTGGGGAAAAAATTATAAACATTTGTTTTCCTTTTTTTTTTTTTTTGAGATGGAATCTCGCTCTGTCAGCCAGGCTGGAGTGGAGTGGCACAATCTTGGCTCACTGCAACCTCTGCCTTCTGGGTTCAAGCGATTCTCTTTCCTCAGCCTCCTGAGTAGCTGGGAATATAGGTGCTTGCCACCACGCCCAGCTAATATTAGTAGAGACGAGGTTTCACCGTCTTGGTCAGGATGGTCTCCACCTCCTGACTTCGTGATCTGCCTGCCTTGGCCTCCCAGAGGGCTGGGATTGTAGGTGTAAGCCACTGCACTCAGCCCAGTTATAAGCATTTCTTGAAAGTAGGAACATTCCTTGGGAAAATATCCACATGGCTATAGGCAGTACCTGCCACTTCTTTTCTCCAGTAAGGAATAATGTTCTTCATGGTTTAAACTGAAGATAATAATAGCATTTGTCTCATAAGGTGGTTGTAAAAATTAAATGCATTTATATTTGCAAAACAGATATAACAATGCTTGGCACACAGCATGTGCAATATAAGTTTTGGCTAGTTACTCTTATTATCATTCAGTTTGCTAGGGGATGGGTGTGGGGAAAGCATGGAAGTTTCTAAGAATCAGATTCTAGTCCCAATGCTGGAGCTGATACATTTGTCAGGAACAGAGGCAGAAATCCTAGGGAATACACTAGACAAAGTGGCCAGGTGATATGATCTGGCTGTGTCCACACCCAGATCTCATCTTGAATTGTAGCTCCCATAATGCCCATGTGTCATGGGAAGGACCCAGTGTGGGGTAATTGAATCATGGGAGTGGGTCTTTCCCATGCTGCACTTGTGATAGTGAATAAGTCTCATGAAATCTCATGGTTTTATAAAAGGGAGCTTGCCTGCATATATTGTCTTGCCTGCCACCATGCCATGTACGTTGTGACTTTACTCCTCATTCGCCTTCTGCCATGATTGTGAGGCCTCCTTGGCCACATGGAACTGTGAGTCAATCAAATGTTTTCTTTATAAATTACTCAGTCTCAAGTATGTCTTTATAAGTAGCATGAGAAGAGACTAATACACCAGGGTTGGGAAGAAAATCTATAACACAGGGACCCTATGACTTCCCAGCTACATGGCAAATTTTTTGAGGACAGGCACTGTATCTTCCTCCTTTCTCCTTAGCACCTACTGAAGAGTCTGGTACTTAGTTGGTTGTCAGTAACTGTTGACTGAATGACTGAATGAAATGAACATATATTTTATTAGTCTGTTCTCACACTGCTATAAAGAAATACACAAGACTGGGTGATTTACAAAGAAAAGAGGTTAATTTGACTAACAGTATGGTTGGGGAGGAAACTTAACCATGGCAGAAGGTAAAGCAGAAGCAAATACCTTCTTCACAAGGCGACAGGAGACAGTGAGTGCCAGCAGGGGAAATGCCAGACGCTTAAAACCATCAGATCTAGTGAGAACTCACTCACTATCACGAGAACAGCATGGGGGAAACTGCCCCCATGGTCCAATCACTCCCCCCGGGTACATTTCACAACATGTGGGGATTATGGGGATTACAATTCAAGATGAGATTTGGGTGGGAGCACAGCCAAACCATATCATATAGGTTGCAAGTATTTCCTCCAGGCACAATGGATCCCAAAGTAACATAGAAAAATATTTCCAAATATCACTCCTGGTTTGTCTACCTCAGTCTCGTAAGATTGCTGATGCTGTCTTAAGGTTAAAGGTATCCATACCTCCAGGTGACAGGATTTGTGAAAGGTGGCAAAAGCAAAAGTTCCCCCCTTGCTGACTTTCTTATATATCACTCTCTTTTGGATTTTGGAAATCTCTGCTGTGAAGCTTTATTTAATTATTAAATTACATTTATTTATTTATTTATTTGAGACAGGGTTTCACTCTGTCACTGAGGCTGGAGTGCAGTGGCGCAATCATGGTTCCCTACAACCTCCATCCCCCAGGCTCAAGTGATCCTACCACCACAGCCGCCCGAGTAGCTGGAACTACAGGAACATGCCATTATGCCTGCCTAATTTTTAAAACTTTTCTCTTTTAAAGACAGAATCTTGCTATGTTGCCTCAGCTGTTCTCAGACTCCCGGGCTTAAGCATCCTCCTGCCTTAGCCTCCCAAAGTGCTGGGATTACAGGCATGAACCAGCACACCTGGCTGAATCTCAGTTTAGGAATAAATTTTTCATTTCTTTTATCAGAAATAAGGTAACTGGGCCAGGTGTGGTGGCTCACACCTGATGATCCCAGCACTTTGGGAGGCTGAGGCAGGAGGATCATGAGGTAAGGAGTTTGAGACCAGCCTGGCCAATATGGTGAAACCCTGTCTCTACTATAAATACAAAACCAAAAAACAAACAAACAGAAAAACTAGCCGGTCATGGCAGTGCATGCCTGTAGTCCCAGCTACTTAGGAGGCTGAGGCAGGAGAATTGTTTGAACCCAGGTAGTGGAGGTTGCAGTGAACCAAGATTGCACCACTGCACTCCAGACTGGGAAATAGAGGGAGACTCTGTCTCAAAAAAAAAAAAAGAAAAAGAAATAAGGTAACTCAATCTTCTTCGGATTAGATGTCACACTGATTTGCTCAGAATAGCCTTAGTTTGTTTGTTATTGATTTGGCATGGATTCTGGCACATCCCTAAAATCTCTTTACATATATGGATATCTCCTCTTTTATTATAAATCATTTTCTATTGTGAAAAGGGTGCATTCATTTGGACTCCCAAAATTTGACATAGTTTATTCTTTTCCCAGCCCACAATGATTTCATAGCACTGTATCATTTATGCCTCCTGGGAGTAGGCTTGTCAATCAAGACTAATTGGGCTAGAAAAAGAATCAGGAGGAAGAGGGCTACTCAAAGTTGATCTCCAAGAAATTTGAAACTGGGACTTAGATACACTTATCAACAGTCTCTGAAAGTCACTCAGAAGTAAAGCTATGTAAATATGTAAGCATACACACATACACTCCCCCCCTCCACAAACACATACACACACACACACACACACACACACACACACACACACACACACACTGCTTGGGCTTCTTCAGCATTTAAGTTCTTGGTCCCACTCTCTCACATCCTTCAAATAGTACCAGGTTTTGGCTTAAAAGAGAGATTTGTTTTTGTTACTTGCAACTATGTAGGATTTGACTAAGGTGCACTCTGCAATGCTAATATTGAGAACTCATTTCTTGCTCTTTTTGATGATACCCTATCTTCTTCCTGGCAAGCCTTTGTCAATCTTGATCCTTCTGCGGAAGGATGTAGTACACTTTCCACTCATCTCCTTCCCTATACCCTACCTCTTGCAAGTCCTTTTCTGTTTTTGATCTGGCTTGTTCTCTTTAAGGACATCTTCAATGTATGTATTAACAATCAGTTTCCAACCTTTTGACATCACTTCTTATGCTGAGCTAGTATTAGGATGTTCTGGACACCGGTGGCTGTGGCTGCGACCTAAGAAGCCTCCCTGCCAGCTTGTAATTTGTTTCTTCCCTCTACCTCTTCAAGCCTCCTGGCAGACTTCCTTTTTCTGTTTGAATGTGCCTCTGCTTCGGGACATGTGCTTCTAGCCATAACTGAGTGGCTATATCGGTCTAATCTTCCCACTGAAAATAATTACAAGGGCCTGAGAAGATAAATAAAGCAAGTACTTGAAGGTATCTGGGAGTAACCAACACAGAAAAGGACGTGGGGCTATGATTCCTGAGAGGAGGGAAGCAACTGAGGTAAGCATTGCATTCACTCCAAGGTTTATTTTTTCCTGAAAGCGTTTTCTACTTTCAGCAGAAAGCAGCAGTTCCATTGGGCTATGCAACAGAGGTCCCAATTTAGAATTTCTAAAGCAAATAGGACTCAAGGGGCAAAATCTTTGATGGTAGAAAACCATAGAGAATTGAGCTTTAAAAAAATCATGCTCACAATTTCCCCTTTACACCATGGAGGGAGAAATTCCAAGCAACCCAGCAAAAGCAGCAACTGAAAACCTAAATTGCTTAGTAGATATTTCCATAGCTGTGTAATGCTAGAGAGCCAGAGGTTGAAGTCCAATTCCTGCCATGGTGGGTTGGCTCTGGCAAACATACCAGGCTTTCATTAGAGATCCCAAAGGGGCCTTGCCATAGAAATAGGGCAAAATTGAAATAGACTAGACCCCAATAAAGGCTAAAACAACCCTTGACAGGATCAAGGTGATTTGCTGATACTTTATAGACCCGCCAAAGAAAACTCAACCCTCTTTGGAGGAACAGGGCATCATTCTGTGCCCCTGTAATCATTCATATAAAATTAAGACATTTAATAAAAAACAAATAAAAAAAAGACCAACTGACTATATATAAAAAGATAAACAACAGAAACAGTCCTGTGGGTGATTCACATATTAGAGTTATCACAGAGAAATGAAAATAACTATAATTAGTATGGCCAAGAAAATAGAAGAGAAGATGGAGAATTAAAACCTATTTTTAAAAGACAGAAGAAACCTGGAACATATTTTAAAAAGTCAAATTGAAATTCTTGAATTAAAACATGTAATAACTGAAATAAAGAATCCAATAATAAATCTAATTAGACTAAATGTAGAAGAACCAAGGATTAAAAAACTGAAAGTTGTGTCATTACAAAGAAAACAAGGATAGAAACCTCAGTAAAATGCATAAGATACATATGTGATATGGCAAAAAGGCTAATACACATATTATTGGATTTCCAGAAGTAATATTCAAAGAAATACAAAGAAAACCACACCTGATTACATCAAACTGTCAAAAACCTGGAGACAGAAAGTCTTAAAAGCAGCCAGAGAAAAAAAATGCATTATTTTCAAAGTAGCAACAAAAAACTTAGAGTTGACTTTTTTATAGAAATGGTAGAAATTAGGAGATAATGAAATACCTACACCAAAAAAAAAATCTTTAATAAATAAAACTGAAATAATGATTTTCAGACAAATAAAAACAGAGAATCAGTTGCCAGAAGATTTGTACTAGAAAAATATTTAAACAAAATTTTCAAGTGGGAGAAAAGTAATTACATATAGGAAAAAAAAGAATGTGCACAAAGGAATGAATACTGAAGAAGGTAAATGTGTAGACAAATATAAATGAATATTGACTGTTTAAAACAATAGTAGTGTCTTGTGGAGTTCCAGATGATTGATTGATAGATAGATAGATAGATAGATAGATAGATAGATAGATATTGAGATATAATGTATGACAAAAATAATACAAAAAGTGGAAAAATAAAGTTAAACTGTGGTAAGGTTCTTGTATTTTTCAAAGGGACTGGTGAAAGTATTAATTGAAGTTAGATGCACAAGTCAATAATTCACACTGTAATTTCAAAGGTAATGCCTAGAAGGATAACACAAATGTCCAACTAATAAACCAATGAAGTTGCTGTTGGGAAGCATGCCCAGGCCACTGCTGAGATTTACTTGAGGTAGCTGCAGTGTCAAGCCTCAATAACGCTCAGTGAGAAAGACATGCTATGATGTGGAGAGTTGATCTCATTGGTTCATTCTAAAATCATTAATATTTGGAGTCATAAGTCATATATTTTCTCACACAAAGTTCTGCTCTTTGAGGAACAATTGTAATTTTCAGTAATATAGAGAACAAACAGGATGGGCCCAAAATAGAAAGAAAGATCAGTTGGAAGCTTATTGCAGAAGTCCACAGTAAAGAAGTTGAGGCTCTTAATTTGAGGAAACTGGGTGCTCTCTGGTGGGAATGGTCTAGTAGCAACTGGGATGTGAGTCTGAAATACAGGTGAGACCTACCTTCCCTTATGCTTATTCTGATGCATGGGAAATACTTGGTGTTTTCCCCCGCTAAACTCTGAAGCTCCTCTCTCCTTGTTCTGCCATCAGGGATAGCTCCAGCCAGCCACTAAATGCAGACATTCCCAGGTGAGAATCAGGCACCTGCCTCCAGGGGATCTGTAATATGCTCTTGAGGGTTCTTTAGAAAGCCACATTTCCCGTCTTCCCCTACCCCCAAATGTACACATGCACACACACGGTTTAAAGTTGTGAGAAACCATTGCCCTCCCATTACCCTTTCCAAATAAGTTGACTTTCAGCCTTCTGTCACTGAATCTTGGCTTTTCCTAGCCTGGAGGTCGGTGAGGGGCTAAAGTTTCCATAATAATTGAAAAGCTCTGCACATATGGCTTAGGATCTGTGCCTAGATTGAGGAGCAGGATAGCCCACTTTTGGCCTTCTCAGCCTCAACTGAAAAAAAGAGGGAGGGAAATCTCATGTCATATTCTGCTCCAGGGCTGGGCACCGTGGCTCAGGCCAGTAATCCCAGCACTTTGGGAGGACGAGGTGAGCGGATCACTTGATGTTAGGAGTTAGAGACCAGCCTGACCAACATGGTAAAATCCTGTCTCTACTAAAAATATTTAAAAAATTAGCTGAGTGAAGTGGCAGGCACCTGCAATTCCAGCTACTCGAGAGACTGAGGCAGGAGAATTGCTTGAACCCAGGAGGTGAAAGTTGCAGTGAGCTGAGATTGCACCGCTGGGCAACAGAGCGAGACTCTGTCTGAAAAAAAATACACACACACACACACACTCACAAACACACACATTCTGCTCCAGTGAGGCATTGTTACTTAGGGCTCTCTCATACAGACATGTCTGTGCAGTGTGCCAATTATACAAGCATTCACCTGGATTTTCCTAATTTGATCATCTGCACTAAGGTAAGATAGCGAAAATTAGAAGGCTGAATTATTGTTCTCCATTTGCAAAGTAATTTAAATTTTCTAATTCATTGTTTGCATTTACTAGCCTTTATGATTCTCATCATAGAAAGAGAAATTATGATTGTTTCCTATATTTCAGATTTGGTTAGCACATTTCAGAATACTAAGAAACATGTGCCAGGTCACACAGAGATAGGACTCCCAAGCGGGCCTGCCACCTGTTGGGAGTTCCAGTTAAAGACCAAATGGGGGAAGTGGCTTAAACAATCAATCTGGCTGAATATAATGTGGCATCATCACAAAGGTCCCGTGATTTCTGTTTCCTCAGTGGTCCTCCAAACCCACATTTATGGGGATTCAGCTGTATTGCTCTTTTCATATTTGAGCTCAGGACTGCTATGTGTTTGCAGTTTCATGTTCCAGTGATCACTTTCTCCCGTCCATCCTCTGTCACGTCCCTTTGGTAGTGGTTCTTCAATTTTAAAGTTCTGCTGTTTTAAGAAAATATAGTTTTATTGGGTATTTTTCCTCTTGGGTATTTATTCCCAAGGATATTCCTCTTGGGTATTTATTTCTCTTGGGTATTTTTCCTCTTTAAAAACAATTGCCATTAATTATGGAAATTCAACTTATACTCTCACTCCCTAGATATAACCACGGTTAATATTTTAATGTATGTCACTTTAGTCTTTTTTTCTGCCTATATTACATTATATTTTACACGTATATATTTCTTACAAAGTTTAGATCATTTTTTGCAACCAAATTTTTGTTAAAAAATATATGAACACTTCTCTATGTCATTGAATATTCAATATTATTTTAGTGTTTATAATGATAAAGAAAATACGTCATCTTATCTATTGTTGGATGCTTTTCCCCCAATTTTTGTTAGTAAATGATCGAGTAGTGAACATCTTTCCATGCAGATCCTTAAATTCTTAACTAGATGAATAATTATTTCATCAGGATACATATATAGAAGTAGCTTTCTGAAGAGGGAGGCAATTAAAAAAAATTTTCATGCAATTGCCAAATAAGTCTCCAGAAATGTAGTAGCAATTAATAATCTTATCTGGTTTATTTGTTAAGTTCTTGCTCTAATATTTTTCTCATTGCAAAGCTCTGCAGTGATTCTTATTATTTTCACCATAAAATAATCAGATGAGAAAAGTGAAGCGACATTAAAAGGGCAAACAGAAAAAAACTTATTTTTCCGTCTCCTCTTTTGATTGTCTCTGTGAGACACTCTCCCGAGTTGACGCTACAAGCCACCTTTCAACTTTCTAAGGCCAGTTCTTGATGCTTCATTCAGGTTTTTTTTTTTTTTTTTTTTTTTTTTTTTTATGTGAAGGCTTATATGAATATGAAGAACAATAAGCTCCAAAGATGTGTTTTTACTTCATGTGGTTTTTCCACAGAACTCCCACAGGTCAAGAGCTGCAGTTCTCCGCAGTTGCCACTGAGTGTCAGGCAGGGAATAGTCTATTGCACATGTTTTGATTTTTTTTCCAGACTTGTAGCTTCTTTTACATGGAGATGTTCAATAAGATAGCACATTAAATTAACACTTGGTGAACTTTCTGTTGCATTCCTCTTTAGCTCAGGAGAAGAAAACAGCCATCTAATGCTTTTCTTTCAAAATTAAAAAAAATCTTTCTATTCACAAAAAATGTCTGTAGTAAGTCTCATTTCTTCTTGTTCGGTTACTTGGTAGTTGAACTACTTTTCAATGATGTCTTGATTGTAGCATTTATATTTACAAGAAAGATACTACAAAAGATCTCCGGTTGAATGCAAATCAGTCAGAACATTCTAAATTAATAAAGTGAATTTTGTGAAAATAAATACTGATTCGACTCCAACTATAGATGGAAAGGACTAAACAAAAACTACCCTTCCATCGCACTCAAGGATTTCCTATTAGATCATGTCAAAAATATAGCCTTGTCAAGCAGCCCATAAAATACAAGATTTAAACTTAAATAATTGTGGCTCAACATAGCATTGTAGTCAACAATTTCATAAATCACATTTTCTGGGACATGTGAGAACCCCAAAGTTATTTCCTGCTGCTTAGAAGTATTTCCTACCTAGATCAACTTCTAATTTCAGTTTGGAGAGGTTCACGATTATGGAAATTATGGAATATTTATTCTTTCAGAGACATCCAGAGAAATTAAAATATTTTGACCAAAGAATCAACCAGCCTGTAGAGTTAAATGCATTCCGTGATTACTATTTGACTTTGCAACATACACAGATCTATTTTAAGGTTTAGTTTTGTTATTGGTTAAACTGTGTTTACCTAAAGCAGACACACTGAAGTCTTAAACCCCAGTAATTTAGTATGTGACCTTATTGGAAATAGAGTTATTGTAGGTATAATGAATTAAGATGAGGTTATACTGGAGTAGGGTGAACCCCTAATCTGGTATGATTGTGTCCTTACAAGAAGATGGCTGGGTGAAGACAGATGCACACAAAGAGAATACCATGTGAAGAGGAAGGCAGAGATTGGAGCTGCAAGCTAAGAAACACCACAGATTGCCAGCAAACCACCAGAAGCTAGGAAGAGGCAAGGAAGGGTTTCCCCTACAAGTTCCAGAGGAAGCATGGTTCTGCTAACACTTTGATTTCAGAATTCCAGCCTCTAGACCTGTAAGACAATAAATCTTTATTGTTCTAAGCCACTTAATTTGTGGTACTTTGTTATGGCAACTCTAGGAAACTAATTAAGTTTCTTCAGCACCATGCAAATTCATTAAATCTGCTTAAAAGTATACCCATTTATGAGTTAGGAAACTAGTTCAAGAGCTTGCTAGGATTAATGATTCACCACGTATAATTAACACAAATAAACATGTAGTCCATATTTTACAAATAACACTAAATGTCATTCTTAATTTGTTTTGTGATGACGTAACTTTATTCTCCCACGGATTGCCGTCGTAGGGTGGTAGGAATCAACAGCCCTGGAGAGTGCTCCAGATGGTGGGGCATCTCTTTGGTGCATGTTTAGGTTTGTCTGTCCACATGGTAGCAAATCTCTGAAGACAACCAAAGCCTTTGGAAGGCATTGTGAGGCCTTGAGGACTGACATGTGTGAGAAGAGCCTAGACCAAATGCAGTGCTAGAATCCTGTCACATGCACGAAACAACGTCTCCAGTGGAGACTTAAACTTAGAAGATACCCCCTAAATATCTGTTGAATACAATTTAAAAAGATGCTAATTAGAAAAATATTTCATGGAGGTAAAACATTTTAATTAATTTATTCACTAAATATGTGTTGAGTATTATAAATTTTTTGGCAAAAAAAAAAAAAAAAAGCATGACACCATCTTAGAACCAAAAAATTGGAGAGAGGGGAGGGATTGTACTGGAATAGCTACACTTCGTAA
Source organism: Cebus imitator (assembly GCF_001604975.1). Classification (NCBI taxonomy): domain Eukaryota; kingdom Metazoa; phylum Chordata; class Mammalia; order Primates; family Cebidae; genus Cebus; species Cebus imitator. The sequence goes on along the minus strand of NW_016107513.1, from coordinate 316,353 downwards.
CTCAACTCCTGTGTCAGGAAAGGCCGCCTTTGATCAATAAATACTTGATAATTTGCTGTTTAGAATTAGTTGTGACGTATAATTTAACAGTGGGATTTCCTCATTATTTTAGATAAATAGAAATTACAGATATTACTGTATAATTTCACAATGTCATTGTAGTCCATGTATTTTCAAAGTGTTGGTGTTAAAAAAGAATTTCAATCAAACTCCATTTCCTGAACCTTACATTGTAAAATCTTAGCCAGAATTAGTGAGTATATCTTCAACTCTATGGAGTAAAGATAAAATTAAACTACTAATTTTTCCCCTAGTGGGAAGGTTGTGGGTGTGAAAGATCTGAATTTTTTTTCAAACAAAAGACCCAGATAAACCCAAATTATTATCTTCATCACAAAAGCAACCATTTATGGAGGATTCACAATATGCATGGATGCACAAATGTGCGTGATACCTGTTTATTTTCACCACAACCTTCCAAGGTGATCATAAGGTGAACAGCAAATCCTGAGAGGCTAGTAACTCATGAAGGTCTGACAGCTGGTGCATGTTACAGCAGAGATGTGAGCAGGCATTTTAACTCTAGAGCCGTGAGCATTTATTGTGCACCTACTGTGTGCTGAATGTACCACCATGAACAAGACAGGATGCATAGTGGGGGGTAGGTTGGGGGGGTTGGAGCTTATAGTCTAGGAAGTCTTACCATTACAGTATAGATTACTTCCTTCTTTTGAATATTTTTTCTTTCTTTCACTTTGTAATCTGTCTCTTGTTTCCAATGCATCATCAGCAACTTCATACATTTGGATGGTTATGCAGTTAAAATATCAGGTGCTTTGGGAGCATAATTGTTTGTGGGCCTCTGACTGAGGAGTTGATGGCACTAAACCTTGGATCTAATTTGTTCAGACTACATACAGTTCATTCACAAAGCAAGAAGCACCATCTGACTAATGTTTTGCACATATCATTTCACTTCCAAATGTCAAGTACTATTTTTTTAAAACTGTAAAGTAGTTAACAACACACTAAAAATCCTTCAAATGTGTTACAGTTGAGGTATTCACATGCACATAAGTTGTGGCAGCATCTTACTCACTTTTCACATGTTTGACAAACATAGTTTTACTAGCAAGTTACAGCTCACTAAAACTGACCTTAATTTTGAAAGGCTCACATGCACATTTCTTCACAATGGGTCTTTGTCCAATGTACACAGAGTTATATAGCTGCTTTTTTCACAATTGGCAGGCAAGAATTCTGCTCTCATTTAGGCCATTTTTAACCCTGAACTTGCCTTCCCATTTCCAATGCTGGTTCCTTCTTTTCCATTATGAGTTCAAATCTAACCAAGTGAGTGAATCTTCAACTCTTAAAAAGCATTTCAAACCATGGCCGGGGCTGGTGGCTCATGCCTGTAATCCCAGCACTTTGGGAGGCTGAGGTGGATGGACTGCTTTAGCCCAGAAGTTTCAGATCAGCATGGACAACATGGCAAAACACTATCTCTACAAAAAAATGCCCAAATTAGCCCAGTATGGTGGTACATGCTTGTAGTCCCAGCTACTAGGGAGGCTGAGGTGAGAGGATTTCTTGAGCCTAGGAGGCAGAGGTTGTAATAAGCCAAGATCATGCCACTACACTCCAGCCTGAGTGACAGAGAAAAATCCTATCTAAAATAAATAAATAAATAAAAATTTAAAAAGAAAGGCATTTCAAGCCAACTTTGTTCATGGAAACAATGTCCCTCTCAACAAAAAGGTTTTAGGTTCCAGCTAAGGCATAACTATATTTTTACTGGAATACCAAATATTGCATTACTATTGTCCTTGAAACTGGATCTGGTATACAGTTTGTCTGCCAGACCCTCTTTGGGGGCATTTACTTGACTTGGTCCAGTGTCATTTCTCTCCCTTGGTCTACTGTCTTTCCCTCTCTAGGGTGGCTTTCCAGATGGGGATCTCTGCATTAGTAACGTGATGATTTTGTATGGTCAGTAGGAAAAGACCCAAGTAATTACATTTAAATCTATAGAAATATGCCAGAAAACTTGGTGAGTTTTCTGGAAAATCCCAATTGTGAATGATACCGTCATCTTTTTCCAGGATCTGCCCTATTCCCATTGGCGTTCAAACCTCCACCGTGCTTATGTACTTGCATTTGAACCTAGCAACACCTGATTCTTAAAATTTTCTCCCAAGTTAGAGTAGAACTAGAAAAGGGAGTAATTTTTTCATTGAAAATCATAAAAAGAGGGTGCTTAATGAAATCCTTTTGCTCTTAGCATCACTAAATTTAGGACTAAGAACAGCCAATTTTCTAACAATTTAGCACATTTCTTCTTTCAAGTCAAAGAGCACATCTGATCTGTCTTTAATGCAAAGTTTCTAATGCAGGGCTGAGCATGCTCTGGCACTGGCTACCTGTGCCTGCCTGACTGACCACTCTACAACTGTCTGACTGAGGTTGCCAAGAAGGTTTGGCATACTTGTCCTCAATTAACAGATTGGATAGTTGCTAATTATCTGGATGAGGGATTTGGCTCCCTGGGCTTGCCTTTTCCAGCAAACAGGAAGAAAAGATTCCACCATAGTGTTCGAAATTATTGGAATTTGTCCCCTAAGGCCTACCATGATGTCACACTGACATTTTCTCACAAGTAACTTTCAAGCTAAATTTGGAGTTTAGATAATTAATCTGGTAGATAAAATAAAATGGCTTAGTATTGAAGAATCATGCATCTGAATGGTCTCATTGTGATGCAGACTTTAGCAATGCATGCTTTGGTAAATGTTATTTTTAAGATATTTATAATCTTCATGGTGAACTACTGACAATCCATTGGTAGGCTTTCTACCAGGTGATTGTCCATGACATATTTGTCTAAACTGGCTTCATTTGCATCCCACTGTACTTCTGATGCCTAACTACGTGAGCGCCCACCCTTATCAGTAATACAAACTAATTTCACGTCAGTGCAACAACTTGCAGCACAAAAGGGAAATTTTTAGCCAAAATGTGGAATACGATGCACATTTATTTTGTATAAATAAACATTATACAAAAGTTAACTTAAAATCCCTTTTGTTTAAAATTTGTATTGCACATTATTTTTAAAAACATTCAATTGATGTTGTTAATAAATACAGTGATGAACACTGTGCTTTGATGACCAAGAATCTGATTAAGTTTGAGAGACTCCAATGTAAACATTAATTTTCAACATAACTTACCAAAGTTTTGTTGGAAGATAAATGATTAGACCAAATGTATATCAACTTCAGCCTCTGAAAGTTTTTCTTTTGTAAAACAGGTGAAAAGAAAATAGCAAGAACAATGACAAAAACAAAACAAAATGACAAAAAAACAGCTAGAATATTAATTATTTAGCTTGAGCATGGTCTACATCCTTACCATGTGACCAAGGACGATTATACCTTTTATGCCTCAATATTCTCATCTGTAAAATGGGGATTATGATAATTGTTTCAATCTCATAGATTTTCTATGAGGATTAAATAAAGTGCTTAGGGTAGTGTATGCTAACATTAATAAATGTTAGTTGTTATTAATTAGGGATATTTCAGTCATTTAATTTACTTATCCATTGAAGTTCTAAACATACATGTGTGGCAGGTTGCCCAACGAAGGTTTTTTAGAAGGTTGCTGGCAATTTGTGTTTCTAGAGGTGAACATATTATATCTACTAATAATATTGATAAATATTATTATTTGATAAACTGTCAAAGATGAATCTCTTAAGCAAATAAGGCTTTTTGGAGACACTGAGCAGCTGTGCTCCTGGTTAACATGTGTTCTTCTTACAGGGGTAAATGGTGCACATCATAGTCTGTAGCTTTCAAAGTGGAAGAAAAAATGATTGCCTTAAAAATTTTAAGATTTAGATTAAAATTCTGGTGTTCCACATGACTTAAAAATCCTAGGCCTGGAAAATGTATTTAGGACAATTATTTTTGCCTTCTTTAAGCTCTGCAGGCTGCCTGCAGCTGGTGGGTGGGAAGGAGTGATTGCTAGGGAGAGGGCTGTGTCAAGTTTTGGAGCAAATAACTGGGGGAGGTCTGGTCCTGAGATAGGTGCTAAAGTCTCTCTTGACCTAACACCAGGAGAATCAGTGCCCAAAACAGTTGTCGTGACTTTGCATGGACATTTGTTCCAGATTTCTCTGAGTGTTCAGTTTTAAGGTAACAACTGGCAGCAATAGCAGTGAAGAATGAGATCCTTTGGTGGCCAACTGAACAGGTGACAGCAGAAGTCCAGAGAGATTCAGTCATCCAGGTAACCTGTGATAAAGGTAGGATCAAAGCCCTGGTTTCATGACTTCCCATCAAACACTCTTTCAATTTCCTCCCAAGCAATTTTAGAAATTTAGAGAGAACTCTAATGTTGCTATAACTCTTAAGAATGATTTAACTAGTTGCTGATGTTGCAAACATTGTCTGTGTACTATGTCTTATTCTTCAATGGTGAAGTACATGCCTCTGGGGAGAAGCTACCTGGTAGAAGGTAGCTTCAGATAAATAAATAGAGAACCATGCTTGACAATATGTGGAATATGTAATATGCTTTTGTCAACCCCTGCTCTCTAGTGATACCACTTCTATTTCTGCATACTGACAAAAGCAGAGGACACCAGAGAAACTTGCTACACAATAAGCCAGTCACCCAATACACAGGACAGTTTGAAGCCTGTCTTTCTATAATTAGGGGAGGCAAAGGTGTTTCCAACCTTTTCATTTTTTTAGTTATAAAAATGAGTATCTTCAGCTTTCCCCTCCAGCAAAGACTGTCTGTTAATACCCAAACTACTTTCAGATTTATTGTGACAAGTGCTACAGTACCATGTTCAAGGAAGAATTTTGGGATGCGTGCCTTGAAAACTTTTTTTTTTGTTGCCCATCTGTTTTGCTTGTCGCAATTCCTGTTTGTTTAAGATGTACGTGTGCCAGAAATGTGGAAAGAATGTGTGTAGCGACAAGTGCTATCGAGCCATTTTCACACTGGACTTATGGGAAGCATGTGCTGCCCATCTGTGAAGTTCTCATTTTATGCAAATTTAGAAAATATATTCTTATGTCATGTTGCCTTAATGCCCAGGGGTAGATTGGAACATACACAAGTAGGAGAGAGACAGGGAGGAAATAACTTCACACCCAGTGATGGGGTGGACTTGTTATGACAAAAGGAAGGTCTGAGAGGCATGTTATTTGTCAAAAGGTAGAAGGGAATTTTTCTCTCCAAAAGTGTTGCCTACAGTAAAACAAAATGTCTTTCAGATCAATTTTTAATCTATGAATGAGATTGTAAGAGTTCCTAACTCTAGAAGCTTTGAATGGTAGAGAGAGAGTACATCCTTAGCTGTGGTTCGTTCTTATCTTCTGGAATATTCTGTCAATGGCCTCATATGCTCTGAGTTCCAAAGGAGAACATTTTTAAGGACATCAGTGTGTTGTCAGGTCAGGAATGATCTCTGAGGGGTTTTCTCAGTGGATCGTTAAGACAATACCTAGGGTCTTAATTATCTCTGTGTTCTACCTTCTCAACCTGCATGTCAGGCCAAACTCCATGGAAGTAAATGGGGAAAGAAACTGCCCTTGGAAAAAAGCCTTGGGGAGATGGTGGGCTTAGAGAAGTTGCCTGAAATTCTGACTGCTTTGTGGGTTGTCCTGAGACTGAATCAGGTGGAGAATCTGGTATGTGAAAAGGACTTGTTTCATCAGCATCCCCACATTCAGGGTGTTGAATGGAAGCATCTCTCCTTATGCCATGTCAGCATCATTATAATCACTTGAAATTTATCTAAATCTAGTCTCAGTTTTCAAGAAAATACCACAACATAAAGTTGAATATAAATAAAATTTTTATATGGCTGTGACAATCAGGACCCTAAGATGATGAATGGGGTCTCAGAGAAGGAGCTCAAATGATGGGGTAGGGTTAGTAGCATTCTGGCTGCTCAGAGTTGGTGTCCTAAACTCGGAGTTCTCAGCATGGACCAGGGTAGGCGTCATGGGTGTGCAACCTGTTCAGTCACACAGCACCCCAAGCTTAGAATGGTCCTGAATTGACTTAATGCTCTTCTGTCATCTTAAAGTTCTCAATAGTCTTTAAACAGGGTACCCAGCATTTTTGTTTTGCACTGGGCCCCAAAAATTATATAGTTGGTCTTATTGATGGCAAATACAAGAAAATATAAACTCAAGTAGAGCTTGAGGAGAGTTAAGGCTGAAAGATCAAACCTGAAGAACAGAGAGGAGGACCAGGTATAACGAACGGTCTGCTTCCCCTGGCTCCCTCAGCAATACTCTGCATCCTCTAATACATAGTGTGACCTGGAGGTTGCAGCTATGACTTTCCTATGTGGGCTTCTTGGGACCCATCCTCACCATTACAAACTTCTCCAGTTGCTCTGGGCTAGGCCACTGACCACTGCCTATTTAGCTGCTGGTGATTGCCTGGAGCTCCTCAACACAATCCCCTCTGTTAGGTGTTGCCTTCTGACATGAGCTCCAGCAGAGAACCCCACGTGGAGAAGACCCCATTTTTCCCTGCCTCCAAGGGATACCTCTTGTCACTCTCCTGCTCCTAACTTGTTTATCGTGGCTGTTAGGTTCCCAATCTCTACTTCTTTCAATTTGTCATCAGAATCTCCTCCTAGAAATGGAAAACTCTACCTCCTCTTGTAAGTATTGTTCTCATTCAGGATTTATGCCTCATTTCTATTAGTACATTATTTAAGTCTGAGACATTTTCCAAAGAAATTATCTGCGGGATTTCAGCAGAATCATCACTGATTTCGCCTCAAGTGAAAGTAAAGTTGAAAGTCCAGGGTGATCTGGGGCCCTCCCAAGTAAATCTGCTCAGTAGTTTCAATGTCAGGCCAGTGCATTCTTCCAATAGCCCAGTGAGTCATTGTTTAACCAAATGTATGTACCTATATACCAAGGAAAGACACTACTTCTCAAGACAGTATATTCTAAACTCTTAAGAGTTAAACATCCTGACCACTGCCCCATAATTTGCAAGGTACTTCTCTTTAAATGGAGTCATTTTTTTTTTTTTTTTTTTTTTTTTGGGGTAGTACGTGGCTGTCTTCTTTCATACATTCAAACATTTCCCTTTTCAACCATTCAGACCATTCCCTTGCAGGCCTACCAGGAATAAAAAAGACTCAGTTTGTCTGTTACTTGGTCCACCCACAAACAAATATTTATTTGTTTCTATAGACATTGGGGATAAAAGTATGAACAAGTCAGACAGATTCTTTCCCTCTAGAAACTTAAATTTCTGAGCTGGAAAGAGGTAATAAACATATTTACAGATAAATATGAAATAAAATGTCAGGTACATTTAAATGTTTCACAGATTGCAAAATATGACAATGCTGTAGCAAGTGATTGGGTTGTAGGTTTGGCTCAGGGGATCAGCAATGGCCACCCAGAGAAAGCGGCATTTGAATGGAGACCTGAAGGCTGAAAAGGTTGCACCATGTGACAGTGAGGCGCAAAACCATTCAATTGCAAGTGCAAAGACCCTGAGCTAGGATTAGGCTTGGCCAGGATGAAAGACAAAAATATATGTGAAAAGGGATCCCTGCCAATGAGATGAGGCAGTGAGGGGAAACTGAGGAGGTCAGCAAGGCATGTAGGAGCCACATTACATAGGTCCTGCTGCGTTGTGGGGAAAAGTTAGGTTGTTATTCCACATGCAATGGGAGCTAATCAGAGGTTTGATGTAAGTAGGTGGCATGATCTATTTAAATGCAACTGCCCTGGCAGCTGTGTGGAGGACAGACCATGGGGTAGGGAGGGCTATGCAGGGGGTGCAATGACCAGCCAGGAAACTGGAGAGAGGTGGTGGAAGCTGGGACCGTGGCTGTAGCTGTGGAAATGATAAACGGTGATCAGATTTGGGAATCCAGTGTGTTTTGGAACTAAATCCAACAGAACTTGTTGGTGGGGTTGAGGTGAAAAGGGAGGGAATGAGAAGAATCAAGGGTCATTTCTAGGGTTGTAACTCAGCAACTGTGGATACTGGTGCTCTTGACCCAGCTGGGGCGGTGGAGGGTGACAGATTGTAAGGGTGGGATGGGATGAGGTATGGAAAATTCAGGTTTCTGTTTAGGTTATTAAGCTTGAGGTACATATTCCTAAGCTCATAAAGGTGTAAAACAGTCAGTTGGATATAACTACCTGGAACTCAGAACACATAGAAGTTGATGAGTACAAGGGTCTCAAAACTGAACTTCTTAATATCTACTCCTTTGCTATACAATAACCCAAATATAGCTTAAAGATTACCCTTCATAAGAACTCAATTAAATTCTTAACCAAGATCCTTTAGGGAAGGGGAAGAAAAGGGTCACTATACTCTCTCACCTCCACTTATTTCACTTTTATATGACAAAGAGGTCTCTAAGTGACAGCAGCAAGCTGAGGGATGGCTTGAGATGGAAGTGAATATGGGGACATAGCCATGCCTACCTGCATGACTTTAGTTATCATGTCCTGATTGTTCCACCAGCCTACTGGGTTTGGCTGAGGATGGGCTCACTGCCTGAGAGTGGACCAACCAGCTTAGTGCCTGGCACACCTCAAGAGCTCAGGAAACACCTGCTAAATCAATGGTATGCCTTCAAAAACTCTCTCTTCTAATTGAACACGGGGTAAGTTACTTATTATCACAAAGAACCTAGGGAGCCCTAGTCATATTCAGAATCTCTGTATCCATATGTGGAAGTGTGTTGCTACTATTTTTCCTGTTATTCATTATTGATTAGCTGGTGTGTGATGCATGCTGTAGTCCAGGGCCGGGTCGGGGGTGGAGCACACTGGTGAAAGAGGAGAAACATTTTCGTTTCTGTGCCCTTCTCAATAAGACACTTAAAAATGCATCTCTAGTGAATTTCTGGAGCACCTTCACCGCCTCCCCACAAAGGTGCTGGTTAGGTATGCCTCCATTAAACAGAAAACAAAATGGGCAGAAAAAAATGGCACATTTTTTTGTTCACAGAGGAAATAACATGTGTTGACAGAACCAAGTTTGGACTCCATGCAACACAAAATTTCCAAAGTCAAACTCCAGTTTTGTTCCATACCTCAAAATGGCACCACATTCTGTCCATTTAAACCAATGTCTTTGGAATAATCCTTGATTTTTTCACTTTTCAGCATTTAGTTCACCAACACATCTCAGCATCTCTCAAATATGTTAAATGCTCTCTATTTCTCCTACCCTTTCTCTACGCTGTCATCATCTTTTGCCTGAACTGTAGAAAAATTCTCCTATCTGATCTCCTTGTATTACCTTGTGCTCACCATCATCTAATCCATTTTCCACACAAGAGTCAGAGTAATCATAATCATCTGTGCCTCAGTTTCCTCATCTATAAAATGGGAAATACTAATAGTATCTATCTTGAAACTTCCTTGAAAGGATTACACAGTATAACAAAAGAAAAGCACTTAGAGCAGTGCCTGCAATGAACAATTTTGTTTGTTCTTGTTACCATATTTAAAACCTTAAACAGCCTTCTCATTTTCATCTTACTATGTCTTAACTTCCCATTACAAAAAGACAGAAAAACTTTTTTAGAATTGAAATCTGATCCTATCATTTCATTGTTTTAAAAAAATTATTTATTGAAATTTTTTTTTGTAGAGACAGAGTCTCCCTATGTTGCTTAGGCTGGTCTCAAACTCCTAGGCTCAAAGGAACCCTCCCACCTCAGCCCCCCAAGTACTTGGAATTACAGATGTGAGCCACCACACTTGGCTTGACCCTGTCACTTCAAAAACTTCCCATTATCTTCAGGATAGCCTCAAACTTCTTAGCCTGATGTACAGGGACCCTCATGATCTGCCCCTTGCCTACTTCTTTTTCCTCGCTTTTTTTCTGAGTTCCTCCCACCTGTCCCCATTCCACGCACACAGATGTGCACACATGTGCATGCGCGCGCGCACACACACACACACACACACCCCTGCACCTCTCCAAACTCTAGCCATATCACACTTCAATGCCAGTTCCAAAAAGGCACAGTGTTCTCTCTCAGTCTAGGTCTTTGCAAATGTTTTTTTCATTTTCCTTAAATGCCTTTCCTCGCTCTTTCTTCCCTCCCCACCTTCTACACGTACACCAGTATCCTCATTCCCATGGATAACTTCTACTCAGCATTTAGGACTCCACTTAGTAAGTTCCTGGCCACATCCAGCTTTCTCTGAACCTAGCAAGGCCAGGCTGGATTTGCCTCTGATGTGTTCCCGTAAAATCCTTTGTATACATCTATGACATAACTTATAACAGGATGTGAAAATGGAAATCTTAGCTGAGACCAAAGAAAACAGAAATAGTATCTTAAAGAAGATCTAGAACAGAAACAATATTTACAACAAGGTAGTTGAAACATGGTTACCTAACTTTTCAACTCTCTCACTTATATCAATGATATAAGAGTTAAGAATGACAGATGAGAGAAGAATTGGGGTTTGTAGAGGGTTATATCATAAATGTAACCTTCTCCGCCTAAAGGAGAAAAGAAGGAGGATGGAAGGGAGAATTCCCAACAGAATAGCCTGTGATGAAGAAGGCGTGTGCATAGATTTCAGAATTTGGATTCCAGCTCTCATTTTATTACTTGCTGTGTGACTTTGAAAATGTCACTAGAGTTCAAAAGAACAAAGTCGACTTAGAGAATTTCAATGGTCTTTTCAAGCTCTACCATCCACAATTCTATAGTTTAGAAAAGGAGGAGAAATGTATGTCAATGGCTATCCTAACCCAGAGGATTAGATGAAACAGAACAGGTCATTGAGCTTTTTGAATTTGGGAGAGAGCGAGAGTGGGAATTGAACTTCCTGGAAGAGAGAGAGGATTTGAGAGCTGATTCTTCAATTCTGAATATATGGTTGCCAAATACAAACGTATGCCTTTCGTTTCCCTTAGCAAATCTCTGTTCCAGTTACCCTGTGTGGATTTTCTATCATGAGTGTCTCACCCTCAAGCTGTTTTTTTTAAACTGCTAGGAACTCTCCCTGTAGTGGATTGAATGATGGCCCCATGATGGTATATCCACATTCAAATCCCCAGAAATTGTAAATATATGTTATTTATAAAAAGGGTCTTTGCAGATATAATTAAGGAACTCAAGATGAGATCATCTTTGATTATCTAGGGGGACCCTAAAGTGAATGATAAGTGTCATCATAAGAGGATAAACATGGAGAAGAGGAGAAGGTCATGTAAAGACAGACGCAGAGGTCATGAAGCCACAAGGCAAGTGATGCCTGCAGCCACCAGAGCTGACAGTGGCAAGGAAGGGTTCTCCCCCAGAGAGAGCCTTTGGAGACAGCACAGCTCTGCCAACACCTTGATTTTGGACTTCTGGCCTCCAGAACTGTGAGAGAATAAATTTCCATGGTTAAAACATCTAGTGTGGAGCTTTGCAACAGCAGCCCTAGGTAACTTGTGTACCCTCTGCGGTATGCTTCTGATCAGAGCTTGCATTCTAACTCATGTTTCACTTTACTTCATCCAAGCTCAGCTCTCTGGGGGTATTCCTTAAGGACTCAGCTATGCCATCTGATAAACCAAGGTTCACCTGCACTTCTTGATAACTGCGGACCATGTCTACATTTCTCTAGAGAGCTTCCTGCCTGAGGAAAAGAATATAATATTGTTATAATACTCTGAATTTCAGAAGCATTTTAGGAGGATGATCTTATTCCTCCAACATGTCCCATTAGATGAGTTAGGAATATTTTCATCCCTATTCTGCAAATGAGGAAACTGAGCAAAAATAGAATAAGTGATGCACCTCGGGACACCCAAACATAAATGGTCCAGAAATCACTGAAACCTAAGTGCCTTAGTTTGTTCCAGCTACTATAATAAAATGTCATCGATTGGGTGGGGTATAAACAACAGGTATGTTTTTCCCCACAGTACTGGAGGCTGAGAAGTCCAAGATTAAGGCACCAGAAGATTTGGTTTCTGGTGACGACTCACTTCCTCCTAGACAGCTATTTTTCCATGCTAATCTCACGGGTTGAAAGAACCATGGGTCTCTCTCAGGCTCCCTTAATAAGGACACTAAACACTCTCCTGACCTAACTATCTCCGAAAAGCCACCTCCTCATAACACGTTTGGGGTTAGGATTTCAACATATGAATTTAGGGGAGACACAAACATTCTGACCACAGTGCCACATCGTTGCCTCAGAGGATGCTAATCTTCTCTTTGTCACAGAATCAGTGGAGAGATACCTTGAACACAGTAACATAAGAGCACTTCCTAAATCGCACTCAAAGGTAACTATCTATTCTAGTCATGTGTAAAGCTGTTTATTCCTAAATAACTAACCCCCTACCAATATTATGAAGGTAACTGCCATCCATTTAAGAGGGAAAGCCACATTTTTGTGATGGTCTATGAGATCTAGCCCCACCTCTTACTGCACTCTCTCCACTCTCTCCCTCACTCTACGCCTGCCTCTTCACCCCTACCCAGCCCCATGTGCTGCTGCTTCCACTGATACCTGCCCGTCATCTGCCTGCGATATTGGTCCTCCAGTTATCCTTCTTGCTGCTGCCCCACTTCCTTTAGGCTTTTGCTTACATAACACCTTCCCAGTGAGGGTTACTCAAACCACCCTAATTAAAATGGAATCCTGTCTCCCACCCCTTATTCTTTTTTGCTTTCCTGCTTTATTTTTCTTCATACTATTTTGTTATCCTACTAATCCCTGAAGGATGATGAGACCACAAAAAGATAAAACTGAAAATTGGCAGGAAAGGACAATTTCATTCAAGAAACATAATGAACAAAGGAATGGGGGAATAAAAGTCCAAGGCTGTCCTGGAGCCAACATAAAGGACCAGCTCTGCACTTTCAAGTTTCTAAGTCACAGGACACGCGCTGTCCAGGGCCTGGGCTTTGCTTCCTGCATATGAGAGAGTCAGGTGGGTGGAGTCCCCTGGGTTCTGCTCTGGTCATCTACAAACCATAGCCTCAGTGGCAGCCTGGAAATATCCTAATCGTACTTCTAGATGTAAAGAAAATAATGACTTGAGAAGGATTTTTTTTTTTGTAAAGGGAAGAAAAAAATGTTGCCAGAGTAGACAATCACAGATTTTAAATGTCAGTCTTTCTTCCCGATGTCTTCTTTTATCAATAGGAACTTGGTCTCTGAAATTATTGATGTGACAGGCACAACTCCCCACCCTCCTGCAACAGCTCAGTACAACTCAGGAGCTGCTGTTGTGCCTTACCCACTCTGCAAGACTCACAGCTTACCCCAAGAAGAGAAAATGGAAAAAAAAATGTTAAGGCATAAAGTATAGATATTGTAAACCAAAGTCAAGTCATAGTCAAAGTGTTTTTTATTTTTTTAGCACATTTGACTGTAAGTATACATATATATGGGGGTGCAGATATATGTCTCAGAAGTTCAAAATTTTTTTCTCAGGACTTTGACACAAAGTTTAAGGCTGAAAGTTAAACTAAAGTGAAAATAGATGAGTTTCTGCCATCTCTGGTAAGGATCTGGAAAGACAGCATCAACTGCTTCTTGATCATGTGATTGGAGAATAATGAATTGAGCTCTTCCCACTGCCTCGTTGCTCTCCCAGTAAGAAAGAGAACTCGCTGTGGTCTAGCAGAAGGGGTGGAAGGGCACTAGGCAGGAGTCCAGCAAATCAAATGCCTGGTTCAGCATCCTGCCCTGGCACCTGCAGGACAGGTGAGTTTGGACTAGCCTTTAGCTTCCTCCAGCCTCTGTTTCATCTCAAAATACTACCAACCTCATCTACCTCAAAAACGTACAGTAAGAATCTAATTGTATCACACATATGTAAAAGGCTTAATATTGTATAACATCTATGTCAGACTCCCTGTGTTCAAATTCCTGTTTCACCTCATGCTAAATGTGCAGACTTCTGTAAGTTTTTTATAGTCCATAGAACTCAGTGATCTCATCTACAAAGTGATAATAATAATAGTGTCACTTTCAAAGGGTTGTCATAAGGATATTTTAAAATCTGCAAAGAGCGCCTTGGGATGTGAATGAATAAAATGTATTGGTTTTCCAATACATGTCATCAATGCTATAGCAATATGTATGTATTTTGGTAATTAAATAATTGCTACGATTATTTAGAATGAGGCTAGGAACGCAGAGGGTACTCAGGAAGTAATAGTGAATAATTTTACAGCTAACCACCTCCAGGCAAAAAAAAAACTTCTTAGTGAAGTCTCTACCCACATCAAGGCACAAGCTAGACAGTGGCGGGTCAAATGCGATGTGCTGCTCCAGGAATCACGTTGTGAGACAAATGTATAGGAGAGGCATGGTATTGATAAAGTTTGACACTTCTAGAAGTGAAAGTCCTAGAGAACCATACAAATTTTCTAAAAAATGGGGGCTTTAAAGAGAGTAACATATGGCTTCCAATCTATAGGCAGCTATTTTGTTTGATCCTCCCAATAACTGTATACATTGGTATTGTTGACTCCATTTACATATGAGGACACTACCTTAGCCTATAAAAGCAAATTGCTCTGGATTCAAGTTCAGCCTAACCCTAGAACACATATAACTAACTACTTAGCAGGATAAAGCCATGAGCAACAGCAAAGTCTCTGCCTTTAATGAACTTATCGATGTAGCTGTGAAAGTTGATACATATCTTACTGGTGAAGTTAAGATAAATATGCAATTGTCCAATCTATTAATAGGAGTCTAATTATAAACGGAGGAAGTACCTGTTCTAAGGATCAAAGGAAAAAGGCCACATGTGGATGGGAATCAGAATAGGCTTTATTGAGAGGAAACCCTTTGAGCTGCTCCTAGTGGAGACCTTTAATTTTACTGGGTGGAGCTAAGGGCAGGGGATGGAGACGGAATGTCACACCAGAAGCCAGAGACACCTGCACTTTCCCAGCTCTGCCACTTGGTGGCGTGATGAATGGTCACATTAACTGTCTCTCAGCCCGTCTGTCTCAGGAGCTGTGAAGGTTAAAAACAGCACATCTCCAGTGCCTCAGTAAATGGGGCTGTGAGGGTTTCTCCAGGTCATGGAAAGAGTGACAGGAACAGAGAAGAAAAATATGTGCCCTAGTTAAGGACTTACACAAGAAGAGAAATAAAATAGAAAAAA